>NC_089844.1:72039758-72361990 GCF_035609145.1 Eleutherodactylus coqui | reverse complement strand
TGGTAGTGGCGACAAGGTAGTGTCTGAACTGTCCACTTAACCGGAGCACCTGCCCTGAAAAGGGTGACTCTACTGAAGAAGAGAAGCCATATCCCAAGGCTGAGAGGAACAAATGACTCTGACCCCAGGATACCAAGCCACAGATCTCCACAGATCAAAGCATGAAGTATTGAGTATCTGAGCACAAAACCACTGACAAGAATAATAGAAGTATAGCCAGCATCCAGTTCAGATGCCTTCATGGAGAAACTGACAGGCTGGAACCAAAGGGAGATGGTGATCCCTCAGTATTCAGCGCTGGAGGACACTACATATGCTCTGGCTAGTGCACCACGTGGTCTAAGGCTGACATTGTGGCATCACCCAGGACAGGCGCTGTTAACCAGGAAGTCACGGTGCTATCAGGAACTTGACAGTTTAGGCTGCATTCGCCCATTAGGTTTTTTTTCCCATGCATGAAAGCGCTGCGGAATAAGTTGGCACTATGCTAATAAAGATTATTATTATTTTTTGTGGTGGTTTTTAATTGCGGTTGAAAACTTCATCAGTAACACAAATGAAGCTTTAAAATAAGAACAAAAAACCCACTTTTTTTTAAAGAAGGTTCAATGCCACGAATCACCCAATGAACTGACAATACTCATTTGTTGGGTGATTGCATGTTTCACGCAGCACAAAAAAAATCTCTGTTGTTGGCAGCACATCTCCCCATGTGAACAGGAGTATGCTGCCAACAGCGATGAAATGGGAAGGGGGATGAACGATCGGTCGCCCCTCATAGATGCTGAATCAGTCTGTGTGAAATGCAGACAAATCAGCAATGATTGTGTGAAACACTCCCTTATTTACAAAAAAAAAAAAAAGGGTTGAATTCTTTTTGGACCACCGGGGTCATCTTACCATCTACGATTGGCCCTCAATTGGAAACGTCTTCTAATGCAATAGTGTGACAGAGGGCTGTTGTAGTATTTTATAGAGATTAATACTTAAAAGAGTGATCCAGAGTGAGAAGAATTTACCAGAGTCAGTCCGGGTCCAGCGGGGCTATCACTTCTAGCCCAACACAAATTCACATAGTCTGGACCCCCTCATAGTCAGCAACGGCACAATAGTGGTCTCGCTTATTTCAATAACTAAGCCAGCCCCCTTCTCGGTCTTTGCACCAACCCTGCAATGATGTCACTAAGAACGCGAGAAGGGTATCAGAGAACCCATACCACCTGACCTGATGTGGGAACCAAAAAGGTACTGGAGGTGCTGGCATTGCTGCACGTGGACTAGATTGGGTAATTTTTTCTATCCCCCAGACAACCCCTTTAGGGCTTCCGTACACATTAAATAAAATGGCCCAAACCCAAATTTTTACAGGATGGATCGTCTGATGTCTAATCCGTATGGGCAGCTATGTGTACTCCATTATAGTCAATGGCATCCGACTGGCACTGTTCAGTTCCATCCAGAGATGGAGCCGTTCGGCTACAGAGATTCCCCTTTCCTGCTCCCCGAACGGGATCCCCAGCGCAGATGTGAAACCAACCTAACAGTATTTGACAGTTATTTAATGTGTATGGCCACCTTTATACTATGCGGAATCTGCTAAGTAGTGGTAAAACAAACACAGTGAACTAAAATGTTATGTCTGGTGGTGGCACTCTTGCCCTCCTAATAAAGTACAATTACATATTTATATACTATGAGCAAAATAAATATCTGACAGCTCCATTTAGAATGGGAATCACAATGGGGGGGGGGGACAATTTCTTATAAAGGAGGTTTTCCTGCCAATATATACTTAATGCACAAATCCGCCAGTTGAAGTCAATCTGTAGTAAACAGTCATATACTCTCAAGACTTTAGTTCTTTCATAAGTAGTCATTCTATGGAAGAATCTGAACTAAGCATCACCCATAAATTCCATGTTGGTTAACACCTTATGAGCCTACACAGCACACATTGCAATGCAATTTACACAGAGGTTTTCAAAGAATAGGCATTTTTAATAGGGTAAATATGGCTCTGCTCCAATGGGTTAATTTTCACATAAAATCTTTACGAGCTGTTGAGAACTGGCTGCAAACTGAAAGTAAATCATTAGAGAAGATGGCAAATACATTGAAAGTGGACTAGACGGTATAGGCTGGCCAGTAAAACTAATGCATTAAATAATTACATATAGATTTAATTGTAGACAGAAATACACAATATTACAACATAAATTATGGTTCTGAATACAGAAATGTTTCGTTAAAGGAAGCGAAAAATGTCCCAAAACTGTTTTTATGGAAATATTATAGATGAAATGTGAAGCGCAGTGCAGAAAATGTACGCATGGTCCCCTTTAAAATACTATGGTCTTTCTCTTTAAGGATAGCAAGAGTGACTATCATAGTGTACCCGCTAACAGAGTCACCTAGACTGCGTGTGTCTGCCTAGTGTCAGACAGACTGTCTGCATCCGCCAGCTCAGTGACAACCAAAGAGTGTGTCTACATTGTCAACCATAGAGAGCACCCATAACTAATGGCAGTCAAAGAGTGCACCCATAAGTAGCGTCAGCCACAGAGAGCACCCATAAGTATCGTCAGCCACAGAGTGCACCCATAAGTAGCGTCAGCCACAGAGAGCCCCCATAAGTAGCGTCAGCCACAGAGAGCCCCCATAAGTAGCGTCAGCCACAGAGAGCCCCCGTAAGTAGCGTCAGTCACAGAGAGCCCCCATATGTAGCGTCAGTCACAGAGAGCCCCCATAAGTAGCGTCAGTCACAGAGAGCCCCCATAAGTAGCGTCAGTCACAGAGAGCCCCCATAAGTAGCGTCAGCCACAGAGAGCCCCCATAAGTAGCGTCAGCCACAGAGAGCCCCCATAAGTAGCGTCAGCCAGAGAGCCCCCATAAGTAGCGTCAGCCACAGAGAGCACCCATAAGTAGCGTCAGCCACAGAGAGCACCCATAAGTAGCGTCAGCCACAGAGAGCCCCCATAAGTAGCGTCAGCCACAGAGAGCCCCCATAAGTAGCGTCAGCCACAGAAAGCCCCCATAAGTAGCGTCAGCCACAGAGAGCCCCCATAAGTAGAGTCAGCCACAGAGAGCCCCAATAAGTAGCGTCAGCCACAGAGAGCCCCTATAAGTAGCGTCAGCCACAGAGAGCCCCTATAAGTAGCGTCAGCCACAGAGAGCCCCTATAAGTAGCGTCAGCCACAGAGAGCCCCCATAAGTAGCGTCAGCCAAAGAGAGCCCCCATAAGTAACGTCAGCCACAGAGAGCACCCATAAGTAGCGTCAGCCACAGAGAGCACCCATAAGTAGCGTCAGCCACAGAGAGCACCCATAAGTAGCGTCAGCCACAGAGAGCACCCATAAGTAGCGTCAGCCACAGAGAGCACCCATAAGTAGCGTCAGCCACAGAGAGCACCCATAAGTAGCGTCAGCCACAGAGAGCACCCATAAGTAGCGTCAGCCACAGAGAGCACCCATAAGTAGCGTCAGCCACAGAGAGTACCCATAAGTAGCGTCAGCCACAGAGAGTACCCATAAGTAGTGTCAGCCACAGAGTGCACCCATAACTAGTGTCAACCATAGAGTGCACCCATACGTAGTATCAGCCACAGAGTGCACCCATACGTAATGTCAGCCATAGAGAACAATCATAAGTAGTGTCAGCCATAGAGAGCCCCCATAAGTAGTGTTAGCCATAGAGAGCCCCCATAAGTAGTGTCAGCCATAGCATGCACACATAAAAGTCATAGACTAGACAAAGAAATAGTGCCATGAGACTGTGCCCTTAAAGGAGATGTCCCGAGGCAGCAAGTGGGTCTATACACTTCTGTATGGCCATAATAATGCACTTTGTAATGTACATTGTGCATTAATTATGAGCCATACAGAAGTTATAAAAAGTTTTATACTTACCTGCTCCGTTGCTGGCGTCCTCGTCTCCATGGTGCCGACTAATTTTCGCCCTCCGATGGCCAAATTAGCCGCGCTTGCGCAGTCCGGGTCTTCTGCTTTCTTCTATGGAGCCGCTCGTGCCAGAGAGCGGCTCCGTGTAGCTCCGCCCCGTCACGTGCCGATTCCAGCCAATCAGGAGGCTGGAATCGGCAGTGGACCGCACAGAAGAGCTGCGGTCCACGAAGGTAGAAGATCCCGGCGGCCATCTTCAGCGGTAAGTATTGAAGTCACCGGACCGCCGGGATTCAGGTAAGCGCTGTGCGGGTGGTTTTTTTAACCCCTGCATCGGGGTTGTCTCGCGCCGAACGAGGGGGGGGTTTAAAAAAAAAAAAACCCGTTTCGGCGCGGGACATCTCCTTTAAACAGTGCCAGTCAAAACGGTACATCCATTAACAGTGCCACCTGCCAGACACAGTGCCCATAAAAAGCCCAGACAATATGTTCTTTATCCAGTGTCTCTGCACACTGCCAGGAGGTGATACATGAATGGCCGACAACTGGGCCTCAGATATTACTTCCTTGCCCAATGTTGATTATTATCAGGTGGGAGGGCTTGTAAATACAATGCAGGTGAAGCCGCACAAGACGATTCAAATGAAAGCTCCCCTACCTTCATATCACCACTTATGATGCTGGTGACAGGGGATCTTTCAAGGTACAGTAAAGTACTGGTTACTGGTACAAAATTACTGCTTGGATAAAGAGACAAAGTTCTAGTAATTGCTTCTTATTTAAGCCATTGATTTCTATAGAAATCATTTACTCAGGAGGTCTTGTTTAGTTTTGAATAAAGTAACTTCACTGTATGTGTGCATAAATATAGCTTTACAGTACATATATGTGAAGACAACCTGGTTCCACTCCCTAGCAGTCCAGTTTCATTGTTCACGACACCACTGCAAATGGAGATGATGGTGGGCGAGTGTCAAAGGCAGTACTGTATATGTAATGGGTGCAGTGAGACCAAATGTTCTTCAGCCAGGGGCCGGTAACGATGGTGCCACCTGCCTTTGGATGGCAGTGTAAGGAGAATTTATGTGCTTACCAAGGAGAAGACAATCCCAGATCTCATGTAGAAGTCTGAGCCCAGGAGAAATACAAATCACACCAGCCTTGTTGCGGTATCAAATGATTTCTAATTTATTCTAAGGTGTATGTGGTTTATATACCATAAATGACATCACAGGAAAAGTACATACCTCTAAGATTAATAAGAATACATTATAAGGTACAACTAAAATGTTTAACATAAGTTACACCTTTTAAGGTGTAACTATAACATACAAAGAAACAGTTATGATTTCAGTGAAAAGGAATGCAGGGGGTGGGGGGTCTGGGAGACTTGTCTTCTGTCTGTCTCTATCCGTACCATTCACTGGTATAGAAAAGGTTTCGTTTAACCCCTTCGCTACTTATACTAGCACCACGCTATATCTTTCTACTCTACAATCTAATAGAAAAACAATTAACTGATACATTGAGCTACAATTTTCTTAACAGGCAGACAACAAAACAGTTAAAGCTGCTTAAGTTTGTTTGACAATCAGACGATCCTCTCTCCTGGTGGTCTGTCAAGGGCACCCAGAGCCCAGTTGCCTTGTGAGCGTGGCTTTGCGCATTCATTGGTCCCAACACCTCCGAACAGTCTGGTCAGAACGGCCCAGGTGGGGGGGGGGAAATTCATCGATACGACCATCCAGCTTCTTGTATTCAAATAATGCGCCCCTCTCAAACTCTGTTAACTGGGTGAAATTTCTTCAGTTGCGTCATAGAGGCGTCTAATAGTCAACAAGCTCTACACAAGTGGAAGAAGAGGTCACTACACACAAGGAGCCTCCGAGAGCCTTTTTATAGACCAAGGAAACACTCTTAGGGCCTCAGATGACAAGACCATTCATCTAATCACGCCACAACTCTAATCATTTGTATATCTGCCTGAGATGTAACTACATCCCGAGTTTTGCGCAAAACGACAACTCCTTCTAGGGGTTGATATTTTTTTTTTACAATGAGTGTAGTTAGCATTACAGCAACCAATCGTATTCTAGCTGTCTTTTCTAATACCCAACACAACACCCAAATGTTTCTATTACAACAACTAGTATTTTCCATTAGCATACATTCCCAGACCTGGCTTACTACAGCAATCAAGTGGAATTTGTAATAATACTTTAAACACGTTATAAATGCAAGCAACAGGAACCTACAGAGAAAGTTTATGGAAACCAATCCCAGCAGATAGTGCTCTTAATAATTGATCTGGTCTCAATATGCATGCTGATCGTTTTAATCAAGCAGCCCCTGAAAGGTATCCCGACTGGACTAGTAATTTTCAATCAGATCTTCTTGTGGTCAAGAGTTAACAGTCTCATCAGGAAATTGCACCCCTTCTGTCTTCACTTGCAAAGATAGAAGAGGTTGATTTATAGTATAGCTATCCTTGCTGATCTGGGGCAGTGCCGCCAAAAATGTTGTGTCTAACCTACATGTCTTAGGTCCATGATAACAGACTATGGAGAAACATCATAACTAATTTCTGCAAATAGGCTATGGGTGCGGATTTATGCTCAGCTGAACAAGCCAAGAGAGAACATTTGTTTGCACAGATCAGGTGGCCTCTACTCTTATATGTTCTTCTACAGCTTTATGCACACTGCTATATTATGCATCAGTGCTGTACACATCCATAGTATTGAGTACATAAGCTGCATACTGTACCTCAGTTTGGAGGGACATGCAGCTGCAAGAAATATTATTGACTTTTCTGAGATCTATATTTGGCAAAAGGCGTTTCCATTATGGAGATGAGATTGGCAGTGTGGGTTTCATAGGTGCTTTGCCCATTGGATAAAGACACACAAAGACTAGTTACTGACAAATATGTTCCTCTGCCTTGATTAAGGACTCTAAGTACGTCCGAAAGCTTGCATTAACATCATTTATTTGTGTTAGGCATTAAAAGGTATCATATCTACAAGATTACTTGGTTTCTCTTACTGAGAACAATCACACTTTGTTCTTCTCAAGATATATTAGTTAGTATGAACCAGGCCTTGATGCAAAAAACTTTTAGAAGACATATTCTAGAGACACATGAAGCTGGAAAAAGCTACATATGTATTGTTGTAGACAAATTGGCCACAACCTCAATGTTTCCCTAAGGCCTTATTAACACAAGCGTTTTATTGCGCCTATTTTGCCGTGATAAAATGTCAGCCATAAATCGCGACCATCTGAAGCGCTGCATTTCAATGCATTAGTTCAGGTAGGCGATGTTTAGCTGCGAAATAACGGCCGGCCGGCAAAGATAGCACGTACGCTTATGAATCTGGTGGATGATTTTACACGCGTCTGACAAAGATAGGTCTTGCCCTATCTTTTGGCTACGATCAGCTGGCAAAAAGACAGAGGGAGGGAGGGGTAGGGAGTTTAGCACGACTAGCACTGCTAAACTCCCTCCCTTTGCCAGCATCTTCCATAGGTTTCTACGGCAGCTTCTATTGCTGGGAGCTGCCGGCAAAGGGAGGGGGATTGAGTTTAGCAACGTCTTGCACTGCTAAACTGTCAACTGGCTCTATTAAGCCAGTTGAAGGATTTCTCCTCGACCAACAGAATTCATGGCTGTGGTGCTTTTATACGCCGCACCCAGTCTGTGAATGGGCGAGAAAACGTGAGACTTAGCCGTGAATTGGTCGCGGCTTTCTCTCGCACATGTGTTCTTCATCCGCAATGTGGCTGGCTGAAAAAGCGCTACACCTGTGTGAAAGAGGCTTCAGAGTAGCAAAGTTGCAGGACAATTACAAGAATTCCAACATTGTTATTGCAGGCCACCTGCAACTTTTTTCCTCGTAAGGACCCAGCGCACTTGCTGGTTGCAGAAATACTGCAACTTCAGGTGAACCTTGTGTTGCCCTCGTCAAACACTGAGTGTGGTTAGTTATTTCACCCATATTTACAGAATTTCAGAGAAACCCTTAATAATCTCTCATTACTTTTAGCTACATTAGACATTAAATGTCTTCTTTTTGAACTTTGTTTACATGTTCATCATCCACATCAATGGTCTAACATTCCACTTGCAACTTGTTTCTATAGTACATAAGTTGTTGATTATATTTGGAAATGGTTATTAATAATCTTGGTTAGTGTTAGAATTATCTTGTTGGCTCCCCATTATATGAGCCAGCACTATACTGGTGGGTAATTTAGATTGAAGGATTCAGTAAATCAATTATGTTGGCGGAGGACACAATCATTCCTGTTCTGGTCTGCTGCCTCAGTAATAGAAATTTATAAAGAGAAAATAACTAATATAAATGCTGTCAAAACTAACTGTGAAAGTTGTATCGTTATTCATCTATACATCAAGTTTACGTAGCGCGTATTATATACATCAGGTTATCGAAAATGGCCAAAATAAATATGAGTGTGAGTTGGTCTGTTGTGTGCCTTATAGGCAGCGTTCACATGTGCGTTCTCATTTTTGTCTTTTGAGTTCCATGATAGGTGCAGAACCCCCCCCCCCCCCCCAAAAAAAAAATAAAATAAATAAATTACAAAAGTCAGATTGGTCACATGAAGGACATGGACAGTGGTGGACTACATTGACTTATAACGTAGTTTATCTGGTTTTGCCATGGTATCTGCCATTTTTCCCCATCAAAGTGACGAACAGGTTACGAAAAATGTCCCTGTACTACTATAGTCTCCAGAGACACAGATTCTAGCAATGTAATGATTATCTGTGAACTCACTTTCACTCTCTTTCAGAAATCTGACAAACAGTCCATGATCTTCACGGCGATGCCTCCACCAGACTCCTAACACCCCGTTCACATGGGCGTATTTGCATACGCAATACACAGAGAACAAAACCTATTTACATGCACGTATTTACATGTGTATTTTGATCACGCAAAAAAACCCGCAGCATGCTCTATTTTCCTGCGCATCCAAATTCCCAAGCACGCGCAAATGCGCACACAATATGCTAGAAGATGTGTGAAACATTGCGTAATTGTGCAGGAAAAAGAACACACCTGGACTCATTTGACTAATTAGCCATTTAAATTGGTCTTTGTTTGCCACCTGCAAATGAACATGCCTTGCAAGTGCAAAATCTCGTACTTACAGTAAAATACGCCAATGTGCGCAAAAAAGCGTAGTTCATTCCACCAATACACGGCATTCAGGTGTGCACAAATATGCATTGGCTAATGTGAAGGGAGCCTAAGATCTGAGGAAATCAGTACAGCAGACTCCTGAACACTTCATGATCATCCAGAGCATGAAGCATTTGCCAGCTTACTGTGGGAGGAGAAAAGGGAGTTGGGAGATGAGAATGACATTGGCAGAATCTGTGGGTCTTCAGTTATCTACAGTTTCAGGGCCATTTCTCATGGTGGCAAATTCTCTTGAAAGCACCAGAACACCTTTTATTAGAACTCTGCATTGTGCCATTCCTCTGTTACTCCTGGAAATGTATAGATAAGCAACTGGATGCTATCATTTGCTTTGTCAATGGGGCGTGGTCCTGTATAATCTGACACTATACAAGCAGTGATAGCAGTTTCACTATGTTGGGGCACATCCCATTGACAAGGGAATGGTAATGCCCACTTGTCAGTTTAATTATACATTTCCTGGAAGAGGATTAATAGAGGATTGGCACAAGGCAAAGTTCTAAGAAAAGGTGCTCCAGAATTGTTATTTTATGAGCAATACAAATATGAACTAAAACCCATCAGGACAGCTAATAATCCTCTCTAAGTGACAAACATTAGAGCTCCCCATTTAATTAGCCTTCCCAGACCCCAGAATGGCAAATATGTCAAGTACACTTTTGGCATATTATGTCCACGGGCGGATCGGATTCCGCATGTGGGAACCTGCAGCGGAATCAAACCCTGCCCGTGGCCAGGGACACTGCTTACCTGTCCGGGTCTTCTGTATGCCTGTCCGGATCTTCTATTTTCTTCACTGCAGATATGTGCAGAAGCACCGGCCGACGCACATGCACAGTGGAGTTTTAAAAAAAAAAAAAAATTTAAACCCTTCTTTCCCCGCAGCCCGTCCGCAATTCAATTGCAGATGGGCCGTGGATCGGACGTGTTGCATTGACTTCAAAGGAAGCCGTCCGTCTGTGCGATTTGTTTTCCGCATGAAACAAATCCACATGCTTTAATTCAGCTGTGGACATCCATGTTTCTCTATGGGCGGCTTGAACTGCGGAACGATTCTGCAATTCAAGTCCGCTTATGGACATTGGGCCTTACATGCCCTGCTCCCAAACAGCAGGCCAGGTAGATATAGGCAAATACACCATTTAGGAGTTTGGGGAATTTATATACTAACATGTCTATCTTTATCCATTCAGTCGGGGCCGACCCTCAGACACTTCATGGATCGGCCCTCTCCATGCGGTTCTGTTTTGTACGGCTTCTATAATTTCGACCATTTACATTGGTGTTGGCCTTGATAGTGTCAAACCAGCTTGTTCTTTGGTGACCGGGTCTTCTTTTACCGATGACCACTCCAAGCTTTATGGAGGTTTCTAATGAATTACCCCGCATTATGTGGACGGAGTAGGAGAGTCTCATTGGTAATTTTGCCCTCCAATGAAAACTTTGGATTGATGCGGTCTAGCTAGCAAATATAATTTCTAACAAATTGACATTAACAGAAAACGACATAACCTCTACATACTAGTGATTTTCTTAACTGGAGGGCTTTGCATGATTTTACATTGCAACCACATATAGGACGATAACCATGTCTCAAAACAAAGAGGTAAAACAGATTTTCTTAGTAACGTATGGAATCCATTAAATATCATTCACCTAGGCCAAGCACAAGTCAATGTAAACTCATCCGAGAAAAAAAAAAAAAAACAGCTCATGGCCTAAATTGCCATGTAAAAGGCAGACCTCCAAACATATTACTTTTACTATTAAATGCAACGTAAAAGTAATCATGGGTCATTACTGCCCACTATGCTCATCAGCTTTGCCAGCATGTCAAGTGAAGAGTTATTAAGGAATACGCGGGATTGATTAATGTGCTCACATAAAGAACACTTTAATTATTTCTGTGACATTCAATTTTCTTTACAAGTCATTCTGTTCTTCACAGCCGACGGTTCTGCTGTTGGCAGACAGAAAGACTTCATTCTCTTAAAATCACCGCCGGTGTGGGCATTTTAACCCCTTACAGCCTGGCAGACCATGCATGCCTATAATCTGTAGGCACATATATGTGTGTGCCACCCGCGTTATAATGAGTGGGGAGTTTTTTTAATGCAGCAGTAAACGTCTTCATAGCTTACAATGCGCAGATATGATTATCAAAGAGGACCAATACTTTTCCTACATCGATAAACGTGTAGTTGTCACACAGTTGAACCTTTCCTACCTAAGCGATAATGTCTATACTGTGAAATGGCCTCCTCACTATTAAAAGCAGGTACTATAAGCAAGGCAGCGTTCGTAAATAGTATAGTGTAGCCCAAAATCAAGATGTGTCTGGTGTGTCATTGACTTTAAATATGTCAGAACTAGTAGCCCTATGGCGGTCCGGAGGATAATCATGGTGATAGAGAGACTACCCTGTAGTGACAGTACGGGGAGTTATCTAAAGGCCCCCCATACACATTAGCGAAAGGTTGGCTGAACCGCTGCTCTTTTTTGGACTGGCCGACTGTCATATGTGTATGGGGGCTCTCCTCGAACAGAAAATGTGGGGGAAAGAATGATTGGGCACGCTTATTTCAACACACGATTTTTTACCACTGGAGATAAGCCAGCGCCAGTGCTGTCTGGCAACAACTTTCTCCACTATGCCTATTGAAAACACATGAACACTCAGCTGAACTGAGTGCTCGTATGTATCGAGAAGTTGGAAGAAATGAACATTCGGCCAACAGCCATTAAAGATGTATGGGCACCTTAAGGTTCTGTTCACTCTAGCCAAGGCTGTTGAGTCGGTAAGCCAAACTTCCGACTCCTCAATTTTCCCAGGATCCGACTCCTTCATATATGGCTCATGTTTTTTAAGTTTCCTGTATTAAAATTGTAACATGAGGCTTTTCATCACCATTATGATAAAATAATCAAGCTACATCCTACATTCCACATCCTAGTTATCAATGTTGTTGCTAAATAGGGGCTTAGATAAAGAACATATTTATAGCACATTTCACAACTCTTCAAATTCTTATGACAGGAAATATATACCAAATTCTGCATAGAATTGTACTATATTTATAAAAGATATATTTTTTTTATAAGCAGACTCCATCAAAATGGGACTCCAACTCCAAGGCCCTGACACCAGCAGCATGGCTTCCATTTATAACAGAAGCTGTGATACCATGATGGATCTGTTGTCCAAACAGTCAGTTGTTGAAGCTCCAGCGTTCTTGATAGCAAAAATATTGTTAACAGAATTGAAATACCGCAAAGACCAATTGAATTTCCAGCATTCCCAACAGAGCCTAATATTGTGCCGAAACCTTTAACACGTACCTGTCGTCATCCACCAGTGCCTGCCCACCCACTACATTCTGAAGCAGCAAAATTAGTTTAGCTAATAGACTTTTAGTAGAGAGTAAGGACCTAAAATTCAGGAGAGATCTTGGTGGTAGTGAACCTCAGGGGCATTTTAAGTAAAGTTACCTTTATATAAAGCAACTCTTGTTCAGATTATTGCTCAGAAGTCATTGAAGTGTACAAATGGCAGTCGTTCATTTGCCTTTACCCAAAACAATGATTGTTCATTAGTTGTTTGCCAAGATATCGTTTGTATAGGGGATCTCCATGCAAATACGAACTGTGACTGTATACCAGACGAATTTTGATCAACCAGCGGCTATGAAAACGGCTGAAAATGAAACTACTAGTGAATTATCACTCATCACCCTGTCAGTGGCCGTATTAACAATGAACAACTATAATTTTAATTTGTTATTTCGAGCAATTACGTGGCTAATAGTTATGCCATGTAAAAGGTACCTTGAGCAGTGGTTGGCACAGATGCCCATTAATTACAATAGGGCCTTTGTCACGCTATTCTTTATCTGCATTTGTGCTGCACATAAAGCAAGCAAATACATTATGCCCCACCAGCCATCATAAAGCTGCGGAGATTGCTTTCAGCAAGTAGAAACCCTGTGACCATCTTCTGGTAAGCAGAATGAACATGAGTCAACAATGTGATGCAACAGCAAAAAAGGCAAACACAATTCTGAAATGTATTAAGACAAACATAGAGTCTAGATCATGGGAGGTAATTATTCCACTCTACTCTTCCTTAGTCAGACCTCATCTGGAATACTGTGTCCAGTTCTGGGAACCCCAATTTTAAAAAGACAGACAAACTGGAGCGAGTTCAGAGAAGAGTTACCAAGATGGTGAGCGGTCTGCAAATTATGTCCTATGAGGAACGGTTAAAGGATCTGGGAATGTTTAGCTTACAAAAAGAAGGCTGAGAGGAGACTTAATAGCGGTCTACAAATATCTGAAGGGCTGTCACAGTGCAGAGGGATCAGCCCTATTCTCATTTGCACAAGGAAAGACTAGAAGCAATGGGATGAAACTGAAAGGGGGGAGACATAGATTAGATATTAGAAAAAACTTTGACAGTGAGGAGGGTCAATAAGTGGAACACATTGCCAGAGGAGGCAGTGAGTTCTCCTTCAATGGATGTATTTAAACAGAGACTTCACAGATATCTGTCTGGGATTATTTAGTGATCCTGCACTGAGTAGGTGTGGGATCAGATGATCCTGGAGGTCCATTCCAACTCTACCATTCTATGACCTGCACAAATGAAAGGGTCTGTCCAAACACCACCAACTCTAATGAATCCTCCAGTAACGGCAATCATCATAATTAAAACATGTCCCAGGATTAGAAAAATATGGAGAATTTCCTCCAGAAACAGCACCACACGTGTCCACAGGTTGTGTGTGGTATTGCAGCTCAGTGCCCAATAATTTCAATAGAGTTGAACATACGTTAAGACATCTGTAGAGACACACTACAATGGGACGGAGCACTATTCGACACATATACATCATTACAGCAGTTACTGTAATTCAGAATTGATAACCTGCACTAAAACTTATATTAATCGTGATTTACAGTAACTGCAGTTCTCAGCATGTTGTATCTATAGCACAAGTGGTTCATCTCAAGTTGTTGACTGGGTGCAACAGCCAGAATTTAGAAATATCTGTGCAGGGAAGTAGAAATCTGGAAAAGAAGAATAGCATTTCTCTCTAGGAATGACAGGGTTAACACTTGTAGGGCTCTTAGGTAACCATATGGCTCTTACAAGATTTCCACATTGTGCTAGAATTTTTATTGGCAACAGCTTGTCTGTTTTACTCCTTAAGGTTTGTACTGCCTCAAAACCGCAAGGTTTAAATTAAAAGTTCGAGCTTCTCGAAAGAATGCATCAGCCTCCCAAGAAGACAGTCTGCGACCAAAGCAACATTTCCGGCCTCTAGGCTCTTCCCATTAGATGTCCAAAACTATTTTCACCAGTCTGCACCATACCTGTATACACTGAGATAAGCCGGATAGGACGGACCGCACTCTTACATCTCGTTACTTACTGTGAGAGTTTAGCTGAGATTTAGACAATCAAAGCTAAATTGTAGGGTCATCAAACTGTCACACTCTAAGTAGTAACCAATAGAAATGCTGCTTATACTTCGGATGGGACTAGAGGAAAAAAGTAGGATATAAAGCAACTTGTTACCAGACAACATTGTTGTTCTAGTGCTGTGTTAAAACAACAAAAAGAGAAGTACTTACCCTACCTATGTCGCCATGATCCAGCACTGCACCTTGCAGTGCTCCCGGTGTTTGTTGTTGCTGATGATGTCACTGGAAGTCACCTGAAAGCTACAGCCAATCAGACGCTGCAGGGTCACCGTTCTGAACTCCTGGTCTCATAGCATCCAGGATGTGAGTGCTGATGCCAGGTGAACAGGCAGTGATGGTGCTGCAGCAGTCAGGTGACTTCCAATTACATCATCAGTAACAATAATCACTGGGACTATTGAAAGGCTGAAGTGCTGACAGAGAAGGGGTAAGTACTTCTATTTTTGTTTTTAGAACACCATGCTAGAGGGACAAAGTTGTCTGGTAACTGGACAACTCCTTTAATCAATGAAAAAAGTCAAAATAAAAAAATAAATTTTAAAAACGTGATCCTTAAAGTGACCCTCCGGGCTTGGACGAAGCTGCCCAAAAAGCTCTCTGACTACCTGATGCACACTGTGCATTATATATATTGGTAGTCTAAGACACTACATGATGATCTGATTGGCCAGTAATGCTCACATGGGCAGCATTGGTTAATCCATGCAGCATGTAGAGTCTTAAACTAATGATGCATAATAATGCACAGTGTGCATCAGGTAGTCAGAGAACAGATGCAGCCATCTTTATTTGTCCAGGACCGGAAGGTCACTTATGTGAGCATTATAAGTTCATCATCCTGTGTGGCGCAGAGTGTTATGGCAGTAGAAATGCAGTCCTAAGCTCTCGCTCACAACTTGAAGGTTGTGGACTCAATCCTCGCGTGATTCAGGTAGCCAGCTCAAGGTTGACTCAGCCTTCCATCCTTCCGAGGTCAGTAAAATGAGTTCCCAGCTTGCTGGGGGATAATAAATAAATTACCTGAAAGCGCTGTGGAATAAGTTGGCGCTATACAGATAATAAGCTCAGCTTGAAGAACTACTAACTCTAAAATATAAGCTGACTTATACAAACCAGAGACAGGAGACGCTTGAGATAACTGGATACATGGAGTGACCTTGGAGTGAGACCCTTTCCTGCTTGCAGTAGGCTTCCCATTCAGAAATCCTATTATAATGTTTTTAAAAATGAGTTCTCTTTAGCATACAACAACACAAAAACAGTTCACTCTTCACCGTGCAATACATTTTTGAATGATCCATTTTGCATTAGATAATTTGAAAAAGTATCTTTGCAATAAAGACAACTTTACGTTTTTTTACTTTTTGAAATTTAGAAGAAAATACAAGACTACTTGAAAACCATCAACAAGTAGGTTAGCTCATGCGGCAGTTCTTATTTTCACTTTGGTTTGCATGAATCCCTGGGGATTCAGCCTGGGGCGCAGCCAATCAGAGCAATCTCTTGCTGGAGCTCCAGAGAGCAGCAGGAGGGACCCGGACGGCGCCTGCTAGGTGAGTATTGCTTTTTATCAGCTTTCTTGGCTGCGTTTTTAGCTGTGCTGAAAACGCAGCCAAAATGCTGGCAAAACGCATGCCAGCGCTGCTGAAACCGCAGTAAACGCACCATTGAAAAATGCTGCATTTCTGCAAACGCCTGTGTGAGGGAGGCCTAAGTTATCCAACAGCGGATGAGACATTCAGTACTGCACCCCTTCCCAAGACGTATACCGTTCAGTCGCTACGCCGACTTTATACACGACAAACCTCTATGCAGAGTAGATCAATAGTTCTCAAGAGCATTCATTCTACTCATGCAGAAGTTAGACCTCTTTCTAGTCTTCTACCCCTCGGATATACAGGGTCAAGGTTGTAATTATGGTCAAGACTAGAGATATTCTAGGTGTGTATTCTGCAATATCTGGTCGCCTCCTCAAGCGCTGGACAGGCTTCTGTATATCACGGAGCTCTTGGCTTATTTGGTTAGAGTAATGCGATCAGTGGGGTTCGCACACACTGCTCCACCCAAACTGCAATTTGGGGTCAGTATAACGCCCACTGGCTTAGCAATTCTACATTTCAAGCTCTAATGGGTTATCATAGAGACTCTTAGACTGACTGCCTTGAAGTTACAAGAGCAGTGGCCATTTCACTCCCTGGGGTCCATTAAATAAAAAGCAGGACTGCGTGGACCCCTCTAGTGTTCCTAAGAATCCTAAGAATGACTCCCTCGTACCCTTTATGTGCAACGCGAAAAGCTCCCAGCAGAACTTTTCACACCTCTTAAAGTCCTGGAGCTGGCACCAATACGTTCTCAGCTTTTGTTAGCGCTGCGTGCATATAGCAAATGTTGGGAATTTTGTAGCCTTTGGGCATGAAAGAAAAAATCTTGGCGTAAGCAATTGTAAGGAGTTTTACTGAACTGCTTGAGCCAACTGATATCACACAGAAGAAAGTGAAGCACTGAACTTTGTGTTTACAACGTTCTTTACATTAAAAGCATCTGAAAATTAAAGGGGTTTTCACAAAAATGAGATGTATAAGCTTTCCACAGGTAGGTGATCACTGGGAGCCTCCCACTGCGAGGAGTCTGAATGGAGTGGCGGCCGCCA
Organism: Eleutherodactylus coqui; assembly: GCF_035609145.1. NCBI lineage: Eukaryota > Metazoa > Chordata > Amphibia > Anura > Eleutherodactylidae > Eleutherodactylus > Eleutherodactylus coqui. Next base: position 72,344,729 of record NC_089844.1, on the reverse strand, counting down.
CCCCAAGAGTACGGTGCACACAGCAGAGCTCTCTACTAGGCTGTTACAATCAGTCCCATGGAATCTGAATGGCGCTGTAACATGCATATTCCCCTGGGGCTCTTCCTCACTGCCGATATAGACTAAAGAGGGGCTGGGGACATGGGACCACTGTTTCAGTGAACTCAGGGATTCCAGCGATTATATATTTATCACTCACCCTGTGGATATGCGATACATGTCATTTATGGAAAACCCCTTTTTAAAAGGGGTTTTCCAGGGCAAAACTATTGATGATGTATCTTCAGGAAAGGTCATTAATAGCAGATTTGGGTCCTGAGCGGCAGACCCCAGCCAGCAGATCAACTGATCAGGCGCCCTCTGTCAGCGCCACAACACACAGGGTAACAGAGCGCAAACCGCTGCTCCGACTCTGGTGCGGTCCCCAGCGCTTATAACGTTATCTTTTTTAATGAGAGCTGCGCCTGAAATTACAAGCCCCGGCCACTGCACAGGAGTTCGAGCAGCAACTTTTGCTCCGACTGCTGTGTTGCAGCGCTGACAGAAGGCGACTGATCAGCTGATCTACCAGGATAGGTCATCAACTATTGATGACCTATCCTGAAGAAATGTCATCAAAAGTATTTCCCTGGAAACCCCCTTAATTCAGAGTTGGACCCTGAAGCTCCAGTGCAAAATCCTTATAACAGCGCCCCCACCTATGTACCAACTATGTACTTGTTGCAGCACTGCCACCAAAGTATCTTGGTTCCCAATTTTTAACCGAGATGGAGTTCCAACACGTGGTTATTCGACTCCCTCCGCCGAAGCCGTTTTTACAGGTTCCACTGTTGCTGCGTATGCTCATTGTGCATAGTACTTCTCGCCAGGGCAATGTATGCCGCGTCACTATTGACGTAGCGATCATGGCCTGGTTGGATATGCAGAAGCTATGGTTGGGTCGTCATTTAAGCGCATGCATGGCCCTGAATGGCACTTGTGCATACATTATCCAGAAGAGCACTTTTGCATGGGGTATCCAAAAAGGCATACACTTTATGGGTTGTGGTGCCAACTGATTGCTGTGCATGCGCCATTCCACAAGCTACTGTTGATGAGTATTGACCCCACAGGGCGAAACCGAAAGCGATGCGGCACCAGGTTCTAGAACGCAACAAAGCAGCAGGAGTGCTGAAGACTGAAAAACAACAATGTGGACCCAAAATAAAGGCGCAAACACAGCTTGATGGGTAATGCTGGGGGGGACTCTGTTGGGGTCAATTAAAAAACACTTGAGTGGGAAGCCACTTAAAGTTTTATTACGGGCCTTAGGATTGGTTCAGTATGACAATGTAGCCCTTTGATCAGAAAAGTTTGTGCACCCCTGCCCTACAGCTACACCCTTGAGTTTATGTCTTATGTGTTCCTCCTTACACAAACAAAAAAAGTGAAGTCTTATATCAGACTAAGACAAACAAATCAATAACTGCTTTTATTGTTTGCATCGCCAAGCTTGAGCACTAAGTACACAATGAATTCCATGAGAAATGATTAGCGCCGGCGTTTTATACCATCCCTGTGAGGCATTTCTCCGTTTGCTTTAAGGACTGTAATATGTTCTTATAATGAATGGAATAAACCATACAAGCTTTAATTGCCTTAAAAAAAATGTATTAAGGGCGTTCATTACCGTATGTGTGAGAAGATCCTGTTCCTTTACTTGGTGGTATCTCAAAATACGTTGCAGCCGGTTATGGGTTGAATTAGCATAATGATCCCCTATCCAAAAAATATGGTCTATGGAAGACAGGCTGCAAATAAAACACACTAGCGAAATGACAACTGTCATCAGCCTCCGCCATCTAATTGTGAGATTCATCCTATAAGGCATTTCATTAAACCGCAAACCATTTATATCCTGTCAACGGAACCAATAAAGCTTTCAGATTCAATGTATCAAAATGGTTGTTTTTTTTTCTTTGTCGGAATTTTAAAAAGAATTCCATTTTAACAAATGGGAGGGAAAAACATAAAAGGCCGTTTCCTCTTCTTTTAAATTATTACCAGTTTACGAGACTGGAATGAACATGTACGCAATGAACGGAAAAATGGAAAGCTTCGACTTCACACTTAATGTGGCAAAGTTTTTCCAGGTCATCCATACCTGTAGCTGCACATTAAATGAACCCAGGTCCTCCGCTTTCTTTTCCAAGGATTGCACCCACACTTTCCTCTTCTGCCTGCACCTGGAAGCGGCAGCGCGGTTCCGTTCTAAAAACTTCCTCCTCTTTTCATCTGGGTCATCGCTTGCTGCTTTCCTCCGACGCCCCCCTGTGCTTTGAGTTTGTGGTGCGGGGGGAGCTGGAGATGCCTGCAACCAAACAAGGACAAAGTAGTTTGGTGTCTGGCGGATGTGTATATACAACTTTTCTCTCTGCATTGCATTAAAAAAAAAGGCGAAAAAGCAAAGGAAAATGTAAGCATTAAACAAGGGAGACGACAGCTGGTGAAGCAATCTCCCAGAACAGCCTTCTGTTCAGTAGATGTTGAGGAAGTACATAGAGCAAGAGGGGAAAATTGCTCCTTCACCGCAGTAAGACAGCGTGTGAGATTTCAAACATCGTAAAGCTACGATAAGACGTAGAGCGCAAATTTATGTAGAATGTAAGCGCTTGTAATGTTGCTGCAGCGCAGGTACGTTTACATGAAAGGGACGTCTCCAGTCTGAATTAAGAAGCTCACACCAGACAAAGGATTGTAGAGTCAGGAAGGGTATTGTTTCTCCTTAAGGAGAGCACCTAGAAAATATGCAAATGGGAAGATGGAACAGCATCTCTGTAGCGCCACCTATTGAAAGGCAGTATTCCTGCAGGTCACTTATAGACTTTTTAAACAAGTCTTGTAACAATGACTGGGAATTGTGAGCTAAAGCCAGAAAAGCCATACACAGACAGATGTTTCAAAGTGATTGCCGCTCATCAGTAGGCTTCTGGCTTGGCTAGTGAGAGGCTTATAGACGCGAGTCAGGAAGGGTATAGTTTCTCCTTAGGTCCCCTCGTACACTTGAAACAGTTGTAAGCTAAAACCAGAAAAACCATACACAGACAGATGTTTCAAAGTGATTGCCGCTCATCAGTAGGCTTCTGGCTTGGCTAGTGAGAGGCCTATAGACGTGGGTCAGGAAGGGTATCGTTACTCCTTAGGTCTTCTCATACACATTATAGGTGCTCTCCTTACGGAGAAAAAATGTCCCTCCTGACCCATATCTACAGGCTTTGGACTAGCAAAGCCAGAAACCTACTGATGAGGGGCAATCACCCCGAAACAGTTGTAAGCCAAAGTCAGAAAAACCATATATAGACAACTGTTTCGGTGTGATTGCCCCTCAACAGTAGGTTTTTGGCTTGGCTAGTGCGAGACCTGTAGACATGGGTCAGGAAGGGTACCATTTCTCCGTAAGGTGAGCACCTAGAATGCGTATAAAGAGACCTAAGGAGAAACGATACCCTTCCTGACCCACGTCTATAGCCCTCTCATTAGCCAAGCCAGAAACCTACTGATGAGAGGCAATCACTTTGAGATAGCTGTCTGTGTATGGTTTTTCTGGCTTTGGCTTACAATTCCCAGTCATTGTAACAAGACTTGTTTAAAAAGTCTACCATTGACTAGCAGGAATGCTGGATTCCAATAGGTGGCGTTGCAGAGGTATTGTTCCTTCTTCCCATTTGCAAACCTAAACTCTTCAAAACAGATTTTTTCCATTTCAAAAAGGTTTATTGGTTTTAGAAGTATAACATTACACAAAACTGCAGCGTCACACAGAATGATGTTGGGACTCATGTGAGAGATGTATAGGCAGTCGGATAAGATATATTGTAGAGTCAGAGGATGGAAATCCCTAAACAGTAAGGGGATATATCCAGAGTGAATCCTTGAGCGATGATCGTTGTCCATCTGAGAAAACCCGCCATTACAAAATCGTGCTGATAGCGGTACATTCCATAATCCCAGTTGCCCCACAGCCAACATCTGTGCACGCTGTTTTTTGCTCCAAAAATGCAACAATAATCCCCAGCACTAAAAAAACAAGAATACAGAGTTTTATGTGACACCGGCCTGACAATCAATCCCACTCTTGGAGTCAAGACATTCATCTGTATTATATGGATGGCCATCTACTCCCTCCTAACATACATTAGGTATAGAAATATGCTTGGGTATGGATACAAGAAGGTCTGGCTGCAAGATCAGACTACAGAGAGTTTGCCAGACTACAGAGAGTTTGTTTGTCGTCTGTTACTATAGAGACACATTGATTTGCATTGCAGCTGTAGACAAAAAAACAGTATGACATTTTTAATGAAGACCATTTGCAGCGTTGCCTCGTTTTTTAACCCAGTAACCCTTTAACAACCAGCCTACATTGTGCCTTAATGATCAAAAGATTTTCTTACTTTTTTTTGTAGATACAGCTGTATTAGGGTTTGCTTTTTGTAGGATGAGGGGTCTTTTGGGTACATGTAATGTAGGAGGGCCACATTTCAGTGGCTGCAGGATTGCTAGGCATTGCAACTTCTGAGTTCTGTACAGTGCATTATTACTAAACTGATATAAGAGAGTGTTATGGAGCCCTGGTTTAGACGTACATACCGGGGTTTCAGTAGTTGATGTGGCAGGCTGCTGTAGTGACTGTGGATGCGCTTCCTCTGTCTGAGTCTTTGTAGTTCCACTTGTCTGCCCCTTGGCGGTTTCACCATTTGTTACCTGAGGATGCTGCTGGGTCAGGGCAGCTTTCAGTCTCTAGAAGGTAGGAAACAAATGGTGTTAATTAGCAAAAGATATAACCTATAGAAAAAAGACTACTAGAGCCCAACAATACCTAAAGAGTGCTTATATACCAAATCAAATATTACACAGATGAAAAACACACACTCCCAATACAAATTCAAAAGAACACTTTATTAACCCCTTAGTGACCAGCCTATTTTGTGCCTGGCATTGCAAGAGCCATAATTCATTGACAGACATGTGAAAGCTTGCTTTTTTAATGGCACCACTATGGGATACATGTAATGTGTTGTACAACCTTTCTCAATTTTTTTTTTTTTTTTTGGGGGGGGGGGGGGGGGGGGGGGGAGTTGGAACAACCCCCCAGAAACTCCAGCATTGGTGCAATACTATGTTTATATAGATTTTTTTATTTTTTACTACTTTAGCACAAAAAAGCATTTTTAAACAAAAATGATTGCATCTTCCTCGCCGCATTCTGATTGTTGAATTGCTAGGATAGTACACTGCATTACTCGTGTAGTACATTCTACAATGCCTATGGCATCAGCCTGTTAGTCTCTCCTGTAGGAGGGGTCTAGTAGGCTGAGTATACAAGGTAGACATGGAGGTCTTTGTTAGGCCTTTGGCTGCCATGGGAAACGCCTGGTTCCTTGGGATCGCATTGTGGGCTACCTATAGGTGACAAGAGGAGTCTCTTCTCCCTCTCACATGCTTACATACTGCATTAGTAATTGATTGAGGCATGTAAGGGGCTTAACTGCCAGGCTATGAGTTCTCCTCTTCTAGCGGTAAGAGCAGGAGGCCGGCTGTCAGTAGTCAGCAAAGCCACTGCCTTAAAAAGATGTATGTGCCGGTTTAAAGCCCATTAGTGACTAGCATAAAAAGGCGTATTGGCGTCACTAAGGGACTAAACATACCATAAAAATAAAACCAAGAGGAAAAAATGGCACATCAACCCAAAATATGGCAAAATCCCAGGAAGAATGCGCAATCATAAAAAAGTGATATGTATAGAATAGGTGCCCAAGATAATACAAGTAAAGTGCAAATGCAATAAATACATATCCTACTGCAGCTAGCTAAACACAGAACACAATCATGAACATATATAAGGCCGGTTTCATATCTGCGTTGGATCCTCCGGTAGGAGGTCCTGTCACTGATCTGACTCAAAATCCCGGGGAAAAAAAGCGATGCATGCAGCGCTTTTTCTTCTGTCCGATAACCGGGCACCTGAGAGAAAACCAAACAGACCCCATTATAGTTAATGGGGTCTGTTCGGCGCTGTTCAATTCTGTCCTGAGATGGAGTCATTTGGCTGTTGGGGATTCCCCCTTCCTGCACTCCTAATGGAAAGCGATAACCCCGAGCACAGACGTGGAACAACCCTAACCATATACAGAGCCTAGATCTGCCTGCGTTCACATGCCTTTTGAGGATTCTTTGTTGGCATAGGATCAGTAGGATATGTACATATTGCATTTGCACTTGACTTCTATTATTGTGGGCAGCGATCCTATACATCAGAGTTACCTATGATTGTGCATTTTACCTGTGATTTGGCCATATATTTGGTTTATGTGCCATTTTTTCTTGGTTTTGCTGTTTTATGGCATGTGTAATAAAATTTTCTTTTGAATTCTGGAAGTGTGTTTTTTTTAATAGTTTTAACCTACTAAGGACCAGGCGCGGTAAATATACGGCTCATGGTCCTGGGCTTAAAACCCCGCCGATAGTAAAATTACGGCGGTGCTTTAAGCCTCCTGCTTTGCAATCAATCAGAGGAAGGAGGGGTTGTCAGCTGTTAGTGACAGCTGATAACCCAGAGCAGAAGGCAGCTCTCATTGAGCGCTGTGTATGTAAACGTGGAAGGGTTTCTTCCACTGCAGGAGCCGGGGGGTCATGGGACCGCCGGTGTTCCCTGCTACAGCAGAGCTGGAGGGTCATACTAAACCCTGGCCAGCTCTGCCAGTGACTAATGTCACTACAGGGGTTGCTTTCCCCTGTAACTGGGGCTTCAATGGATGCGGCTCCTATGGATGCCCCCCGCTACAGTGGGAAAGTGTCAAATAGAAAAAAACAAACAAACATGTGAATGTCCCCCAGAGGTCTTATATGACATCATGTGGGACATAGATGGTAAAAAACATACTGTATATACTCGAGTATAAGCCTAGTTTTTCAGAACTTTTTTTTACCTAGTATATACTCGAGTATAGCTCGGCTTATACTCGAGTCAATAAGTTTTACCAGTTTTTTGTGGTGAAACTTATTGTCTTGGCTTATACTTGGGTCGACTAATACTCAAGTATATACGGTAATTACATACATCAGTAAATAAAAATTACAGAATACAACAATATGTACATAAGAAAGAAAACAACCCAAAGCCGATGCCAACCAAAACCGTCGCTGTATGTGCCCTGTAAACCAAAACCATACATACTACATATCAAAACGTCTGAAAGAAATAGAGGAACCCGTTCCTGCACTTTATTTTAGCATAAATATACTCAATTTTAAAAAAAGAACTATAAATGTTAAAAAATATTATTTTTTGATTTAGCATTTTACCCCCAATAAAACTAAAAAACTGAAAAAAAAGTCAGTGAAAAAGATATTTTAGAAAAAAAAAAAAAAATTGCCCTATATGTCACGGGGAAAAAAACGCTGCGAAAATAATTTGGGTAGCTGAAGGAAAAAAAATAGGACAGTAAAACCATCACATGAGGAAAATCCCTAAAAAGTGTCTGGTCCTTAAGGTACAAAAAAGCTTGCTCCTTAAGGAGTTAATATTCACTAAAAGTGTTAAATGTGAGGTCAGTACGAGAAAAAATCTATAATATATAAAGCAGACTATTATTAATGATCCAAAATATCTTTATTATCTATTGTTTTGTTTACGGTACTAAAAATAACTGGTTTCTTAAATTTGCCGCGTTGTTCAGAAAACGCATCATTCATGATTCAGGAATATTCTTGGTGGTAAAAGGATTATAACGTTTACTTTACTATGGTCCAAGAAAAATACATGTATCACAGTGGAAAGAAAATATTTCCCACCGCACTGAGGGATAAGGGTCGGAGGTTCCACTGCAGATCCAACACAAAATACTGGTAGAAACCGGGCAGCTGAACGGAAACCCAACAGACCCCTTTATAGTCAATGGATCCGGTTGGCACTGTTCGGTTCACTCATAAGACAGAGCCATTTGGCAAGGGGATTCCCCTTTCCTGCTTCCCGAATGGAGCCAAAAACTGGAACCCCCACACAGATGTGAAACCACCCTAAATTGCTCATATCATTGGAAAAATTTATTCATGAATGGTCCCTTTCCTGACAACCACCATAACAGGTAAACGACTTTACGGGTGCCAATGCAAGTATGGTCGGATTTTGAAATGTATGTCATTGATGTCATTTACTTATAACGAGGTCTTTCGGGTTTCTTTGGGTTTTTTTTCCAATATCTTAGACAGCCCATTTAAAAGGATTGTCACATCTGGAAAATCCCTTCTCTACATGAGGACTGACTGGTGACGGGCTGATCCAGCGACTGAAACCTACAAAGAGATGCTGCTGGCAAAGAAAATTGGATAGGCAGCCATGTAATGCATGGAGGAGCCGAGTACTAAATAGCAGAAGATGCACTTTACACCAACTTCTGCTCTGGTTAATAGAGGAGCATCCTACGCATGGACCCCATCTGTGTCACACATATGCGCTAATAGGACATATGGAGCAGGAGACCCCATCTAAGGCATCCATATGTGCCAATGGGACATATGGAAAGTGGTTGCCCTGATCAAATAACCCCTTTAAAAGGGGCTATCCAGCTTTTAAAAATTGATGGCCTATCACAATCTGATCTGATCCCGTTCACTTCAATGGAACAAGCTCGTAGTACTCAGACTGACCACTAGAAACAGTAACGCGTTGAGTACAAACATGATTGTGCTCAGAAGCACACAAATAAAGAGGCTGCGGTGATCACAGCAATTAGCTGATCGGCAGGGATCCTGAGAGGCGGAACCCCACTGATCTGATATATATGGCCTATAGATTGCTGGATCCCCCCTTCAAGCTGAAGAATTGCAAAAAATGCATTTAGGTGGAGAAGTTCTTAAAGGGATTGTCCAGTTACTGGACAACATTGCAGCAATAGCTCCAAATGTCTTAAAATAAAGAGCAGTACTTACCCGTCCCCTGCCACGTGGATCCAGTACTGCTGCCCCGCCATTCTCCCTGTAATAATCGTGGTAGATGACATCAGCGGAAGTCACCTGACCGCTGCGGCGTTTCCATTCTGAATGCCTGGCATCATGGCGCCCAGGATATGAGTGCTGATAACAGGAGAATGGGAGGTGATGTTGCAGCGGTCAGGTAACTTTTGCTGACGTCATCTGCCACAACGATCACCGAGAGGACAATGCAGCGACAATGCCGAATTCATGTGGCAGAAGACAGGTAAGTACAGCTCCATTTGTTATTTTAAGCCAATCAAAGCTATGGCTGCAATATTGTCCGTTAACCGGACAACCCCTTTAATGCCACGGTCTATAGGCCGTTTCATACAGTGGTAAAACATTGCGTGTGAGCCTGGCATAACGGTAAGTGACTTTCTCCATTGACCTGCAACAAATCTGTCAAAAATACTGGGAAAAGGGTGGAGAATAGATGTAATTAAAAGTATGTTTCAGGAAAGAAACATGAATCTTACGAACACTTTACAATGGAGGAGTAGATGAAATAGTCCAAGACCTCTCCAGTCCGGGATGCTACAATTTTATAGTGGTATGAATTAAATAAATGGCTTTTCAAATTCGACCTCAATAGGCAAGATTAGCTGTGCAACCTAGATGTCACCAGCTGAGGCCCCAGCGTCACCGCTTACTCTCAAGTCCCAATTACAACCATAGCTCATTAAACAATGCTGCACTAACTTTTACTATCCAATTAAGAGTTTACACGACAAGTACAGGAAATCATTGATAAAAAAAAGAGAATCAACCGCAAAATATTTCCTGAATGTATCACTGGAAAACGACCCATTGTTCACATCAATCACCGTTTTAAATGGTGGTGCAAATTTTTGAGGTCGTTAAATAAAATTTAAAAAAAAACAAAAAACAGAGATCTTGCCGTTTCCAAATAAAAGCGGATCCTCGTAACAGTCTGACACTTCCTGTTCTGTAGAGAAAACTTTTCAGTAGACCTCTCACAGGCAGGATTACAATGACAGGTAATGCCTATATATAAAGATAACACAGGATGCACCATTCACAATAGGTGATGGTCATAGCTCACCTCCTTCGCCTCCCTGTACAATGACCTCTGTACAGGGTTCAACGCCCCCGCTCAATGCAGAATCACGAAATCATCCCAGACAGATGTCTATCCAGCCTCTGTTTGAACACTTCCATTGAAGGAGAACTCACCATCTCCCGTGACAACCTGTTCCACTCATTCATCACCCTCACTGTCTAATATCTAATCTTCGATATTTGTTGGCTGATTGTTCAGTTTCAGTGGGCATAAGAATACTCGCTGATCGGCGGAACATCGTGTGAACAGGATGTACAGCCAGCCTATCAGGGTGAACGATCATAGTAGCAATCATTCTTTCCCATAAGCCAATTCTCAGCCTGTGTAAAGCATTGAAGTGAGCGCCAGTCAACATACGCATCAGTCGGTGCTTGTTACATCTGCTCGAGGACTCAGCCCATGTAAAAGGACTATTACGACCCCCAGTGCACTATGGTATTTGGGTCAGTGTACTGTCCAGATTAATTCACGGACAGCGCACAGACCCATTATAGCCTACAGGGCTATGCAGAATGCCTGTGTGAAAAAAACTCATGACATACCCTATTGTTGTGCGTATCACGAATGAGAATTAGGACATGCAAATGCATGTCAATATGCAGACCATCCGTATACCGGGCAGCACGCGGACAGCTGTCTGTGTGTTGTCCGATGAGAGTTGCGCGGGAGCCTCTCGGGCAAAATTTGGACACACAAGTGTGTCAAACGCCTAAATAAGACATCTATATTTTCTCTTAGTACTTTATGGGTTGGCAAATCAGGCAATGTGTTTGGTATACTTGTAGTTTAGGCAGCAGATCCATTATTTAGACCTTCGTATTTGATTTGCAAACTCAATGCCTTTTAGAACAAACACCAAACCCCGGACGTGAAATGGTCAATATTTGTCTACAGCCATAGCCTTCCAACAGAGCTTGTGTTGAGGTCCCGGAGAAGGCCAAGAGGATTTGTCCCTTGTCTTTGTCTATTACTAGAGGTTTGTTAGTAAAAGCAGACACGCTCTCAGGAGTTATGAGGTTAAGCATTTGTCAGTGACCTTTCCCTCGTTATTTCCATGAGCTGACATGCAGGGTTTCCACGTTATGGAGGAAATTCATCTTTGAAATGGCCATTAAGTCCATGCTATGTGGTGTACATAGTCGTGCACATAATGTAGGTCATCTTCATCTCCAGATTAATCTCACTATGCCAATTAAGATGATGATTTAATCACGCTGTACAGAATTAATTATGCCTTTCGAATTTTAATGCATTGACATATATATGTGTGGTATAGGGAATGGTAGTAGTGCCAGGTGGGCACAGAGCAATTTGCAAGAATAGAAAAAAAAAATCAATAGAAGCGGTGTTATCTACACGATGGCTCTAGATCATTAAAATATGCTGATAATCTGGTCTTCATTGCCTATTCTACATGCTGATAGCAATAATGCCACATAAAAGTTATCATAGGCTTACTCCACTGAAAATATCTCACTTCCCTTAATGTAAGGATGTACATCATATAGAGGCAGAGCATACAGAGGCCCTGAGATCTTGGAGAAAGGGGCCCAGCCATCGTTGTTCCAACCCATTCACTACTGGGTCATGGCAGCTACTGTAGAACCCCTCCCAGCCAAACCATGTAGACAAACAAGGCAATTTAATAGAATAGTAGAGTTGGAAGGGACCTCCAGGGTCATCTGGTCCAACCCCCTGCTTAATGCAGGATCACTAAATCATCCCAGACAGATGTCTATCCAGCCTCTGTTTGAACACTTCCATTGAGGAAGAACTCACCACCTCCCGTGGCAACCTGTTCCACTCATTAAACGGGTTGCCACAGGAGGTGGTGAATTCATAGGAAGCGAATAAAAGTGGTCATCCCACCAAAAACACTGATCACCTGACTGAAGAATAGGTGAAAAATGTATGATCGCTGGGAGTTTGAATGCTGGAACCCCCTAGTGAATAGAGTGGCGGTGTGTAATGACGCCAAGATTTACTTCTTTGGGACTGAGGGAAATAACTGAATAAATCAGGGTGGTTTCACATCTGTGATGGGGATTCCGCTTTCTCGCTTAGTTTGGGGAGCAGGAAAGGGGAATCCCTGAGGGTGAACAGTTCTGTCTCTGGACGGAACTGAATAGCGCCAGGTGGATCCTATTGACTATAATGGAGACCACCTGCTTTCCGCCCAGGACAAAAGAAAAAGCGCTGCATGCTGGGCTTTTGATTTCAGTATTTTCAGACAGATCTGTGACTGAACCTCCGGTTGAAGGTTCTGATGCAGATGTGAAACCGGTCTCACTCACCTATCTCAATAGACAGTGAATTAAGTGGTGATTACACATATGCATAGCCACTCCATTCACTAGCGGGACTTGGGATATGCCGTTCTTGTAATCCCTGGGGATCCCAATGGTGAGACCCCAGCAATCATACATTTATCACCTATCCTGAGAATTTCAGGTCATTTTCAGCATCGCTTAGGAATATAGGAGGAAAAATGAGAAGACCCATTCAAGAACATACAAATTCACAACCAGAACCTCACGGCTGGAAGGCAACAGTTTTATCTACTAAGCCAACATGGCCCTTGTAGGCAATTGTAGATTTCTAGATATTGGGGTCAACTGAAGTCACACTGTAATTTCTGGTTTACATACATGTGTATGGATCAGACCCTTTAAACCCAAAAGTAACCAGAAATGCAATTGGTCAGGAAGTTAAAAAGAGACTGTGCCAAGATCACAATCCTTGCTCTCATGCTCTATTAGGGCATATGAATGTCGGAGAGCAAGGTACCCCACTCAGAACACCCCTCCATGGCTCCAAACTGAAAGCTGCCCTATAAGAGCGGCTCCTGTTCTGGCAGACTTTAATAGGTAAAACGAAAAAAAGGGTTTGGTACGGTGTTAGCCAGTAGAGCAAAGTGTGATTGATCCCAGCAAGAGAAACCAAGTATTCTTGTAGATATGATACCTTTTAATGGCTAACAAAAATACATGATGTTACAGCAAGCTTTCCCGTCTATCGACCCTTCCATGGACCCTTCCTCAGGCTTGGGTCCACAGAAGATCTGAAAGCTCGCTGTAACATTATGTATTTTTGTTAGCCATTGAAAAGTATCATATCTACAAGATTACTTCGTTTCTGTTACTTGGAACAGTCACATGGTGAAAATTGTGTTGGCCTTGTATTACAGGGCGGCCATTAAATTGCGATTGCTGCAGGGTAAAAGTTTGGACGGCCGTGGCTTCACTCGGCAAAATCAACGGTTTGCCAGAATGGTGGGAATGGGACCCAGGGTGATCAACTATTTACCCCGAGTGAAGCATTCTGAAAGGGGCTGACTGACTTGACAACCACTATAAGGAGGAAACTGGGCAAACTGCATAGCGGCAGCAATGAGATCAAAGGAGAAAAGATTTACAGTTGTATACTTCTGCCACCGATATTTTTTTACGGGATACAATTGTTGGTTTACTAATATAGTTTTAAAAAGCAACAAAGTCATACTGTACCAGTGCTTTCTGGCCTAAACTACAAGGTGTCCACAGAAATACCTATCCAGGGGCAAAAAGAGATCTTTCCAGCATTGCACAAGGATATGTGTGTGGAACAGTGGAGCGTGACCGTGCTGGTACCAAGCCCGCTTATGCTGCTCCAATGGCAAGTCATCAAGCCATTCATTCCTTGCTGTGATTGTCACATGACCCCTTAGTCGGTGGGTGCATTTTATTCCACTGACCATTAATTAATTTGTGGCATTTTCAGTGGTGGTAGTTGGGGGGGGGACAAAGAGTGTGTGAAAATAAAAAACACACGTACTCACCTTCCTCTGCGCATTGCTTCCCCTCCGTCGCTTGCGTCCTCTACTTCGGTAGCAGCAATGAAGTGGGTTGTTCGTCCACATGACCACTGCAGCCAATAGGAGGCCAGACAAGGACATTATCAGTGACGTCCTGTAAACCTGCCATGAGCTACTACATTAGAAGCCCACGTGACAGATTTAACCATTTGACGACCAAGAGACATACAGAGGATGGACAAAAATATGGAAACACTGTACAAAAAAGTTACATGGGACTAGAAATCATATTTCACAATACTAGCATATCAATATGCAAGAACTCTCTGCCGGAGGAAGTGGTGATGGCTAAATCCATAGAGGAGTTTAAAAGGGGACTTGATGTCTTTCTGGAGAGGAAGGATATTATAGGTTATAAATCTTAGGTTAATTGATAATCCGGGTATACAGGCAGGTAGGAACCATTAGGGGTTGATCCAGGGAACAGTCTGATTGCCATTAGGGAGTCGGGAAGGAATTTCTTCCCCAAAAGGGTTAATTGGCTTCTGCTCTTGGGGTTTTTTGCCTTCCTCTGGATCAACACAGGAGGATAGACAGGCTGGACTAGATGGACATTGTCTTCATTCAGCCTTACGAACTATGTTACTATGTAATATTAAGTGGCGGTAATATGACACAGATGCCCGAGCAACGAGGTTTCATTGGTCAGGGGTTTGCGCCACTCAGCTGCTGTTACCAGTCAGTTCCCAAAACCACCCAGAGCAGGGCAAGAGGTGAAGTAAACACAAATATGGCGGGAAAGCTCTCAGCCAAGCAGGGGTCAAAAGGACAGCTTAGTGATTAAAAATCGCATGCGTTTCATACACTGTTTCCATATTTTTGTTCCATAGCTTTAAACTGCACACAAATTTGATTGAATCATTTACGGTCCTGAAAGGGTTAAGGCACGTCACCAGGCCTTCAGATGCCGAGGCAGTGGCCAGTAGAATTGGCGGTCCTGTGCCATGGTGAGTACATTACTTTTATATAGTTTAGGGCATGGGGGCATAAAACTATATAAAAGAAATAACACGGAAAACCCCTTAAATTTCCACCGCTAAATAAATGCATTTTATCCCAATTTGTCTTAGCGCTAGAACAAGCGTGCTCCATACAAGTACCATGTGCAATGCTGGAAAGATGCTTTTTGGCCGCATGTTGGGTATTTCTTTGGACACCCTGTATATGCTTTTGGTACAAATATGGCCATTATGGGCTGTCGATATGCTCGCAACATATACAATAAACCTAGACGCCAAAAATGCAGTCTTAGTAATTCAAGAGCAGCACAAGATATGTCTTCGAAACAAATGGTTCTCAGTTAGCATTCACGCAGGCCGGTGAAAAATGCCTAAAAATCATTATGTTGAAGAATGACTGCAGGGCAAAGCTGTAATCTCATGCAAGGAAGCAGCAGCCATGATTCCTCATCATCTCCTTGTGCGCCCGGATCACACAGCATATACCGTATGGTCTGACAGACATGAGCTATATGTCACCGCCTCGCACAGTTTAAAGGAACTGATTAGGTGTGACTTAGCCCTGTAGGGCAAAACGGAGAACAGTATTCTCCCCCTTAAGATTTGTTAAATTAAATAAATGTACACAATGAGATTTGTTTAATCTTTAAACCCCTCCAGAGCAATATGTTGCTGGCCCTACTGGGAACAGTTGAGGGTTAATGGCGCTTACAAAACTGTGCGTACGGTTTAATACGAGCGCTGCTTTAGAGGAGGCTTTTAGTTTTATTTTTTTTACTTGAATTCACAAACTGTTATTTGCTCAACAGATCTGGCAGCAAATCAAGTAGCTAAAATGACGTAAAGCGCACAGTAGGACGAAAAACGTACACGGAAATGTGTGCTTTATGTATTGGGGCAACGTGGCGGAAAATATGACATGCACACTGTATATACTGTTTACTTTATTCCATAGCCATTGCCTGAAGACAGTAGTGTTTGCTTCGGACACTCTCACACAATCGGTTTTTTAACCACGTAATACGCAGCACTGAGGTTCCATGCATTTCAATGAGGTCTTCGCACTAGCTTTTTTAACGCGTGCAAAATCGCACGCTGTATGTTCTATTTTCAGCGTTGTAGCGTGTATTTCACGCACTGCATCGCCCACTGCAATGAATGGCGTAAAGAATGTGGTAAAGAATTGCTTGTCTGCGTTGTTACTGGCCAAAAATAGGCAGTAAAAAAGCAGGCAAATATGCCCCAAAACGCCACTCTGCACGCAGGAAGATGCTGTGTACAAAACAAAGCATTTTTACCAACGCTTGTGTGGGAGTGGCCTTACAACTTCACTATTCGGCGCAGTTTTATGCGTTGGGAAGTGATTCAAGCTCGTCATACATGTAAGATGACAGTCCATGGCATCAGACATCAGTTTACTATGCGGAGAGGTAGCCGGGCTGTTGACATCGGAGGGAGCAAGGGTTCAGCATGTTGGATTTCAGTATTCCTGATGCTCTCCCACTAGGAGATAAGGGGCACCAGGTGTCTGGAAGCTGCTTATCCCCTTCTCTCTATGGAAAGAGATACCCGCTTTGGGAGAATCCACACAGCAGTGTACGTTTGGCGTATGCGCTCAGAAACCGGCTGTTATATGAGGGGGTATCCAATAGAAAGAGGACTCTTCTCCTGGTGGCCGGATATTACTAGTACAGACTACTGTTGCTGGGTGAATGTCTGCGGAACCCTACGGAGGCGGTATACCAGCTGACATTGTTGGGGAGGGTTGCGTTCAGCTCTAGTGATTTTTTCTACGAGTGGTTCAGTTTTTCACCTATTTTGCGATGGCCGATTCATATGAACAACGTGCCGCTGGGAAATTTTGTTTTCTTTTCCACTGCCCAAAGTACTTGTAAATAAAAAAAAGTTGCACAGATCGAGATCAGGAGAAGATAGAGGGCGAGGGTTTTATGATGTTTGTCAAAAACTGCTGAACACTCAGCGCTCTGTGGGCAAACAGGTAACTGGTTCTTCCATCATGACAACGCACCTATCGTGTTAGGCCCCCTGTCTACGGCCGAGGCGCGGTGGAGGAGGGGGAAGCAGTGACAGGTCTCCGA
Organism: Eleutherodactylus coqui; assembly: GCF_035609145.1. Classification (NCBI taxonomy): domain Eukaryota; kingdom Metazoa; phylum Chordata; class Amphibia; order Anura; family Eleutherodactylidae; genus Eleutherodactylus; species Eleutherodactylus coqui. The sequence continues at coordinate 72,327,722 of NC_089844.1, read as the reverse complement.
AATTAGCCTATCGAATAGATTGCCTCGATTCTCCGCGGTGAGCCTATCGCAGCATGCCACAATTTAAATCCCGCGAGTGGAGAAATCGCTATGATTCTCCGCTTGTGGATGCCGGCGCTGTGCTTTTCATAGTAATCCTATGGAAAGCTTTGCAGAGTGTGATCCGCCGGCAATTTATTGCCAACGGATCATCGCTCGTCAACAGGCAGCTTTAAGCAATTTTTGACAAAAAACATCATGAACCCCTCGCCTCTCCCTCTATCTTCACCTCATCTTGCTCTGCGTGACTTTTTTACAAGTGTTTTGAGCAGTGGAAAAGGAAACAAAAACTCACAGCTGCATGTTGTTCGTATGAATCAGCCATATTAAAATAGACAAAAAACTAAACAAGTCATTGGAAAAAAAAAAAAAAATCACTGGAACCAAACACAACCTTCCCAACAATGTCGGCTGGTGTACCGCCTCAGGTTTCCGTAAACATTCACCTAACAACACAAGCCGGTACTATTAGCAGCCCGTCCACCAGAAGAAGAGCCCTGTTTCTTGTGGGTACCGCCTCGTATGTGTCAAAGTATCTATAGGCCCAAGAGAGTCATCCTGGCCTTTGTCGGGCTGGTTTCTGCTATACAGAACATGGTAGACAACTACACTATTCTTACCCAGAAGCAACCCATCACTTCTTTACTGCAAATGGATCCTCGGATGTTACAAGTATATGTTGTATATGTTCATAGCGTCACTAAACAAGATATCTAAAGCCATTTTTACATCTATGTTGGAGAAATTTTTAAAAAGCCTCATTTGCATATTCTGTCACCTAGAAGCAGTAAATAACGCTACCTGCAGTGTTACTTTTCCTTTCAAAATGACGGGCCCTTTGGCCAAACTCAATGGGCCCCATAAGGTCCTCCCGGCTCTGTTGGTGTCTGTTGCGCAACAAATCTGGCATGGTGGACAATGCCTAAGAGTGAATTCACACCGTCTACTTGTTACAGAATTTCGGGTGCAGACTTTGCATTGAAATTCCACAACGATGTACAATGCAATATTTTTTTTTACTTGCATCAGTTGAGTGATACGTGCAGTGAACGGGTCATGGACGTGAAAAATGTGCCTTCTTGAGTGTGACTGTTCTAAGATGGCCGAGCATCATGTAAGAATGAACCAAAGAAGCTTTGGCCACCCACCGGCCGGTCCGATGACATTATTAAGCAAGTGGAACAAATAGTTATGGAAAAGAATGCCTGCAAAGTTGGCATTTCTGTAGGCACTGTACAGAAACTGCGTGAAGACTTGAAGATACGGAAAGTTTCCTCCTTGTTGCCGCCAATATATCAAGACAATGCTTCAGCTCAACTTTGAAATTGTTCCTCAAGCTCCCTACTCACCCGACCTTGGACCGAGCAATTTTTGGCTTTTTCCAACTATGAAGAACACTTCCATGGTTGCACATTTTCTAGTTGTGCTGCTCTTCTATCAGTGATTTCCCAACGACCAAAACAGAACCCTAAAGAAGCATTTGCAGCGACCATGCATCAACATTGTGTACGTCAAGCGGGAGACTATGCTGAGAAGTGACAATACTTCCATCTTTCTGGGGTAAGTAGATTAGAAAAACAATTCGGAGACCTTAAAACTTGTATGCACCTCATTTTTCATGTACAGAATAGACATGATTGGAAACCCTATATCCAAGCTTCTGTCCTCCCTTTGTGGAAGTAGGACACTGATAATATACCGAACTCGTAAAACGTTTTTCTCATTAGCGTTTCTACATGGAGAATATTGTTAGTTGTGCACTAAGTACCCTTGAAAACAAACCCCTCAGACATCTGTCAAAATTTGGTAGGACTAGGTCGCTCCATCATCAGCGTACGGAAAGCAGGTAATATTCTCTAGGAACAACTCAGGAAAAAGTCAGATTCATATTTCATATCTGCCACAAAAGCTCATCAGGGTAATAACCCTCCTTCTCCTGGGTGTTATCCGACCATCTGCTGCTCTATTACTTATCTTTATTTTGCAACTAATTAACAGCATAATCTTCTAAATTCAGCAAGTTAATTATCATTATTGTGGTCTTTGCAGCATCATCAGTCCTCATGAAGTCTTGTCTCTCCTTCCCCCCCCCCCCCAGAGGACACGGGGAAAATGAAGTAGGTTGGGAACGGGTCTGTTTCGAGGGGGGGTTCATTAGGTGTTTGCTGATGAGCTTGGCATGCGGAGAGGCAGGTCAGGAGAATTCTGCTGAACACAAGGTTCCATGCCGGGCTCAACCAACTTAATATCGCTTTCTGACTAGACGCCAACCTGCCCTCCGTCAGCTCTCAATAGAAGCTTCCCGCGGTAAACCTATTGGCATCATAGTGTGCAGAAAGATAACTCACAGTTTGTCACAGAAGTCTTTACATGGCGGATCCCACCGGGGCAGAACTACACTTAATGTCCTATTGATTGTTCTTCCCTCCCTTCCAGCTCCTTCTTAAGTAGAGTGCTCAGAGATAAAAAAGTAGAGATGTGCACTTACCGTCACTAACTGGAAAGTGACACGCATGACGCATGGAATTATTTTCCTCCTGTGCGAATGATCTGAAGTGGTTGATGTGAACGGAAAAACAAAAACTACAGAGTCGCTAATGACCTGAACGTACAACACCAGAATTTCCACTCTAGCTTAGAGCTAATAGGATTAACGTAGACAAGCCTCAGGGGACCTGTGCCCATCTCAGCTGTGATCAGAACTAGAAGAATATCCCGTCGGAAATAACCAAAACTAGGATTATCCCACACCGCCCCGCTTTATTACACTGTCAGAAAGAAATAGGGCTTGTGCTTCAAAAGCATTTAAAAAAGGGTCGTGCCAAAATTTTGACCAAAAAAAGCCATATCTGTACGAACATTTGCAGCTTTTTGCCCTTTTTCCGCCATCCTTCCTTTTTTAAATTTTTTTTTAAGTAGGTGGGGCTTAGTGTAAGGGGCGGGGTCAGTGTCCCAACATATTTACTATCATTTTCACCAGAATCTAGTATCATTTAGAACATAAAGCCACACCAGATTTAACTTTCTGCTGCATAGACGCCCACAAATGTTTAACAAGTGTGCGCCTATTAATAAATATTTGGCACATTTCACTCCAGCGCACTTTGGATTACGCAGAGCTATACAGAGCTCCTTTAATTCCCCCCATAATTATTAGTCTAAGATACTAAACCTGCTTTGATTGGCCAGTGTTGCCCCCATGATCAGTGCTGACCAGTCAGAGCAGCATGTAGTGGCTTAGAGTACCCATGCATGCTACCCTGTTTTCCAGAAAATAAAACCTACCACGAAAATAAGCCCTAGCCTCATTTTCGGGGAGGCTTGAAATATAAGCCCTAACCCAAAAATAAGCCTTAATTACACTACATTGGAAAAAAAATGCATTACCTAGCAGGCTCAGTTCAGGTCCCTCCGGCTGCTCTCTAGAGGTTCGGCGCAGTTCCCGCAGTCCTCAGCCGCTCGTACAACATCACTTCCTGGTTACGGGATTCATAAATGCGATGGCTGTGATTGGTTCTTCAACCGCTGCTCAGCCAATCAATGCAGTGCTGGATGAACCAATGCGATAGCTGCAATTAACCGCGGCTCAGCCAATACATAAATCCCACCTCTAGAATGCGATGGCTGTTAATTGGTTCTTTCACCGATGCTCAGCCAATCAATGTAGCACTGGATATAAACCAATCACAGCCATCACATTGTTTAATCCAGAGCTGCATTGGCTGGCTGAGCAGCGGTCGAAGAACCAATCAGAAGTGCGTCGGAGCTGTGGACAGCAACGGGAGGGACCCAGACCAAGCCTGCTAGGTAAGTATAATAAGACATCCCCTAGTGCCTCTTAAAATTAATATAAGACAAGGGGGAAACACAGTAATATACATGGTATATTGGGTAGTCAAACAAGCAGTTCGGCCATGTTTGCTTCTCTAGGCACGGAAGGTAATTTAAAGAGTTGCTTTCAGATAGCCTAGAACCAGTTTCGTCACACATTCTAAGGAGACCAATGAGATATATAATCTGCAGGCAGTGTGTCGTAGAGCAGACTCTCCACTATGGTTTTCCTGGATGCTGTTTCACGAGTCTTGCCTTGACTCTCCCTTATGGCTTTCCTGGATAGAGCTGGAGAAGCCAAGTTAAAGGAGATGTCCCGAGGCAGCAAGTGGGTCTATACACTTCTGTATGGCCATAATAATGCACTTTGTAATATACATTGTGCATTAATTATGAGCCATACAGAAGTTATAAAAAGTTTTTTACTTACCTGCTCCGTTGCTAGCGTCCTCGTTCCCATGGAGCCGACTAATTTTTGGCCTCCGATGGCCAAATTAGCCGCGCTTGCGCAGTCCGGGTCTTCAGCAGTCTTCTATGGAGCCGCTCGTGCCAGAGAGCGGCTCCGTGTAGCTCCGCCCCGTCACGTGCCGATTCCAGCCAATCAGGAGGCTGGAATCGGCAGTGGACCGCACAGAAGAGCTGCGGTCCACGAAGACAGAGGATCCCGGCGGCCATCTTCAGAAGGTGAGTATGAAGACGCCGGACCGCCGGGATTCAGGTAAGCGCTGTGCGGGTGGTTTTTTTAACCCCTGCATCGGGGTTGTCTCGCGCCGAACGGGGGGGGGGTTTAAAAAAAAAAAACCCGTTTCGGCGCGGGACATCTCCTTTAACTAATATATAGTTTTGTTAAAAAAGTTTCAGTCTAGCTTGTCATTAAAGGGGTGGTCTCGCGAAACCAAGTGGGGTTATACACTTCCGTATGGCCATATTAATGCACTTTGTAATGTACATTGTGCATTAAATATGAGCCATACAGAAGTTATTCACTTACCTGCTCCGTTGCTAGCGTCCTCGTCTCCATGGTTCCGTCTAAATTCGCTGGCAGCTTGCTTTTTTAGACGCGCTTGCGCAGTCCGGTCTTCTGCTCAGCGCGAGCCGCTTCAGTGTGCTCCCCGCTACAGCTCTTCTGCGCATGCGCAGACGAGCTGTCACTGCTCGGGAGCGCGCTGAAGCGGCCATTCTGCACCATCCTCTGTTAGAGGAAGGTGCAGAAACTGGAGCTGCCCAGCGGAGAAGCCCAGCCCAGCAGCCCCGAGAAGCGTCCCAGGTAAGTGATGGGTCGGGGGGGGGCTGCCGCTGCGCCGGGGGGGCTGTCGCTGCGCCGGGGGGGGCTGCCGCTGTGATGGGGGGGCTGTCGCTAGGCCGGGGGGGGCTGCCGCTGTGATGGGGGGGCTGTCGCTAGGCCGGGGGGGGGCTGCCGCTGCGCCGGGCTGCGCCGGGGGGGCTGTCGCTAGGCCGGGGGGAGCTGCCGCTAGGCCGGGCTGCGCCGGGGGGGGCTGTCGCTAGGCCGGGCTGCGCCGGGGGGGGGCTGCCGCTAGGCTCCGGAACCTAGCGCTGGGCTCCGGGGCCTTCACCTGGGCTGAGGGTCTAGCGCTGGGGAGCCGGGGGCTAGCGCCGGTTACCTGCTGTCTGGTCGGCGGCTGCGGGGCGTCTGGTCGGCGGCTGCGATGCGTCCGGTTGCCATGGAGACACAGCTGGCGGCGTCTCGGGAGCGCGCACGTCGGGCTGCAGCGAGCGACGGGGAAAGAGCCGGCGGCCATCTTGAGGAAACTTTTATAAGTTGCTGAAACGCTGGAACGGTAAGTACGAACCAGCTAGAAATGTCATTTACAGGGGGGCTTAGTAATGTATGTTTAATGGGGGGGACTGGGCAAAAAAAAAAATTAACTGCTTCCTCGAGACATCTCCTTTAAGGGCTTATTCAGATGACCGTATATCGGTCGGGTATTCACGCCAGCCGATATACGGCGTCCCTCTCTGCAGGGGGAGGAGGCTGGAAGAGCCGGGAGCAGTGCTCTGAGCTCCTGCCCCCTCTCCGCCCCAAGTTATTGTTTCATTAGTTTTTAGTTTTGTCAAAAAAGTTCCCATTTATCACTCTGCTCATCTCCGGCTCTATAACCTGCAGATTTCACAGCTTTTTCAGTATGACGGGGTCCCTTTAATGACAAGGGAGAAGATGATCTGTCTCTGTGACAGATAAGAGAACGCATTAGGTGAGGACTTTACGGTAACATTTGATTATGTGACATCGTGTTAAAATCAACCATCACAAGACCTCAATGTTTCCCTATGGGGGAAAGAAAAAGTCATGCCAGAATTACAGGAAATCTGACATGGTTAGGCGACATTCACACAAGGCATAGTTTCTACGGTTTTGTGATTTGGATTATGCAGTGAAAATCCATGGTAATGTAAAGTACAATACATGTAGATGGGATTTTCAAAACTCCATCCACACCTAGTAAAAAATATTCTGTACGTAAATATGAGCATGATGTGACGCTTCAAATCCACAGTATGCTGAATCTTGTGGATTTTCACTGCGAATGTCACCTTTTGTTTTTTAAAACTGCAGCAAAATCCACAGTGAAACAGAAGGATTTTGCAAGAGAGCCCCCACCAGGAAACGTCCACTACATCTGGAAATATTGAGATTGTAGTAGCCCGTGATTTTACTGCAGCCAAATGTCATAATGCAGCCCTAGCCTTAAGGTGGATTTCTACTATAAGCAGCATTAAAGGGGTATTAAGAAGACAAGATTCTTTTTTCAAGTTTTCATCCATCCAGAGGATGGGTGAGAACTCATAGATCGGCGGAGATCCAACTGCTGGGACTTCCACCAATCCCTAGAAGGGGGTCCTGTTGGTCTCCAAGGGAAAGGAGTGGAGGTCACATAGACACACCGCTGCTCCATTCATTTCAGTGAGAGTGCTGGAGATTACAAAACACAAAGCAGCAAGCAAAGCGTTCAGTAATCTCCGGCACGCTGATTGAAATGAATGGAGCGGTGCTGAGCCTGAGCAACCTGCACTCCATTCCCATGGAGATCAGCCAGATCTCCGATCTTGGCATCAGTGGGATTCCCAACGATTGGGTCTCCATCGATCTATCAGTTTTTACACAGTTTTTATCTGTCTCCACAGCAGCCTGTATGTATGATGGAAAGATGACCACATACACATACTGACAGCAATCATCTTCTCTATAGATAATAGACCGGGAAGAGATAACTACGTAGCACCGCGAGCCTCGTCATCTAATAACGGCATATTACAGACCACAACCCAGTCTGCGAGTACAAGGAATAGACTCGTACGCTGCCGGTGTAAATGACCGCACGTCGGCCAACGTACCACCTTAGCCTTTTTTGGCATCCAAATGCTACTGCCAAATACTGTGCATCATGACTTCTGAGCAAACAACCTTTTCTTACAAGTAGCGGCAGTCGGAGGTTTTCTTGCAGTAGACTATATAACAGAATTGAAATGATCAGCAATATAAGGGTTTTTTGAAGAATAAAGTAGTGTTTCGTGACGGCCAACAATCTTGCATGAGATTTGTGTGTAGCGAGACTTACAAATCTTGCGCGAATATGAACCCCATTCTTTTGAAAGGGAGTATAATACATAAGTGATGTTTTCAATGCAGGGAGAACTCCTGGCATCAGCGCTCTCATCCTGGGCGCCATTATGCCAGGCGTTCAGGATGTTAGCATAGCAGCCTCCAATTCGATGCAGTGGTCACCTGACTTCTGGAGGACTCAGCCAGGATTCTGGCGCACTTAGCTTAGTAAATATCATCCAATGAAGATAAAATGGAAAGACAAGAAAAACTTTATAATATAATTACCTTAAAGGGGTTGTCACAGAACATGAAGTCATCCCGATTCACAGGATGCATGGTCACTGTGCCATTCATCCTTGGACTTTCAGGAACCCCATTCCCGTGATCTGTGCGCTCCCAATAGCTGGACCTCCACTGATCAATTATCCCCTATCCTGTGGATATGGAATAACTGCATTTCATAGGACAACCCCTTTAATAATTCTGCTGCCTTTCCACACTGTCAATCCTTGGGTCCACTGGTTCACAAATGCTGTAAAAAAGTGACATCCACGGGATGTGACATCGCTAGGAGTGAAAAGTCACTTGTTCATGCAGCCATTTTGCCTTGATGTCACATGGGTGGCACATCATCAGGTTCACTTATTGGAGACGCAGGAACAGAGCAAACTTACTTATATCCGTTGAAGCATTAAATATAAGTCTTCTCAGAAAGTGGTCCACAGACTGAGACCTTGCTGCCCAGAGGCCTGCGCAATTACTTACACATGCACATCCATACCGCCATTCTCTGATTGCATTGGACATTTTCATCATGGACATATAATATACAAACACTTCAATACGGTTCGGTCCCCTAAATCTCAGGAACCACAACGAGGCAGAAAACTAATAAAAAGTTTGAATAATTTCCGTTCTGAAGGATAGAGCTCTTCTAGTAGGGAACCGTTAGAGTAACCGTCCGAGACAGATGTAATAAGTGCATGGGTGACATAATTATACAAACACAAGCCCCACATACATAGGTGATAAGTTACCAGTTTTGCCTCTGACTGAACAGGTGGTGGAGATGGAGGGCCTGGAATCCCCGGGACAGTAGGCACCACGGTGACTGGTCGGACAATCTGTGGAAGAGCAGAAGACAGAACTGACAACCGTGATAAATTCATTACTAACGTCTCATAATATAATATTTGTATTCCATTAGAAAGGTATTATATGATCGGATGTCTTCGCGACTTTAAAGGGCAAGTTAGGCCACTCAATAAGCCCAATCAGGACAGACATTTTCCAAGTAAGCATATGTATATCATAGGGTGATGGGGGTTCACCATTATGGACGTCCTAATAAACTCAATTAGTGACCAGCTACATGTATTATATTCATTCATTTGTGTGGATGCCAAATAATACTACATTTTGTCTGCATTGGTAGATTTTACCTCTTGGCCTAAATTAAGAGATGGTTCTGCTTTAAATGGTTGTAGCTTTATTGCTGCAGGAAGCAAAACGCTCCATACATTACGCAATGGACCAGGTTGGACCAAGTCCTGTTGAAGCGAATAAGACTCACCTGCAGTACCGACCCAGGCCACTGAGCAATCTACGGAGCTGTCTGCTTTCTGCAGCAAAACAGCCAGAAGTGACACAACTGCTTTAAGTAGAACAATTTTGAAGATCCTACAGTCACACTCTCTAGAACATTTTGGCAAATATTATGATTTATTCATATTGCGTTAATGTGGAAATGCATGTTCTCCATTTATACCTAAGGCCTCATTCACAAGTGCGGTTTGCACACATTAGAGGTGCACACAGAAAGCGCTTCTATAAGAACTAATGGTCCTATGGAATCATTCAGATGAATGAATTTTAGACGTGCAAAAAGCTCGCACCTATAAAAGATAGGACATGCGAATGCAAACTCGCATCTAAGGTCCTTGGTGCGTGAAAAGATGGGAACTGACCTATCTTTGGTGCTTGCTTTCCATAGACTCCAATGGGAGCTGGAAAACACGCACCACGCACCTCCGATCGTGTGAACAGGCTAATTCAAGCCGAGACCTATGCTGCTGCCCTGCTACAACAGCTCAGATGACAACTAGACAGGTGTTTTGCTGGGCTGCAGCACTGTAACACACACCTCCATACACCGTGCAGTGGCCCAGAATGGTACTGCAAGCTGAGACCCTTTCTAAGTCAATGGGACTGAGCTCTCAGTATCATTCCAGGCTGCTGCACAGTAGCTCAGAAAAACAGCTCATTGGCTTGGATGCCAAGTGTCGGACTCCTACCCTTCTGATGTTAATGGCTTATCCTGAGGAGTGGTCATTAGTCCTGGGAAACTCCTTTAACTGCAGTTTCCAATAACAAGTAGGTGTAAAACCAGAAAGTGTTACCAAAGTTATACAACTTTTCAAAAAATGTAAAACTATAAAATATTGTTGCAGTTGTCAGCAGTCATTTCCACGGTTCATGGCGCCCCTCAACCATATTTTATACAACCCCCCCTAGCAGCCTTGTCATGGGCTTCCCACGTGTTTCCATATGAAATAATCTCTGTGTTATTAAAGGTTTAAAGAGGGGCTTTTTTCTGTTTTTGCACAGTAAATTCCACTGAAGGAATGGGGTCATCCAGGGAGAAAGATTGGGGTCACCCTTTACTATTTCGGCGCATTACACTGGGCCAGAGTTGTAGATGCTCTTAAAAGGTCCACATGAGGTGCAAGATTTACAAGATTATAGCTTAAACCTCCATTAGAATGTAATCCTCCTAATTCAGAGACAAGGCTGATTGGTGGGGGTCTGACTGTTGGGAACCCCACCAATCCCAAGAAATGGGTCCCAGTCAACCTATATGAACGGAGCAGCAGTTGAGCATGTGCAATGCCACTTCATTCATATCTACGGGACTGCGCAGAGAAAGAAGACAGTCCCATAGAGATGAATCTGAACTCTTATAGGCGCCCATATTTGTCACGACCCTTTAAGAATGCCGCTGAATATTACAGTTGGGTATATCTGCCACTGAGTCCAATTGTAAATGAACGCACAACGCGTATCTTTCAATACAGTGGGAGAAAAATGCATACAGTGGGCCTAATGTAAGCTAAAAGGACAATCTCTTGCCACATGTCTGGCCAATAGCAGTGATAATAGTGCCTAAAGACCTCTGGGGGACATTCACATGTTTTTTTGTTTTTTTTTATTTGACACTTTCATGGGAGCCCCAGTTAAAGAGGAAAACATCCCCCTGTAGTGACAAAAGTCAGTGGTAGAGCTGATCAGGGTCTGCTGGGAACCCTGCAGCTCTGCAGATGATCGCCGGCTCGTGTAGTGGAAGAAACACTTCCACTTTTACTTTTTAGTACATAGAGCTCATTGAGTGCTATGTACCTGAGAAAGGAGAAGACAGGAGCAGGGGGTTTAATCCCACGACGCACTTCTGTGGTCCTTAAGGGCTTGGTCCTTCAGAGGTTAAAGGGTTGCCCCATTTTCAAGATGTCAAGCGGGAAGGGGGATGGGAGTTCCTGTTCGAGATGGCCAGAAGCTATCAGTAGTGGCTCATGATCCGGCACACCGCCATGACTACATATTACATGCAATATCACATTTCTCTGCAGAAGAAAACATACAAGGTGATTCAAAAGGAAGGTGCAAAAGTAAAGCAGATGTCTTCATATACGAACTTACATACAGCAGCCAGAATGATCTGAAAAGATCGAAGAACACTTCAGGTATTTAAAGGGGTTGTCTCACGAAAGCAAGTGGGGTTATACACTTCTGTATGGCCATAATAATGCACTTTGTAATGTACATCGTGCATTAAATATGAGCCATACAGAAGTTATTCACTTACCTGCTCCGTTGCTGGCGTCCCCGTCTCCATGGCTCCGTCTAATTTCGGGGTCTTCTTGCTTTTTTAGACGCGCTTGCACAGAAGGGTCTTCTCCCTTCTGGACGGTCCAGGCACGAGCGGCGTTCTGGCTCTGCCCCCTTCTACGCGCCATCGCGTAGCTCCGCCCCGTCACGTGTGCCGATTCCAGCCAATCAGGAGGCTGGAATCGGAAATGGAACGCACAGAGCCCATGGTGCACCATGGGAGAAGACCCGCAGTGCACCATGGGAGAAAACCGCAGTGCATCTCTGGGAAAGGATCGGCGGCCATCTTGGGAGAAGAATTTTATAAGTTCATCTTTCATCACATCGGTGAGTAGCAAGCGGTTTAAAAACCGCTTTAAAATGCTATTTTATGCCAGGGGGTGACAGGGGGAATGGGCTAATGTAAAATTTTGATGTTCGCCGCGAGACAACCCCTTTAAGGCACCTTTTAGACGTTCATTATGGGTGCATTGGTGACACTAGATGACCTACAGCAACACATCTCCATTGTAATCGGATCGATAACTGAGGATAAGCAGGGATATGTCTCGGCAGAACTGGACTACCGACTTGACATCTGCAGTGTCACCAACGGCGCCAACATGGAGCATCTATAAGGTGCGTTAAATACCTGACAAGTTCTTCTATCTCTTCATGCCATGCCGGTTGCTGTATGTAAGTTCATGTATGAAGACATCAGCTTCACTTTTGCACCCTTCTTTTTCATTCACCCTGTAATAACTGCAGATCGCTGGTGATTTCTGAAGCCTGATGCAACCAGATCTGACATGGGGCTGACTTCATGAGAAAATCTCTTTAAAAATAGTTAAAAAAATAAAAATTAGAATGATCATTAATTATCAAAGCTCATTTTCAAATAATTTTGTGCAAAATGTACCATTATTGTTTATTTTAATAATTCAGCAGCTGGACACTAGAGGGCGAGCTTTACAAAGAAGAAAGAAACAAAGACATGGGGAATACAAGTATGTAGGAGTATACAGATCGGGGGGGGCTCCCCATAACGGCTACAAGAATGTGGAGTAGATACTATTGTATTCAGTGATCTACAGAAAAGCAAAAAGCGGAAAAAAAATGTTACGTTAACTCTCACACAAGCGTTTTTGGTTTTTTTACTGCACATTACTCATGCGCACATAATACGCAGCACCAAGGCTACAGCATCTGAATGGGGCTTTTCACACTAGCGTTTTTGCGTAGTGTTTTTTACGCACACGCAAAATCGCACGCAGCATGTCCTATTTGCGGCGTGTATTTCATGCACTAAATCGCCTATTGAAATGAATGGCATGGGTAATAAAGCAGTAAATACGCAATTGCACGCACAATACTTTGTTTTAGTGTTTTTTACGCAATTGCTATGGGGGGGGATAAGTTGTAACATCCTCAGTTTGCTTGCCTCATTGCTCCTGCGTATTCCGCACGAAGCCGCATACAAATGCATCTCTGCACGCAGTAAAACGCTGCGTTTTTACAGCCACTTGTGTGAGAGCGGCCTTATTACTAGAATCAGTATAAACATCTGGGAGATCCTCCTCTATTATAAGGGTCCATCCACATAATTAACCCTTTCCAATCCAGTGTCAGACCTCCTCTGCCATTGAGATTTCCCTGAAAAGCTCCCATGTCGGGGGCGACAAAAGTCAACGGAAGCCATCCGTCTAGCGGCCCTTCCGCAAGCAGCTTTGCAGATCCGCATCATCGCCTAGCGACAGTGTGGTAAAATCTGTACTGCGCATCTCTGACGGCTCGCTGGCCAGAACATCCTCACTACAGAAGGCCGTCTGCACTGACAGGTACGTGGTGTCACCGCCGGGCACAGGGTTGGATTCCGCTGCCGGAACCCAACCTATTCATGCACAGGCGGCCTAAGTTGTCCATGCACTTGGGATAAATGTTGGCAGAAATTGTGGTTTTTGACCTTTTCAGTTGGCCATCATTTGAGGTTTAGGTACAAACGACGGTGAGTGACGACCGTCAGCAGACTGAAAATACTCAGTCGCAGGCGGCTGAAACTTGTGTAAGAGTCCTTTTAGGCGAGCCGATTCTCATTTGAACAAGCGAGTGACGTCACCGCTAACTTGTTAGCAATCGTTTGCACGCATGCAGAATGTTTAGATGGGCAGATCATCATTGAGAATCGCAGATCATTACTGAGAATCGCTCACTTCTCGCTCAGCACTCTTATTCTAATTCTTAGTACAAGATGTAGCGGGGAGCGCTTAAACGTTAACGAGAAGTGAGTGAGCCAACGATGACTTTTATGATACCTGAAGCTGAACAATGAATGAAAAGTCAACAATTCTCATTCATCGGCTCGGGTTTAAACCAAACGATCATCATTCAGTTTAGTTCATTTTAGCAATTTTGTTTGAACGACAATCATTAGGTCTAAACGCAGCGTTACATGATCAGTCGAATGGGGCCGATCCTCTGTCACTCCGGCAAGCCAATACTGTCTCCCGGATCTACAAGTTTAGTCTGGCACGTTGATCACTGGATTAGCCGACTGATCAGCAGCATAATCTCATGGCCAGATCCAGTATGCACCATCCACAGCTCCGTCAGAAGGCCTGGAGGACTTCCTGCCGTCATGAGACTACATTAGCAGTTTTTCCATCTACACTTCCCAGATTTCAAGTTTGAGGCATCCATTACCAGGAAACTCATATAGGACCCCAAGTCTACTAGTAGTCAGTCTGCAGTCACATATAGACAGGCACAGCACAGAAGATGCGGATAGGCTCATCCACTACAATGCCGAGTCCTCGGTGATCCTGGCCGTCTCCGGAGAAGAGTCTGCAGCGGACATCCAGCTTGCATAAACATATAAGCCTTCTTTATTGCTAAAATCCATTAAAAAGCACATTGTTGCTCATAAAATAAACACTTTGCATTTGTTCTTAATTGTAGCCTGTCAAATAAATACACGAACAGATATTAAAAAGCCTCCAGAACCAATCAGGAGTGAGCCAATGGTCGTCCCATATAAATGTGCTGGACTGAGATGTAATATGTGCCACTTTGCCATGAAATGAGAATTTTCTGTAAATTTTGGTATGACGTATAATGTAAAACCTTTTATGAACTGCGATTCTAATGCTGTTTATGTCATCTAATGCGCTGTGTGCAATTTTCATTTATGTGGGATCTAACACTAGAAAATGAGAAACACACATAGCGGAACACTGCAGAAAAGAGGAAGCGTTCCGGTGCATCGAAGGATCTTGCTGAAGTGCACAATAGACATGTGGTTTAATATGGCATTGACAGGTTTAACAAACCCATAAGGCTGGGTTCACACTGGGCGGATTTGCTGCGGAAATTCCGTCCGGAATTTAGCCGCTGCGAATCCGCCTGCGGCCGCTAATCCCGGCATTGGCCAGCCATGTGAACGTGATTTCTCAGAAATCACGTCCACATGGGACGGCAAATCTGTCGCAGCAAAGCTGGCCGCCGGCCGCAGCATGTTCATTTTTTTTCTTCTTCCGCTGCGGCCACGCTCTCCTCTATGGGAGCGCCGGCCGCAGCGGAAGAGCAAGATATCCGCCAGGATTCCGGTGTGCATGAACCCAGCCTAAAGGGGCGGTAAGTGGAAAAAACTTCTGATCTGAGAAGCTGCTTGGATTCTGCACCATGGTTCAAGACATCCGCAGGGCTTAAATTATAAGTCATATTATTCATAGAAAATACATATTTGTTTCTTCAAAGAACTTCTATTGAAAAAACAAGACATAAAGAAATACATCTACAAAGAGGGGCAACATAAAGAGAAAAAGAGGCGGTTACATGCGTGCAGGCCATGGAAACAACGATCTGTATGAAAGCACCCTAAGTAAGGCTGAAGAGGAGAAAGGGGAGTAGGGACGGACACCAACATCAAACAAGCATAACCAGACGTCCATACAAACACCCACAGGGAAAACAGGGACGACCTTATACTTACCAATGTACTAAACAACCAGACAGATAGAAATATCTATACGCAGGTACGAGGTATTGGTTTGTATTTTGGCCAGAATATGTAAGCTGACAAGCCCACGTCAAGGGTCCTCGTTGGCTAGTGAGTCCCAACTCTAACAAGACAAATACTGATAGGGACGGCCCCACGCTGGAATCTAGGGGCCAACTGTCTGGACCTAGATGGTAATGAGCAGGAGCACCAGACAAGGGAAATACAACAGTTCCCACCAAGTGTAGTCCACACCTTCAGACTACACTGAACAGGACCTCGTTCATACCAGAAGTCTGCTCACCTCACAGACGCAGGGAAACCTCACTCAGAACCTCATACATGCATATATAAAACAGGAGCTAGTTCAATTGTCCACACAACAAGAAAGAGGCAAGTGCATCAGACATCACCCATCTGACGGCAGCAGGGAACATAGGGTCAGACATCACCCATCTGACGGCAGCAGGGAACATAGGGTCAGACATCACCCATCTGACGGCAGCAGGGAACATAGGGTCAGACATCACCCATCTGACGGCAGCAGGGAACATAGGGTCAGACATCACCCATCTGACGGCAGCAGGGAACATAGGGTCAGACATCACCCATCTGACGGCAGCAGGGAACATAGGGTCAGACATCACCCATCTGACGGCAGCAGGGAACATAGGGTCAGACATCACCCATCTGACGGCAGCAGGGAACATAGGGTCAGACATCACCCATCTGACGGCAGCAGGGAACATAGGGTCAGACATCACCCATCTGACGGCAGCAGGGAACATAGGGTCAGACATCACCCATCTGACGGCAGCAGGGAACATGGTATCAGACATCACCCATCTGACGGCAGCAGGGAACATAGGGTCAGACATCACCCATCTGACGGCAGCAGGGAACATGGTGTCAGACATCACCCATCTGACGGCAGCAGGGAACATGGTGTCAGACATCACCCATCTGACGGCAGCAGGGAACATGGTGTCAGACATCACCCATCTGACGGCAGCAGGGAACATGGTGTCAGACATCACCCATCTGACGGCAGCAGGGAACATGGTGTCAGACATCACCCATCTGACGGCAGCAGGGAACATGGTGTCAGACATCACCCATCTGACGGCAGCAGGGAACATGGTGTCAGACATCACCCATCTGACGGCAGCAGGGAACATGGTGTCAGACATCACCCATCTGACGGCAGCAGGGAACATAGGGTCAGACATCACCCATCTGACAGCAGCAAGGAACATAGTGTCAGACATCACCCATCTGACGGCAGCAGGGAACATAGGGTCAGACATCACCCATCTGACAAAACAAAAAAGACATCCGATGTCTGGAGGTTACACATGATAAAAGGGAAGGGAGTAGGGGCCCCAGAATATGCAGATGGGGAGATCAGGTGTTCAGACCATCTTCAGGGAAGGTGGGGGAAACAACTGAAACAAGTAGCATGCATAACCCTAAACACCAAGCGGCAATGATGTAAATGGATAAATGTTCAGCACCTTCTAGCAAAAGGGTTCGGAACATATCTGCATAGACCGGTGGTGACTGGCTGGCTGGAGCAATCCACACACCCAGCTCAATCACCCCACACCTGTGGAGGTGTGCTTCTGGTAACCCATAGAACTACAGGTCCCAGGAGAAACACGTAACAGAGGCACTTCAGAACATATGTAGCACCCAAGAACTGTGTACAGAACTGCACAAATAAATGGTTACAAACTGCAAAACAAAGGAAAATTGATTCTCAATCAGGAAATCTGGGATAAGGAAGGGGGAAAACATTGTAAAAAAATCTCACAAGAGAAACTAAGAAAAGTAGGAAGGATAAAAATCCAAAATTAGGTTTGCACCCGCAGCCGATCTCAGAAGATACAGCGCTCCTCCACCTCCGAAGTCTTCACGCTGTCAGCGCACTCCTTCACCCAGTAGCCTGCGGCCTGTACGGAGTGCAGCGCCGCTAGTCAGGAAATGCGAAGTGCTGTCGCCTGACCAGCAGCGCTGCACTCAGTACAGGCTGCCGGGTGAAGGAGTGCGCTGACAGCGTGAAGACTTCGGAGGGGGAGGGAGCGCTGTATCTTCTGAGATCAGCTGTGGGTGCGCAGCTGATTTCGAGTCAAAATTTGCACCAATGATTCTGACTCTGTTTTGGGTGCAGAAATGCTGTGGAATCTGCCACATTTGACATTCTGCAGCATTTTCGCCCTATATGAACACCGCCTATAGCGGACAAGTGCGATGTAGGTCAGTGAAACTCTGACCTACACATCGCACTCATTTACCAGCAATTTTTGAGCAAATTAACGCCATGTACAGTGCAATTTGGAATTAAAGACATGCGATGTCCATGTGCTTTTGACACGCATGAAAAGAAAAATAAAGCAAATGCATGTGGATCCAATACTTAAAATGCTATAAAAAAACATATCGCAGTCACATGTAAATATTATGGCACGCCAGTGTGATGAGCTCTTTTTCTTTTTACTGTCACAGTAAATTATGCGTGATTCGAGTACAGATATTGCACCACAATGGGACATGCAGCGATTCTTCACGCTCGGACCATCGGTGAATTAACCTATTGAAATAATGGGTTCTTTTCACGTGTGAATTCTGTCCTTCCCACAATGGAACACAACTCATAGGTGAAAACTGTTCATGTGAAAACAGCCTAAGGGTATGTTACAAATCCGCAGAATATTATGCACTACGAATTTTAATTTGGATTTCCTCAAAATTTGCAGCATTTGGTGCAAATTCTGATGCGAATTTGCAGCAAATTTCACCCTTTCAATTGAAAACAAAATCTGCCCCAATTCCACTACATGTGAATGTAACCTAAGACAACATATATAGCATAGAGCCCCAATAGAGTAAAGCAGACCAAACAGCGACACTCACATAGTGAAGGCAAGCCTCTCAAACCCCATGGTGGTTCCAATCACCAATGCACATATTAAGGTATAGAGGCATTCTTCATTTACACTGACATCCTGTTAATTAAACATGTTGTCAGACTATTTTTTTTTAGTACCCGATTCCCCATGCAGTAAAATAACTAACCGGCATATACTCACTTCTCTGGCTTCCCGCTGTGTCCTGCGCAGATGATTGGTCATCCACTCCAGTTATTTGTTGGTGCTGCAGCCAATGACGGCTCAGGGATCAATCAATGAGCTCTGTCACTGGCTGCAGCAGCCCATAAGTGTGACGTCAGAGGGGAGACCTAAAGCAGCGGCACGGGACATAGCAGGGAGTGATGACAGGTGACTATATGCTGGTTAGTTATTTTATTGCATGTGGAACAGGCTTTTAAACAAGAAAAACTCCTCAGAAAACAAATTTAAAGGACTTGTCCAATGCCTTTTTGTTACAAGAGTCCACAGATGATAAGATGATCACAGGGTAACTCACTGTTCACTTTCCCTGCAGTGCCACCACAGGAGAAATGAAGTACTGCACATTGAAATCAAAGGATCCTCTGTGCAATCTTTGGGTCCTCCAAAGACGTCCTTTACAGCCACTCCCCGTTCTAGCTAACAGACGAGTTCTGCACGTAAGACTCCTCTTTATTGACTCAAAATTCCCTCTTGGGATATATGAAGATAATGTCTGAACTTTTCATTCACACGTACAGATCATTTCTGTCTCTATACTTAAATATCATAATGGTGAACCCCTACAAACACCAGTGATACCGGATTATTAGAGGAACAGTTTTAGCACCTCACATAATGATTGTATTGGGTGGATCTAATTACCTCCTAAAGGCTGCTTTCACATAAATGTATTATGGGTGTATTATTGAACCTGTATTATGTACGATGGTCTCGACCCGACCGTGGGTCTACGCGGATCCGGACAGCATCATGCCGGCGGTCAGCCAGGGACACCTGTCTGTAATACGGGTCACCCGTCATATGCTTTTGTGAAAGCGGCCTTACTCATAGTGATTACTGCTACAGCCTGACAGTGAAAATTGCATGAAACATCTTTGATTAATTATCTCATATTAAACATCTTTGATGAATTTTGGTATAGGAGTTTATTTTCTGGCATGCCTAGAGAGCCGGAAATTAAGAAAAACCCAGTGACAGTAGTATATATATATATATATATATATATATATTCAACCCAAAGCAGCAAGAAAGAAGGAAGCAGGAGATCCCTTTCCATTATGCGGTTTCTAATACGTCAGAAATGAAAGTGTCATGGTGAGATGAACACAAGGGAAGAAGTATACAATGAAGACCGTTCTATCTACACAGTAAGACTACGAGGAGAAGTCACACACATACAAACTTACTGGGACTGAAGCAGGTATGTGTACATTGGAATTTGTGATTGAGGCAGGAATAGCAACAGGCATGGTTTGTCCATTAGGTAGATGTAACAAGAGAGGAAAAGGAGCTGGAACTGGTCTGAGGATAGAAAAAAGCAGGGTACCAACCTTAAAAAAGCAAGTCAACCATAGACTCGGTAGTTTAGAAAGTTTGGGTATTAGCCATTATCAAGTGAAATACAACACAACATTTGTAAAGTTAAATCATGGGAAAAACATAAAAAAAACTGCTTTTGTCTAGAGGTAAAAGTTTAACAGTCACTTTAAAAAACTTTTGACAAGTCACAAGTTTTGATCGGTGAGGCTGAGACCCCCCTCAATGACTGAAATGAAGTGACAGAATCACTGAAGACGGGCTTGTAGACTTTATGCATCTGCTGCTTCATTGCAGTGATTGATGGGGATCATAGATCCCGGACCCCACAGATCAAAACGTCTAACATGTAGCTACAATGTCAACATTTTTTTTTAAAGTGACAGTTACACTTTAAAGTGACCCTCCAGTTTCTGTTCTGGGACCAGAGGCCGAAGAGAGTATATTGCCTGCACTTGATTTCTCCTCTATCCCTTGTGTTGCACCAGTATTGGTCTCATTTTCGGGTGGCCATTATGGCCGACACCCTCTTTAGACTATTGAACAACCCATAGTGCATTGGAAGTGTTAGACTACTGTAATTCTTAATAGCTGGTCATGCAAAAAGCGTTGGCCAATCACAGAGCAGTGCACAGCTTAGTTAGAAAAATGGTAGCGGTTATTTTAACAGCCTGAAAATGGGACCTGAGCCAGCGCAATCGAGGGACAAAGCATCAAGTGCAAGTAATATACCTCCTCCACCCTCCAATCCTGGGGTAGAATTTTGTTCCACGACCAGAGGGTCACTTTAAGAAGCTTTAGCAATCCTCCCCTCCACCAAGTTCCCTCGTCAGCGCTGTAAGAGTACCCTGTAATAGTGTTTTACACACTCTTTTATTTCATGGTCATAACTGACTTGTAAAACCAGAAAGTCATCAGTGGGTGCGGCTCTAGCAGAATATGCGTTCACTGTGCAACGGAACGGCTAGCTTTAGCATTTTTATATGTCCGAATGTAAATTTGAGATAATGTAACTGCCGCGTCAAATGTAACTTTTACAATAATTTGACGATTGCAGGTTTGGGGGAAGCTAACCCCTCTGTCATACGATGACTGGATGACAGCCAGTGGTGTTCGCTCATGATCAGCTTGTGCTACGGTGTGTATCTCTATTTATACTTTTTACTCAAAGAGCTTCAGAGGAGGAAGCGAATCTTGAAACGCCACTTGTCTGTTTCACGCTGTATTCTTCTCCGATGCACTGTCGAATTTGGCCTACCTGATTGATAAGGCTACGATACCCATTGGGTATCACCTAAATTAAGCGATTACTCCAATGGCGCTGATGCAAAGATCCCCCATTGCCATCTCGCAGGCCTTTCCATACCAATGACTTCACTTCCGAGCACAGATAGTCCATAGACTACCTAAGAGACTCCATAGTGCAGAAGTCTCTTCTGTGCAGGTTTCTACTTGGCAGCTAACAGCGGAAGCAGGTGCCGGGAGATGCAGGGGGAACTCTGCATAGACATGGATATATCTGACATATCAATACCATAGAAATACATATAATAACCTACATAAAAAGTGCCACATTTAGAGTTTTATAATAATTATGTCTAATTAAATATGTTAAAGGGGTTTTTCGGTCAAAAATACTATTGATGACCTATCCTCAGGATAGGTCATCAATAGTTGATCAGCCGGGGTCCGCCGCTCGGGACCCCGACCGATCAGCTGTGCAAGCACAAGCTGTCAGTAAGAGGCGTCAGAGCAGAAGCCGAACTCGGTGTAGTGGCTGGCGCTGATAACTGCAGGAATCGCTCTCATAGAAATCAATGAGAGTCGTGCCTGCAGTTACAAGCACTGGCCACAACATAGGAGGTCGACGCAGGGGTTTCCGCTTCGATCTCTGTGTATTTGGAGCGGAAGTCTCCGCGCCGACCTTCCATGTAGAGGCCGACACTTGTAACTGCAGGCATGGCTCTCATCGATTTCAATGAGAGCTGAGCCTGCAATTACCAGCGCCAACCACTACATAGGAAGTCGGCGTGGAGGCTTCCGCTCCGACCTCTGTAACTGCGGCGCTGACAGCTTGCGCCCACACAGCTGATCAGTCAGGGTCCTGAGTGGCGGACCCCAACCGATCAACTATTGATGATCTATCCTGATGATAGGTCATCAATAGTATTTTTGACCAGAAAACCCCTTTAATATAACTCTGCCTAAATCTATTTACAAGGGACATCAATTAAGGCAAAATAGACAATTTCTGACAGTCTGGCATCCAGCTGGTCCGGGGAGTCCAGAGCTCTCAGAATTTTGCTGCCAGACATTTACAATGTAATCACTTATACGCTTAGGTTTTTGATAACAATATTAAAGAAAATAGCTTTACTCACACTATAGGCCTGTTAGAAGGTGGCGCTTGGGTTATTACAGTGCTAGATGTTGGTGAAGGTACCGCTGGTTGAATAATAACACTTGAGTCCGAAGTTGTAAGCAGCACGTTAGGGACTTGAAGTGATGGTGGCCGAACAATGGTAGATGTGGGCTGTGCGGTTGGCAATGGCACTTCCTACCAAACAGAGAAAAGACAATTCAACATATAGTAACATCAAAGAACAAAAACATCAATGAATACCGGTATATGAAGAGAATTAAAGTGGTTCAAGCGCTAAAAGGGGTATTCCCAAAAATCACATTGGTTGCACATTGTGTTTTGTATCTAAAATCATTAATCTTTGTAAATACACCCATTTTTGGAAAATGCCAATCCTGACTTCTCACCCCTCTCCAGTAGTTCTTCACTCTGGTCGACTCATGCTCAGTTCATACTTCTTCCACTTCTATGTAATTGCTCTGCCCGGTCTTTAGCACACAGGCTTATCATGAGCATAGGAGACTCTGTGGGCAAAAAGTTATTAAGACTGGCATTTCAAACGCCAATCTTACTATTTTCACCATAGGCGCATGCCCCTTCATACATTAGGTGCATGAAGTGACAAGGGAACTAAGCTGCCCCTATTAACACTTTCAGTACACAGGAAGAGTAGTGGCGTTTCCTATAAATGCAAAGAAATGGAAGGTGCCAGCAGCCAGGGGGTAGGAACTGGGAAGCAAGTGCTTCTGGGAACTGTTGGTCATGTGACTAAGCCAAAGGAATCACCTAATGAACATAAGCGCAGAGGGGCGGGGATCGATATGACCGCCCACCTCCATTCAAAAGGGAACAGGCCGTCGTGCATAGATGGCCAGCGTTCATTGGCCGATCATAATTTGATCTTTAAACCTGCAGAAACTAAACAAACAAATTACCGTTCATCATCCAGTCGCTGACGGTATTTGCACTCAACGATTATCATTCAGATTTCCGCAATCCAACGGTAATCTGAACAATTGTCGTTCAGTGTAAAAGGGCCCCAACAGTCCGCAGAGTGCTAAGGCAGCAGAAAAGCAGTCCTAGACTCTCACTTATGACCTGAAGGTTACAAGTTCAATCCCCGTGTGGATCAGGTAGCCGGCTCAAGGTTGACTCAGCTTTCCATCCTTCCGAGGCCGGTAAAATAAGTACCCAGCTTGGTGGTGGTGGGGTAATAAATAAATTACCTGAAAGCGCTGCGGAATAAGTTGGCGCTATACAAATAACAAGTTTCCTTTTTTTTAAATTTATTTAAAGACATAGGAGAGAGGCAGAAAGTAAGCTGATTTGTGCATGTGGCTTTCTATTTAATGATGTTAGGTAGATATTTGTCAAAAATGTTGGATTGCAGGAAAACCCCTTTAAAGGGAACCTGTCACCTCCCTACAGCATCACTCCCCATCTAATTTTTACTCGATTGAAAAACTGACCTTCTGGAATTCCGAACCTTCTTGTAGGGATGTCTTGTACATGAAAAAAGGGCAATTTTTGTATAGATTTTTTTGCGATTTTTATAGGGAAGTTTTTGGGTCACAGTTCTGTAATTGTGAAAGTCCTGCCACTTCAACTGAATGACATCCTATTTCTGTTTACTGGGAACATTGATAATTCTATGTATTTCCATCACACCATGGATAGCGTCCTCTTCCTGTACACTGCTATGTCCAGATTACTGGAACTTCTGTTCTGTAATCTCCACTTTATGATGATCTTTGTGCAAGAACTCTGTAACTGCTGCAACCAATTAGTGGCTATAACAGTTCATTCTGTAGCCAGTGATTGGCTGCAGTGGTCACATGTCCCGGAAGCAACCAGGAAGGACAAAGTGCTTGTGAAGTAATTTTAGGTAGTGGGAAAACCCCTTTAACAACAATCTGATGCAGTTTTACACAACGTGCAATTCAACTCTCATCAGCGCCTGTCAGCTGACAAAATAAAAGCCAGCTATTGGTCAGAGAAGTTAGTACACTATGGCTCAGATAATACGGTATCCTGGGGAGTTAGAACAAAATGGAATTATCGGACGTTCTTGTAGACAAACGATCTGAGCTTATGCAATACTGTCTTCTCGTAAACTACGGGAGTTAGAACACAGACGTGTATTTAACAGAGAATAGGCCAAACGTGGAGGTAAAACAGTCAGGAACTAAGTTAACAACATTAATTTAGATTGGACTGTAATGCGGCGGCTCCCTTCACGGATGTGCCTGGACTGCTTTTTGTTTGCTTCTCCCCGTTTGTATTTTCTTTATATTTATGATGAATTGCTAAAATTGGATGTAATATTTTTTCCACATAGTTTATAGCTAGAGATGAGCGAGCACCAAAATGCTCGAGTGCTCGTTACTCGAGTCGAACTTTCAGTGATGCTCGAGAGTTCGTTTCGAGTAACGAACCCCATTGAAGTCAATGGGCAACTCGAGCATTTTTGTATATCGCCGATGCTCGCTAAGGTTTTCATTTGTGAAAACCTGGGAAATTCAAGAAAGTGATGAGAAGGACACAGAAACGGATAGGGCAGGCGAGGGGCTACATGTTGGGCTGCATCTCAAGTTCCCAGGTCCCACTATTAAGCCACAATAGTGGCAAGAGTGAGACCCCCCCGCACTGTCAGCGTAAAGATCGTTCTCCTCTGCCACAGCTGTAACAGCTGTGGCAGAGAAGAACGATGTTAGCCCATTGAATTCAATGGAGCCGGCAATACAGCCGGCTCCATAGAAAGCAATGGGCTGCCGGCGATCGCGGGATGAATTGTCGGGAAGGGCTTAAATATATAAGCCCTTCCCTGCAATTCATCCAGAAATGTGTAAAAATAAAAAAAAATATATACTCACCTTGTCCCGGCAGAACGATGTTAGTCCATTGAATTCAATGGAGCCGGCAATACAGCCGGCTCCATTGAAAGCAATGGGCTGCCGGCGATCGCGGGATGAATTGTCGGGAAGGAATCAGATTGGTCCCTGCGCTGAGCCTCTGAGAGGCAGCAGTCACTCACCCATTCATGAATTCATGAATGGGTGTGAGATCTGCCTCTGATTGGTCAGGCTGTGACCAATCAGAGGCAGCTCATTCAGCAGGCGGGGATTTTAAATCCCCGGCTGCTGAATACTACTCACAGCTGTTCAGAGCAGTTCAGCAGGACTGCAGCTGGCCGCGCTGAACTCCGTCTGCCGGGACCAGGTGAGTATATATATATTTTTTATTTTTACACATTTCTGGATGAATTGCAGGGAAGGGCTTATATATTTAAGCCCTTCCCGACAATTCATCCCGCGATCGCCGGCAGCCCATTGCTTTCTATGGAGCCGGCTGTATTGCCGGCTCCATTGAATTCAATGGTCAATGCTCGTTTAATCGAGACGAGTACCGCGTGGTGCTCGTCTCGAGTAACGAGCATCTCGAGCACCCTAATACTCGAACGAGCATCAAGCTCGGACGAGTATGCTCGCTCATCTCTATTTATAGCCTATTATTCATTCCTTTCATTTGGTTTGCTATTTAAAGAAAAATTGTATGCAGAAACGTAGAATACTGAAATATATCACAGGCTCGCTAACCTTTTCGTCACTTGTCGTAGACTCTGGATGAGGTAATGGACTGTCCTGATGTGTGGTTTCAACAATAGCTGGTTCTGCGATCTTGCTTCTAATAACCGGTGTTGCAAGAGGTGATAGATCCAAGGGCATCTACAAGACATATTTTCAAACTTAAAATTGCTTACAAAAACGTGAATTTAGGTAAAGAAAACAAGCTGGTCCAGAGATTATTATTGGATTAGTTACCTGTATAACCTACATTGTAACTGAACACTAGCGTTATTGAATAAAGCATTACCTAGAATTCCAAAGTTTCAACTAGACTCATCTCTTTCATCTACCTTGCAGCTCTTGTAGCAATGGCTAAATCATCAAAGTTGTCCAAAGTAAAGCGTACCCCCACTTTCAGATGCCTTCTCAGAAGTTGGCATGAGTTTACATGAGAAATAACACAATACCTGGCCATTATAGGACTTCTATCCTGTATTTTTCACCAGTTTTCCCACTGCAGGCTTCACCTCTACTTTTCAGTCTTCTCTGAGTTGATGGGTGGAGACTAGCTGCTTAAGACGTCTCCCATACACTGCACACATAGGAGAGCACGATCTCTTCTGTTTCTCTATATATACCCTCATAAGTAACAGCATCATGGAGGGCATTATACAGCAGTACTAAGCAATGTACATGTGATTTCAGTAGCTGTGACACAGTAAATCACTTACTAGAAGCTGCAGCCACATCTCTGTGTGAATCTCTCTGACTCCAGCAGCTCCCCTAACACCTTCCCCTCCTCAAAGACTTCTATGGGCAACATGAGACAAAAGCAAGCAAGGACCTTACACGCTATAGGGACTTTTTAATTCACAGTTGTAGCAAAGTTTAACTTGCTGCAACAAGTCTGTTTATCTTAACACAACAAAAGCTATTGAAAAGTTATTGAAAAGGCAAATAAACCGACAAACAACATTTTCTTAATGTGTTAAGTCTCAAGTTAAACTTTCCTACATCTTTAAATTTGTGTTAACATGTAAAATCCCTACATTTATTCTCAGGATAATTAGCCATTATTCTTCATATATAACGAGATATACATGTCTGAGGATAAGCACACTTGCACCCATTGCATATCCTCTCATGCAGCATCACAGAGCGGTTGAACCAGAGGACAAAGCTTTGTTCTCTCTCAGATGTCAGTGTGTGCAGAGATACTGTAAGTAATAATTTATGTACCTTCTTAATGTCATCATCCGACGCCTTCTTAAAATCATTTTCAAATGGACTTGCAAGCTCATTAAACAGACCAACTTCTTCACAGTTCTTCAGAAACCGAGTTGGGGTTGGTGTTTGATCTAGAAATGTAATGCAAAAAATGAATAAATAAAAGGAAATAAAGAAAATTGTGTTTTGTTATAATGCATTCTGTTACCAACTACCGTAGTTTTCAGACTATAAGATGCACCTAGGTTTAGATCACAGAAAATAGGGGAAAAAATATTTTATACTAATTCTATCTTCTAGGTAACATAGTATGTTAGGACGAAGGGAGACAATGTTCATCTAGTTCAGCCTGCCCCCCCCCCCCCCCTTGTTGATCTAGAGGAAGGCATTTGGGGGAAAAAATTCCTCCCCGACTCCATAATGACAGCCAGAACAATCCCTGGATCAATGTTTTGATAGTTCCCACCTGACTCCAAGACCCGGATAAATAACCCGCTGGTCGCCTAATGTCTATATCTTGTAATATCGTAGCGCTCTAATAAGACATCTAATTCCCTCTTAAACTCCTCCTACAGATTTTGCCATCACCACGTCCTCAGGCAGAGAGTTCCACAGTCTCACTGCTCTTACAGTAAAGAACCCCCTTATGTGTTGGTGATGAAACCTGCTTTCTTCTAGACGTAGCGGATGCCCTCTTGTTACAGTCGCAGTCCTGGGTATAAACAGATCATGGGAGCGATCTTTGTATTGTCCCCTCTTGTATTTATACATAGTTATTTGGTCTAAGTTAGTGATTGGCTGCAGTAGTCACTTATATAGTGGGGGTGTCACTAATGTATAAGTGACCACATGTAAAAAAAACCTTTAAGGGAAAGGACAGGAGCAGTGGTGTTGGGAGCAGCAGGGAACAAGTGGGTGAGAATAAACATTTTAGAACATTCGCTGCAATTACCAAAAAATATGTCATAACTTAGTTATTATCTTAACTCTCTAAGATAGTATGAATGTTTGTCCTACGGGATGTAACAGATATAGAGAGAGGTGTTTCTTTGAGCTTATTTACGGAACCCTTTTTCAACCTGTAGCACGGCTCCTGCATTTTGTGCCGCACCCCACTCTGAAAATCCCCTTTACCCTAGTATGGCTTCCTCTCCCTTCCCAACTGTGGCTTCTTCCCACCTGACGGGTGTTGTGCCATTTCTCTATAGAGACACCACTCTCTTCAACTCCTCTTCCATCTCTGGTCAACAAGTGAAGGAGCCATCTTGCTGACGACACTGTGTATAACGCTTCAACAGTGTCACCAAGACAATACGGACACTCCAAAGAACAGACAAGTTGCTCTCAAACTGTGTCACCATGACAACACAGACGGTCCATGGAGCAGAAGAGGCACTCTCTGGCTTCCTCTGTGCTACGCAGACACACCCACCACACCAGGAGAGGGACAACAGAGAACTTTGCAGTGCTGATTGGCTGGAGCTTTCCCATCCTCTACACACAGAGTGGGCAGCCCACTTACAAGCCCAGTCCACTGGGAATCTGACTGCAGTGGCTCCCACAGTCCAAGTGATGCTGTGGTATAATTCCTAATCCAAGCATGGAACTACATGATCAGCAGAGCACTTTATGAGCACCCTGCTGATCATTAGGGAAGCGGTTAGAGGAGTCTGGTACTGCCAAACCACCCTGACACTAGAGTAAAAGACACAGACACTTTTTAACATGATTTTCTCTTGCTAAAATGTACATTTATTTAGTCCGAAAAATATGGTAATGCATAAACTATTAATAAGTATCAAAATCCTTATATTTATAGAGAATCATTTACAAAGCTTAAAAAAGTAAAGGAAATCAGAGATGGGCACAATAGCCATAGTCATCACCCTCTTCCAGTAGCACCATTTCATGGGGTTGTCCCATTAAAAAGTTTGTTCAGGTTACATCCAGCTCATAATTGTAAATATTTTTTGGATTTATACTTATTTAAAAATATTTCTATCCTCAGATATTCCAGGACTAATATTAGAATAATGCCACTGCTATTTTTATTCTGTGTCCAATTCAGTGATTGTGCTACCAGGTTAAGGCCCATTTACACAGGACGAGTGTCGGGCAAACGATGCCAGACACTCGTACCTGTGTCTCTGCACTCCCGTGCTCCTGCACAGGAGCTAGCAGAGCTGGCTTGCACATCAAACGGCCAGCAGGGGGGGGGGGGGCGAGGCAGTGCAGGAGATTTCTCTCCTCTTGCTCCCCCACCCCTCTCCATTGAGATACACAGCGGACGTTCGCTACTGAACGGCGGCTGTTTAAACTGCACGATGAGCTTCATTGTTTATGCAGCATAAACTATGAGCGATGAAGCTAATCGTGCAGCTTAAACAGCGGCCGTTAAATAGCGAACGTCCGCTGTGTATCTCAATGGAGAGGGGCGGGGGAGCGAGAGGAGAGAAATCTCTTGCACTGCCCCGCCCCCCTGCTGGCCGGTCTGTGTGCGAGCCAGCCGTGCTAGCTCCTGTGCAAGTGCACGGTAGCATAGAGACACAGGTACGAGTGCCGGGCATCTTTTGCCCGACACTCGCCCTGTGTAAATGGGCCTTTAGTCTTGCTTCTCTCTCTACTCCACCGCATAGAAGCAAGACAGAGCATGGGTGACCACCTTGGAACATTCACTGAGGTGTACACAAAATAAAAACAGCAGGTGGCGCTATTATAACATTAGTCCTTTAATATCTGGGAATAGAAATGTTATTTAATAAGGGTATATGCATAAAATGTTTAGAATTTTTAGCTGGATGCAAGTATAAACATTATTTCATTTAAGGGCTACCATCTTTCATTCTCATGCAGACAGCCATGAAGGTAAGACAGGAGCCTCTATAACAAATATGACTTTACCATATAATGCATATTAATAACAAATACATTTCTCTAATTTGGTAATAGCATTAAAGGCCATGGCCAGCACGGACATGGAAAAAATAGTTTTACATATGTTATTGGTTACCTTAAGTTAAAGAAAAAAAAAAAGTTGCACCAAGGTTCAGGCTGCAAAATTCAGTCCATCATTTATTTTCAAACCCCTAAAATGTACTTTGCACCCTGCTCCTAATTTCAGACTATCCTCACATAGACGTGTCACTGCCAGTAGGACATGCTGGATGTGAGGTCTGTGTGTCCAGCATACTGCTGCCTTCACCAGCTCTCATATATTAGCATGACTTTCACTGCTGTGTTCATTTTTCATTCTACAACACACACGCGATCTCTTCTCCCTTGTGCCAACAGACACTGACATGGAGGGGGGTTGATTTCCCCCTCCCCCCCCTTGTAGAGTCCGCCATAGACTCTCTGTCAGTCCACTAACACACAGCCTGTGTGATTCACACCCTCTCTCTGCAGACTGACATGTATGCCCTCTCCTCTATTTAGACTGATAGACTAAAGTCTGCGTGATCTGCCTTCCATGAAGACTTGAATGCTTCCCTCTATCCCCCTCTCCTCTTCACGCTCTGATTGGCCATGTACAACCTCCTTCCCCTCCCTTTTGGTATTTCCAAAGGGCCTTTAATACGGAATGCTCAGATTCCCATGATCTAGGAAAAAGCCGAACAATTATCATTCAGTGTAAATGCATACCCCTACTGAATGATAGTTTATTCGCTTCTCATTCGTCATTCTGTTTCATGCAGAAAGCTGAATGATAGATCAGCCCGTATAAACAGGCAGTCATTCACTTAGGAACGACTGCCTGCTTACTTTCAATTAAGGCAGGTTTGCTGAAAAAATCCTCGACCCGTGCCACCTCAATTTACTAGTGATGATCGTTTCCATGATCGTTTTGCGCCTGACAAGTCGTCCAATTTAAAAGCACCCTAACATTGGGACTAGTAAAAGGGAGAACAGAGAGAACCAATACAGGCAGGAGATGCGTTCTGTTGATCATGTCAGGTGAAACAGGATAACCAGCTATATACAGGTGTTGCACAGACTCTACAACAACAAAATTGTATTCAATGAAGAGTATTTAGAAAGAGGTTTAGTTTTAGAATGCAAATGAATAAAACAAAATTTAAAGGGTACCTGCACATCCATAAATTAAGAATATAGGCTCATAGAAGAGGGGTGCTGTGCCTGTGACTTATACACTCACCTGCATAGGCGTATAAGCAGGGGGTGCCAGGGTCGCAACGGCGACCCGGCCCTTGCGCTTGAGGGGACCCAGAGGCCCCCTTCAGCATATACAGCTTTACTTTCACTTCGCGCTGTCGGCGGCCGCTTTCTAAGTTAGTGCGGTCCGGCCGGCCGACAGCACGAGCTAGAGAGTAGAGTAGGAGAAGGGAGGGGGAGGACTTGAAGAGAAGACAGGGGAAGAGGAGGGGGTAGGGGAAAGATCAGAGAGGACACAGAAGCAGACTCATCGCACACGGGCACAGCACAGCAAGGCATCGAGTGGAGCAGGGATAAGGTCATCTCCCTGCTGCTTCTGTCCTGTTGACACTGTGTACAGCTGCTCTCCTCAGCAGAGAAGTAGTCCGGGCACCAGGGTATGTATCTGCTTGTCTGCCTGTCTGTATGTCTTTCTATGTGTCTGTCTATCTATCTTGCCTGTCTCATATCTATCTATCTATCTCTCTATCTATCTCTCTATCTATCTCTCTATCTATCTCTCTATCTATCTCTCTATCTATCTCTCTATCTATGTATCTATCCATCTATCTCTCTTAGGCCTCATGCCCACTTGCACGCACAGATTTCACTGCTGAATCCCGCAGTGAAATCCGTGCATGCCCACGGACATGGAGAGGGAAAATACATTATACTTACCTCTCTGGACGCTGCGGGGCTCCCCTCTATGCAGGCCTGATCTTCTTTCTTCCGGTCGGCGGGCGTGCTCGGCACGCCGGCAAAGTGCCGCGTGCATGTGCACCAATATTTTTTAAAATCTCCTGTTCTCCCGCGTATCTGCGGCACAGCACAAAAACAGCTTCGGCTGCGCCGCAGATACGATCAGCTTCCATAGGCTTCAATGGAAGCCGCGGGAGCCATCAGTGTGGCAGATCCGCAGGAAAATAGATCATGCTGCGATTTCTTCCTGTGCGTGTGACCCGCACTCTGGGAAGGAATCCCATCTGCATGCTTTTAGCTGTCCTACCGATGCCAATGCATTCTTATGGGCAGAAAGATGCACGGATCTCCCGTGCGGATCCACATGCGGATTTTATAAATAAAATCTGCACGTGGACATTGGCCCTCAGGCATAGCTACGGGGCGAGGGGGAAAAGGGCCTGGGGGGCCTGAGCTGAACTTTTGCACCCGGGCCCCTGAGCCTTTAGGTACGCCCCTGCTCACCTGTCTCCTTGTCTGCCTACAAAGCCAGTGCTCAGTCCATTGAGCGGATTCCTTCTCTTCAATGCATGCAAGTGCACATACTGTCAATAAGGAGAGGACAAGATGTGCATGTAATGAAGAGAAGGAGTCCGTTCAAGGCACCAAGCACTGGCTTTGTAGGCAGGCAAGGAGGTAGGTGAGAATGAAAGTCACATCCCCAGACTCAGCACCCCCTGTCCCATAACTTTAGTTTATGGGACTGATAGGATGTGACAAGTTCATTTTAACGATCAAATTTGCAGCAGACTGATACACACCTTATTGGGGGCAAGAAGTCAAGGACGGCATAATTAAATTGTCAACCCACATAGGGAGTACTAACCTGCAACGATTACACTGTCGTTTCGGGCAGGACCAAACTTCAGGGTCATCTCATGTTTATGCTTATGTACGGCCAAATGATCTTCATTGGTAAAACGCTGTTAATCAGAAACAAAACGGACATAAGACAATGCTTCCTGAAAGTCTTCGTAGTGTCAGGATATACAGCAAATTATTCTAAAAAGCACCTAAAAATATTGCAAACTCATAAAAAGGTTTATTTGTTCCCAACAAACCAATTATGTGAGGTTAGATGAATAGTCCGAGACAGAACTCCGCTAACTCCAGAGCCTCAAACAAGACAATGTACATATCTTGTAGGTACTAGCTTTTGAGGATTGTGAAGCTGGCCCATTCACATACATGTAGCAGCTCCTTCACACGGCGGAACTCACCACAGAGTTTTCCATGTGAATTCGGCCTCTAAAAACCACGTCAAAATCTATGTCTTTCTGACGCCATTTTTGGCATGGATACGCGCACGGATTTAGCCCTGCCAATGGGCAAAATCCACATGTAGAATTCTGACTTGGAAAATCGCGTTTCTGTGAGTTTTCGCGTCAGGCTGCACTTACATGGCCAAAAACAAGTTGCTAGTGTTGGATGCAAATTGCATCACACCGACACCTTGTCTATGTGCCGCCACAGGAGACCGCACATTTGTATGTAGCATTCTCGTGCGAGACTAGTATGGAAATAGGGCATGCTGCAATTTTTCCGTTTTGCAGCATCACTGCGAGAGAAAAGTCACTCGTGTAAATAGAGCTATTGCAAATAATGGGTGCAAGCTTTGTGAGTAGAGATGATCGAGCATTGCCCTTAGCGAGTACCTGCCTGCTCGGAAGAAAAGATTCGGCTGCCGGCAGCGGGCAGGGAGCGGCGGTGGAGAGCGGGGAGGAACGGAGGGGAGATCTCTCTCTCCCTCTCTCTCCCCCGCTGACTGCCGCAACTCACTTTCATTGACTCCAATCACCACGTATTACAGGGATGTGCATTGTGTGCGTAATATGCGGTGAAGTCACACATGTGAATGAACCTTTATGCTACTCTCACACCTACTTTAGGCCGAGTTCAGGGTTTCCGTCTCTCTGCTGTTTTTGGAGGAGAGCAACTGAAATCAAACGGAAAAAAATGATGTTTCTTTTTTCCCATTGATTTCCATGGGGTTTAAAAAAACGGAAAAGTTTTCTGTCTAATCAGGTTTGTTTTTTTAGACGAAAACTGCCATATATTCCCGTCCACAAAACGGAAACCAAAGAGAATGGAAGCATTTTTGTTTTTTTGCCATTTTTTTTTAAAACCCATTAAAATCAATGGGAAGAAAAACTGATCCGTTTTTTTTTTTTGTTTTATTTCAGTTTCTCTCCTCCAAAAACGGAGCAGAGAGTCGGAATCCCTGAACTGACCCTAACGCAGGTGTGAGAGCAGCCTAAATATCATGTGGCCGGGGACCCCAAAAGCGGCTGCAAGGAAAGTGAAGAATTCTAAAGATCCATATATTGAAATAGGTTATATTTTTTGCTTTTCATGCAGTTTTAGATTGCCTTTATAAAGGCATTTTGGACAATATTTCCAGGGCTGTGGAGCTTAGGTTGATTATACAGTGCTTTGTTGCCCATATGACTATTCGGTCTTACCTGGCCACATCCAGGGGCAGTGCATACAAACGGTTTGTCATCACTCATATTCTACAGGTCCTTGTGATTACCTGGGAAACAAATCTGCATTATTAGAAGTAAATATAATGTCACATGTTATACATTCAGAAAAACTACAGAATAATATACTTCAATCTATGCGTACAGCATGTTTCAGCTTCTTAACCCACATTTAGTTCCAGTTGATCAATGTGGGAAATTACGATGCAAGCTTTTTTTTTTTACTAGTTTTCCTCTCTGCAGGCCTTATCTGTAATTCTCAGTTTTCCCTGAGCTGGTTGGTGGTAATTAGCTGTGGTGATGTCTCCCACATACTGCACACATGGAAGCAGAGCTCCCCAAACTCTCTCTTGCACACCCTCAGAAGCATGGAGAACATTAAACAGAACTACCGAGCAGTATAGATGTGATTCCTGCACTGTAGTGAGACAAAAACATATCTGCATGTGCCTCTCTGCTTCTCTCACTTTGCTGATGCTTCTTCCTTCCCATAGAGTTCTATGGGCAGCATGTAACCTGGTGCCTCAGTGAAGCTAATCATTCATCTTCAGGTCTACCTCATGAAAAATGGACTTTACCAGTCAACTGAGAGTGAGTGATTAGTGTGAGAGGAAAGAGGAGGAGGAGAGGAGTTTCATAAGTGAGGATATATATTTCCATAATAAGATACATTACAAGTAGAGATGAGCGAGCGTACTCGGCCACGCCCCTTTTTTACCCGAGCGCTGCGATTTTCGAGTACTTCCGTACTCGGGCGAAAAGATTTGGGGGGCGCCGTGGGTGAGTGGGGGGGTTGCAGCAGGGAGTGGGGGGGAGAGGGAGAGAGAGAGAGGGCTCCCCTCTGTTCCCCGCTGCTACCCCTCGCTCCGCCATGCCTCCCCCGAATCTTTACACCCGAATACTGAAGTACTCGAAAATCGCGGTGCTCGATCGAGTAATTACTCGAAACGAGTATACTCGCTCATCTCTAATTACAAGTCCTCTTATCAAAGCTTGTACTACTGATTCATGGAAAACAGAATTAAAATAATGGTTACATTCTACTCATCTGCTGAGGGGGGTAAGAGAAGAGAAGCTGGCACATACATTCGTTATTCCTACCCGCTATATTTTGACCTGATTCCAACCACAATTACTCTTCCAAATGGTTAGATATTACCCATAAACATTCTGGAGCATCTTTTCTCAGAACTGTACATTATATTGTTTTTCTTTGTGGAACTGTATATATAAATTAACAGCTAAGGGGTTAGCAGTCCCCTTGTCTATTTAGCATGAACTTACTTTTTCTAACATTGCCCAATCGGTGCTTATGCTATCAGAATCGGAATGGCAAGAGCAATGGGAAATGGCAACTTTGAGTTGGAAATATATTTTTACTTTTCCAGGAGGAATAACAGAGGAATTGCTCAAGCAGATTTCCAATGCTTCACAATTGTTGTTACACGTGGAATACAAGTATTTACCAAAACGTCTGAGCCAGTGGATCGGGTGGGTATAGCTCATTGCTCTTCGTTTCTGCTCATCTCACATTAGAATACATTTTAGAACTAGCATTCAAGCTTGTATGTCCTTTAGATACCCCTCAGTCTTAGGCCGGGCTCACACAGCCGTACGCCCAGCAAGCATAACTTGCCCAGTTTTTGCGCGCGTAATACGCAGTAGCAATAACCCATAGACTTTAATTATGCTGCTCATACAAGCGCAAGAAAAAATTTGCGGCATATTCAATCTTGACATGTATTATGCGCACATGCATGCCAAGTTAGGGTATGGGGATTGGCGGCATGCAGTAAGTACGCATGACATTGCTGCGTTCTCACGTGCAACCCGCAGGCAAACACGGTCGTGTGAGTCCAGCCTTATCAGCCATGTCCCTTACAAGTGTTTTTTTTTATTGTTCGTATATATGTAAAATAGAAAAAAAAGTTGGGTTGCCAATTTATTTGTCTTTATTTAAAATCTCCTGCGGTTTTCGGTCTACAACGCCTACATGATCTCTGCAGCAGCCGATCCCGCAGTCACACTCCCTTCCATCCGCCCACTGTTTCTTATTAACATGCATGCTATAGCTATAGACCGGCGGTATGTGCGATCCAGACCAGTCTCAAAGTTGCCTTTTTTAGCTACAGTGGGCTACTTCCGGTATTAGTTACAAGTTGCCATTTTCAATCACATTGATCTTATAGAACAACCACCGAGTGTGAATCCTGCGCGGCATCAACAGCGATTCACAGAGGATTTCTCTGCAGGTGATTTTAATACAGAAATGTAAAGCGATTAATCGTTGAGTGTTGCCGTCCTTCTCCAGAGACGTAATTACTAATTATCCCCATTTAGAATATGAAGTCATTGCAGGTTTGCTGTAGGTTGAGACTATGGCGGTCTACCGGAGCTTATTGCATTGTCTGTGCTCCCTCCATTCTGCTTTCGCGGGATTATAGAAGGCAGTCGTATTCTCAGAACTCCTCTTCTATATATTTGTCACTGTCTGTTTGTTGGAGCGTCACGCACAAACGATAAGACCGATGGACATGACATTGTGCACACAGTATAAGCTCGACCCGTTGAAGGTTATAGGCTAAAAAAAAAAATATTCTGAAATGTTGTTGTTTTGGCAACCTTATTTGCATATTTTTGCCTTTGCTTGAAATTTAATGCAGCAACCCCCAAATTTGCTTTACCAATGGATTCCACGCACTCGATTTAGTATGCCTGGTTATTTCCAACAAGTAATTCCCACTAGAAGAGTCATACTGAGGAATAGACATTTGTGTTTCAGGAGATGATCTGTTCCCAGGGGGAATACTTGGAGCAAATTCATGAACACCGGCCCTCATTTATTAACACTGCCTAACAGGAAATCAACAACAGTAGAAAACAGTTTTTGTTGCCCACAGCAACCAATCACAGTGCTGCTTTCATTTTACCTCAGCACTAAGAAGATTAAATACTGTTGCCCAAAGCAACCAATCACAGAGCAGCTTTCATTTTACCTCAGCACTAAGAAGATTAAATACTGTTGCCCAAAGCAACCAATCACAGAGCAGCTTTCATTTTATCTCAGCACTAAGAGCATTGAAAACTGTTGGCCAAAACAACCAATCACAGCGCAGCTTTCATTTTACCCTAGCATTAAGAGGATTAAAAGCTGTTGCCTATAGCAACCAATCACAGCACAGCTTTTATTTTACCTCAGCAGTATAGTATATAGCAACCAATCACAGCGCAGCTTTCATTTTACCTCAGCAGTATAATATATAGCAACCAATCACAGCGCAGCTTTCATTTTACCTCAGCAGTATAATATATAGCAACCAATCACAGCACAGCTTTTATTTTACCTCAGCAGTATAATATATAGCAACCAATCACAGCGCAGCTCTCATTTTACCTCAGCAGAATAACAAATGAAAGTTGAGCTATGATTGGGTGCAAAATTTTA
Organism: Eleutherodactylus coqui; assembly: GCF_035609145.1. Classification (NCBI taxonomy): domain Eukaryota; kingdom Metazoa; phylum Chordata; class Amphibia; order Anura; family Eleutherodactylidae; genus Eleutherodactylus; species Eleutherodactylus coqui. Next base: position 72,290,011 of record NC_089844.1, on the reverse strand, counting down.
TTCAAATCAGACCAGAACTGGAGATTTGTTTAGGACACAAACAAACAGATTGTGCGTTTTAGATATAAGATGCCGAGCGAGCGAAGGACCTGTTTGGGCAGAAGAACAACAGCCACACTTAAAGTAGCAGCTGCTTGAGTAGCTGCAGCGCTGGAGCAAACTAACGGCCGACTCGAGAATCAACTCACTTGACAAGCCACCGCTCGACTAGATGAGACGCCGAAGCAAACTAACGGCCGACTTGAGAATCAACGCAAACAACAAGCCACCGCTCAAATTGTAGAAACTGACGAAGCGAAGCATGCCCGATGTTCTCCAGACTGAGAGACACTCAATTTTGAGAAGAACAGCTTGGAAATTCTTAGTGGGGGGAAGCTTTTAGATATAATGCAAACAATAACTGCGAGTGTCATCCGCAGCTCTCTATTGGCCGAATGAACAAACCATGTTCATACTGCAATGCTCTAAAGTGGCCCCAGGGGACCCCTGGACTATAAAGTGGCCCTGGGGGACCCCTGGACTATGTTGCTGTAGTGGGAAGGTTTTACTATCAGTGCTTAAAAGTCCTCCTGAACCCCTAGAGACTCTTCTGTCCGGGTCATCTTCTGGATCTAAACATTTCCTGGAAAATAGGAGAAAGTACAACTCTTGTTTTCAAATGACGTCATTTTGTGCGACAGAGAAATTGAGCGATGCCGGATTTTGGTCGACGTTTAAAGTCCAAGGGCAAATTTATCATCATGTTGGTTCACTACTGAATCAAAGAGGAACACAAGTCTCTGAAAGCGGCATGGTTAGCCCTGATCCCAGTTTCATCAGCACTGCATCCAGCACCTACTCACTATTTACGCTAGAACCAACGACAGAGGAAGAAGTCTCCAGGCTCCTTTCCGCTGCCCGCCCCACCACCTGCGCTAGCGACCCTCTCCCCTCTCACCTCCTCTGCTCCCTTTCCCCAGCTCTCATTACTCACCTTACCACAATCTGCAACCTCTCCCTAACCTCTGGCACTTTTCCCTCCTCATTCAAACACTCCATTATATCCCCTCTGCTTAAAAAACCAACCCTTGACCCGACTAATGCTGCCAACTACCGACCCGTCTCAAACCTCCCCTTTATCTCCAAATTACTGGAACGCCTGGTCTACTCCCGCCTTACTCGCTTTCTCTCTGACAACTCGCTCCTCGACCCCCTCCAGTCTGGTTTCCGCTCTCTACACTCGACAGAAACTGCCCTTACAAAAGTAACAAATGACCTGATGACTGCAAAGTCGAGAGGTGATTACTCCCTACTAATCCTCCTTGACCTGTCTGCTGCATTTGACACTGTCGACCATAATCTCCTTCTCACTATGCTCCACTCTATTGGTCTAAAGGACACTGCTCTCTCCTGGTTCTCTTCCTACCTCTCTGACCGCTCTTTCAGTGTTTCCTTTGCTGGTTCTATCTCTGCTCCACTTCCTCTCGCTGTCGGGGTACCCCAGGGCTCAGTCCTTGGTCCCCTTCTTTTCTCTATCTATACTGCCCCAATTGGACAAACCATCCACAGATTTGGCCTCCAATACCATCTCTATGCTGACGACACCCAACTATACACCTCCTCTCGTGAGATCTCTGGACCATTCCTCCAAAATATCACCGACTGTCTGTCCGCTGTCTCTAACACTATGTCCTCCCTTTTTCTCAAACTAAACCTCTCTAAAACTGACCTCCTTGTCTTTCCACCTTCTAACCGACCTCCCCTCAACATCTCCATTCCAGTGTCTGGCACCATCATAACCCCCAGACAGTATGCCCGATGCCTTGGGGTCACACTGGACTCTGACCTCTCCTTTGCCCCCCATATCCAATCTCTGGCCCAAACATGCCACATGCACCTCAGAAATATTGCTAAAATACATCTGTTCCTAACCACGGACACGCTAAAGACACTCGTGGTTGCGCTCATCCACTCCCGGCTTGACTACTGCAACTCGCTACTCATCAGCCTCCCCCGCACTAGACTCGCTCCGCTCCAATCCATACTAAATGCAGCAGCTAGACTCATTTTTCTATCCAGTCGTTACTCAGACGCCTCTGCACTATGCCAGTCGCTGCATTGGCTGCCCATCCACTGCAGAACTAAATTTAAACTCCTCTACCTCACTCACAAAGCTCTGCATGGCGCTGCGCCACCATACATCGCCTCCCTACTGTCAGTACACCACCCAGCCCGCTCACTCCGATCAGATAACACCCTCAGACTAAACACCCCTGTAATACGAACCTCTCATGCTCGCCTACAGGACTTCACCAGAGCAGCACCCATCCTCTGGAATGCTCTACCCCAAGGCATCCGGACAATTCCCGATGCACGAAATTTCAGACGTGCCTTAAAAACGCACCTCTTCAGGGAAGCATACCAAATCTCCTGACCTAGTCCCTCGCCCCTCCCTATGGTGCTCCACCCTGTTTGCCTTCTGATAAATGATCTGTACATAATATTTCCTATTGCCTGTGTTCCCCAACCCCTGCACCTCCTGTACCACCCTCAACCCATTTGTGTCTAACCCAATGTACCTTATATTGTAATTGTTGTATTGTTTTGCATTTATCCATGCCTGAAAGCGCTGCGGAATAAGTTGGCGCTATACAAATATAGATTATTATTATTATTATTATTATAAGTTCCTGCAGATCTACTTTATGGGGGCCGAACTGCAGCGAGCTGACCGACGCTGCAAGAACGTCCCACCCATGAGGGAAGATATTGTCTTATCTCTGCACCAGAATACCCGCTATGTTTGTAGTTTTAGATCAGCGCTGCGGTGAATGCCCTGTCATGTATTTAAAGTAGATGTTTGGGCAGACAAAACACTTTATGGTTAACATACAGGATGATTCAATGCGCCAACAATTGATGAAGTAGCCATAGTCATTGCTGGGGATGAGATTGGGAAGCGGGACATTATTTTGGAAAAACACAACAGTCCGTACCCTCTCAGACGATGGCTACCATATCAGTCTTATGCAGGTTGATCCGTTAACAAGGAATCCGACTTCAATGAAAATCTCTGCAATGGGTTTCTGTGCATCCAGATTAATGGTGTGAGCCGACACGGCAAATCAGATTCTCCGATGTCGCCAACTTTTTCATCAATATGTGGTTGACATTAGAGATGAGCGAGCACGCTCGGATAAAGCAGATACTCGAGTGAGCATCGCTCTTCTCGACTAACTGCTTACTGGTACGAGCAGGCTCAGGGGGGCGAGGGTGAGGGGGGGACGGTGTGGGTAGCAGGGGGCGAGTGAGAGAGATCTCTCTCCCCCCCTCCGCTCATATTTTACCACAGAATCCACATGGATGATGTCAATGGAGGTCTGCGACCCGAAGCCCATACGCAGTAAACATTGTGTATGGGCTGCGGCTACCAGCCTCATCTTTAAGCGATGGCACCGGGAATACAAACACACAGAGCCTCTGCGCTCATAGGCAATATGCTTGCAGAATCCGATCTGCCCGTGTGAGCCCGGCCTCGGACGTATCAATGTCCACCAGCTTATTTGTATAAAATGTGCAAATAAAAAATGCAAATGGTCACTAGTAGAATCCAGAAAACTTGGATTACAGGAAAAGTAATAAACGAAAGATAGTTTCACATAGTACCAAAAAGGGGAACTGTTGCCCATTTGTGTTATGTTTTGGGGTTATTAATAGGGATTCCGTCACCAGGCTGATGCTGCCCGAACCACAGGCCGTACGCACCCAGGACAGGTACGCACGGCGCCCCCATGTTTGTTTATTCTGAAACACTGCACCTTTTCTAAATAAACACAGTTTGAAGTGTGGCTCAGCTGAGCTTGGAGTCATGGAGGCCGGCCATACTGGCCTCTCCCCACCCGTATCATGCAAGGACAGCCCTCTCCCCTCTTGTGTACACAATCATAATAATAATACATAAAATAATATTTTTACTTATTTTGAAATACGAGATAACAAGAGTGCAGCCAATAGCTTCCACATCACTGCCCAATATTGGAAATAGACATACTCCCCCCAAAACCTAAGTTAAACACAGATGTGCGATATGCTAACAAGAGCAATGATATATTTTTTAAAAGTTACACTGCTACCTGAGCCCTGAAATCATGGAATTTAGCAATATGCAAATGAGGGGTGAAATGTTCTGCGGGCACTTCACATACTAAGACTAGTCCGGGCTCTGTCCCTTTCATTCAATCTAAACCCCACCACCGGCCTTGTGATTTCTCCCATTTGCTGGAGGCACTGTGCATTCCAAGGGAGTTAGAGAAGTCAATCAATAGGCAGGGGGCGGAGTTTAGTCTGACCGAGGAATTGTGAGCCGTGACCAGTCTCAGTGTGTGAACCACCCATTGGACAGTTCATACCTGATTTGCATACAGCCGAAAACACTGGAAGCAATACAAGGATCTCACAGAATTTCCAGGGATATATGCTCCTTTGGACAAAAATAGGCTAATCATAGACACAATAAATTTTAAAAAATCACAGCAGGGCATGCTGGGTCATATGCTAAAACATAACTTTCATTATTTCTAATTAAAAAAAAAAAAATTATTTGCACCCTAATCCATCCCAAGCACTAACCTGTAGATGATATAGTGGAGTGACTGCCCTGAAAAGGACGACCTCGCGCAGGAACCTAATCCTACCTCACCCTTATTAAAAGGGGGAAGAAGTGCGAGAAATATACAATGGTAAGGGTCAAGAAACTAGCGGGCATCCTTCGCATATGCAGTCACGGGACAATATTGGCGCTCAGCTGATCTATACCTGGGTATACAGCCACAGGACGATATTGGCGCGCTCAGCTGATCTATACCTGGGTATACAGCCACAGGACGATATTGGCGCGCTCAGCTGATCTATACCTGGGTATACAGCCACAGGACGATATTGGCGCGCTCAGCTGATCTATACCTGGGTATACAGCCACAGGACGATATTGGCGCGCTCAGCTGATCTATACCTGGCGTATGCAGCCACGGGCCAAAATTGGCGCTCAGCTGATCTATACCTGGGTATACAGCCACAGGACGATATTGGCGCGCTCGGCTGATCTATACCTGGTGTATGCAGCCACGGGACAAAATTGGCTGACTCGGCTGATCTATACTTTACATATGCAGTCACGGGACAATATTAGCGCTCAGCTGATCTATACCTGGCGTATACAGCCACAGGACGATATTGGTGTGCTCGATTGATCTATACCTGGTGTATGCGGCAATGGGACGATATTGGCGTGCTCAGCTGATCTATATCTGACGTATGCAGCCACGGGACAAAATTGGCGTGCTTGGCTGATCTATACCTGGCGTATGCAGCCACGGGACAAAATTGGCACGCTCGGCTGATCTATACTTCACATATACAGCCACAGGACGATATTGGCGCGCTCGACTGATCTATACCTGGCGTATACGCCCACGGGACGATATTGGTGTGCTCAACTGATCTATACATGGCGTATACGCCCACGGGGCGATATTAGCGTGCTTGACTGATCTATACCTGGTGTATGCGCCCATGGAACGATATTGGCGCGCTCGACTGATCTATACCTGGTGTATGCGGGCACGGCGTACCTCTGATTCTCATCAGATCTCACCCAATTTAGCTGATCCGCCGATCTCACGTCCGCTTAATGTGACAGGAGCTTTATCGGCGCTAATTCACGGTTTTATCAACGATCAGGAAACAAGTGCGCCAATCTCAGGCCGAGGAACAATGGCCACAATCTTCTACCTCCATGGCCATGGAAGGTTCCAGACACCGGAGTCGCTGTACATGTCACTGCTGTGTTTGGTCCAGGGGGCTAAGGAGAATAATGAAGGATGCTGTTGCCATGGTAACCAGACATCATGGCAGACAGTGTTGGGTGTACAAAGCTGCAGCCCAAGGACCCAGCAGCCATCCTACCTGACATAGGTGCAGTACAGGAAAGGGTTACTGTCCGGTCTCCCGCACTGAGGACATACACACTACGACTCTATAGTCTCCGCCATGTCACCGGGCAGCCGAGATCCCAGCAGTGCAGGTTGTCCGCGGACAGGTGCGACCTCCGTGTTTACAAACTTACCCCCTACAAGGGTTGAACCTTGCTCAAGGCCAAATCCCACCAGCTCCCTGTCAGGTTATCGCGATATCTCGTTTGACAGCTGGGCGGGTGGGAGTTTGATCGCTGCCTGCTGCTCCGGCTGTGGGAGAGAGCCAGCCAAAGAGATTACGTCATCGAATCCAAAAACTGGCTGCCAGGAGTAGTAATGGCGGTCGGGCAGCTGTGTGTGGGCGAGGCCACAGCAGGAAGTCCTTGCCTTTCCGAGCTTTCACTGCCTGTTTCAGGCGCTCCGCGTATGCGCATGCGCTCTGTAAACCACGTTGGTTGTGCTGGGTGACGTGGCCTGGGGTTATGGTGTAATTCCAGTCATAAATCACATTTATATGCTAATAAAGGTTTAAAATGTAATAGAGGGTTGAAGGTGCAGCATACAAGTGCGCTGAGCATGGACAGCTGCTGCGCCTCCATCTTGTTTGACCCTTTCAGGACAATTGGTTTAGGCTTGTGAAATACCTAAGACCCGGTTTCACACCTGCGTTGCAGGTTATGTCGCACAATATTACGAAAAAAAGCGCTGTGGGCAGTAGTTTTTCTTCTGGCTTAAAGCCAGCAGCCGAGCGGAAAGTGAACGGACCCCATTATTGTTAATGGAGTCCATTTGGCGCTGTCACTTCCATCCGAAGACGGAGCCCTTCGGCCATGGGGATTCCTCTTTCCTGCTCCCTGAACGGACCAGGAAAGCGAAACCCTGAGTGTAAATGTGAAAGCAGCCTAAGGTTACATTCACAGGAGCTTTGTGTGTTGCGAGACGTACGAAACTCGCATGTATATGAACTCAAGTCTTTTGAATACAGTCATACACATGAGCGATGCTGCGAGGTAAAAATATTGTGCATGTCCTATTTTTTCTCGTTCCTTGAAAAGCGTCACCCATTATTTCATCAATGGGAAGCACTTGCTGGCTCTCCGAGGGATTTTTAGGGATTTTTCCAATCCCTAAGGCCTCATGTCCACGGGGTTAAGATCCGCAGCGTTTTTCCCACACGCGGATCCGCGCCCCATAGGGATGCATTGGACATCCGCAGGTAGTTAAATACCTGCGGATGTCATTTTTCCCTTCAGGCACGGATCCGCTGGAAAAAAAATGGACATGCTCAATTTTAGTGCGGGGCTCCCGCAGGCTTCTATTGAAGCCTATGGAATCCGTCCGGATCCGCGGAACACCCACACCAGAATTAAAACTCACCTGTCCTGGACGCTGCAGGTCTCCCTTCCGTCGTGGCCGGATCTTCTTTCTTCGGCCTGGTGGATGTGCCCGGCGCATGAGCGCGGCACGCTGCTGGCGTGCCGAGCACATCCGCCGGGCCGAAGAAAGAAGATCCGGCCGCGACGGAGGGGAGACACGCAGCGTCAAGGACAGGTGAGTTTATTCTTATTTTCAGGCCTCATGTCCCCGGGAAAGGAGGGACCCGCTGCGGATTCTGCATGGAGAATCCTCGGCGGGCCTGATTTTTCCCGTGGACATGAGGCCTAAAAGAAGGAAGAATGGGCAGCATTTAAAGAGACCAGGATGGATGAACACAGAACTTGCACACATGTTAAAAAGGAAAAAAAATATGTTTATCGTGTGGAAAGAGGGGGGAATATCGAAAGAAGAATATAATGCGCTCTGCAGAAACTGTAGGGCAAGTGTGAATGGTCTTGGAATAGCCCTAATCTCAACCTCATCGAAAATCTGTAAAGCCGATCTAAGAAACGTGTTAATCAAAAGCAACAAAGGAATAAAACACAATTAATAGAAGCAATAATACAATTTTGGTTTCACATTAGAACACCCGAAGAACTAAAAAATGTCATTCTGTTGCGGCGGTTCTGGGACTGCTGCCATGCTGATAGCCCAGTGCAAACTTTGCAGGGGGTTCTCCATCTTCTTGCCCTGGTAGGTGTGATATTTGGTAAGACATGCTTAGCTGCATCGGTGGGTAATTATCATAGTTATTTAGTCTGGCTGATGCTGGACTGAATTGCCGTTGAATCTTCAGTCTAGCTCTGACTGTGGTCTCAGTTAGAGCTTGATCCTGGACCTATCATTTGCCTGCTGCATCTCAAAGCTAATGTTGTGTTTCTTTTCTTTTGTGTTTCTAATGTTATTCCCCTGTCCTACATAGGCTTAACTAAAGACTGAGGTATGAGGTCAGGTATGTCCTTGTCAGGGCGAATTACCTGTGTGTAGGCAGGTCCCTGTCCCTGAGGTTATTTAGATAAGGAAAGAGTTCACACATTGTTGTTTAGTGTTGTTTTGACGCAGTTTGTGTGTTTATGTAGGAGATCTGCGGGTTATATTTCCAGGACTTCCTGGGTGGACGTGACAAATTCAACGGCCCATACTTACTCGGTGGGATTTGTGTTTACATCTGAGTTGGATCCCATTGAGGTTTTGTCAGCTCAGCTAAAGGCGCTGACGATTGAGGTCGCTGAGCTTAAACAGCGGCAGCTGACTGGTGATACTAGGAAAGGAGCCTAAACTTGATTTACCTGATAGATTCTCTGGAAACAGGCAGGAATTTATTTCTTTTAGAGAGTCTTGCAGGCTTTTTTTTTAGGTTACATCCTGCTTCCACTGGTGATGAGTCGCAGAAGGTGGGCATTGTCATTTCCAGGCTGCAGGGGACTCTTCAGGCATGGGCTTTTTCCTTGCCTTTCTCCTCCTCTGTGGATAGTTTTTTCTGTGCCCTAGGTTTAATCCGTGATGATCCCGGTAGGGTGTCTCTGGCAGAGGGAAAGATAAGAGGTTTACATCAGGGAGATTCTCCTGTTGAGGATTTCTGCACCGAATTTCGCCATTGGGCTCAGTGGAATGACCCTGCTTTGCGAAGCCAGTTTTACTGTGGTCTGGCTAATAATATTAAAGATCTATTGGTTGCCTATCGGATGCCTCGCAGCCTTGAGGATGCCATGTGCTTGGCTATCAGAGTTGGTCGTCGGACTAGAGAAAGGCAAAGTAAGCTGTCAGCTATTTTATCTTTCATGCCTACTGGTGGGGAGGAACCCAGGCAACTGGGTTCATTAGTTGGCAACATCAGTAAGGGGGAGAAGTTGCAGTCCAAAGGGCGGTGCTTTGCATGCAATCATACCGGTCCTTTGGTTCAAAATTGTCCTTGTCGTCAGCCTTGGTCAGAGACATTAGGGGGCCTGAAAGTGGGAGGAAAAGTCCCTCAAGAGCCACTGATTGCTTGGATGGCATCCTCCAGGCTGGTTCTACCCGCTGAGATCCTTCTTGGGGGTGATAATGATCAAATCACAGTTTTTCTTGATTGTGGAGCTTGTATTAAGCTAATTCATCATGAGATGGTCAAACGCTTGGGGTTGGAGATAAAATCTCTGAATGCACCCATTCCTATGTCCGCCATTGATGCCTTTCCATTATCACAGAAGTGCTTGAAATTTTGTGTTCCGGATATATGTTTAAAGATTGGATTATTCCATATCGAGATCATCACTTTATATGTTATGGAATCCCTTCCAACACAGGTAGTCTTAGGCCTACCATGGTTGTATTTGCATAATCTGGTGGTGGACTGGGAGAAGGGAGACATTTCTAAATGGAGTCCATACTGTAATTTCGTTTGTAGCTCTTTAAGGGTTTCTTCAGTGCAAGTTGAAGAATTACCGGAATATATTGCTAATTTTGCTGATGTTTTTGTTCCGGAGGGAGCAGATAAGTTACCGCCTCACAGGGTTGGAGATTGTGTTTTTGAACTCGTTCGAGACGGTAAGCTTCAAAAAACCGTATGTACAATCTAACTACACCTGAGAGACAGTCTATGAAAGTTTATATTCATGACAGTTTGAAAAAGGGGCACATATGTCCCTCAAATTCCCCAATGGCCGCTACGTTATTCCTTGCCAAGAAAAAGGATGGAGGCTTGCGGCCTTGCATTGATTTCAGGGGGCAAAACAAAATCAACAAGCGTAATCCATACCCTTTGCCTCTCATTCCCGATCTGTTTTCACAGTTGAATGGCGCCAACAGGTTTTCAAAGTTGGATTTACATGGGGCATATAATTTGATTCGGATTAAGGAGGGGAACGAATGGAAAACCGCCTTTAACACCTCTGAAGGGCATTACAACAATTAGGTGATGCAGTTTGGTTTAACAAACGGTCCTGCGGTTTTCCAGTCCTTTATCAATGAGGTCCCCTGTAAATTTATCAGCTGCTTTGTTCTGGTATACCTCAGCGATATTTTTATCTTTTCGTCGGATTTTGATTCACACATTTCTCATATTCGTCAGGTCCTCCAGGCATTGCGTGATAATAATTTGTTTGCAAAAAGAAAATGTGTGTTTTTTCTGTCACATTTCTGGGACACATTATTACCTTGAAAGGGTTCAAGATGGATCCAGAGAAGGTCTGAGCGGTACGGGACTGGGTGTTATCAGAGAATTTAAAAGCACTTCAAAGGTTTATGGGGTTCGCCAATTATTATTGGAAATTTATCAGGGGATTTTCGGTTGTGGTCAAACCTTTGACGGATATGACAAAGAAAGGTTGCTTCCTTTTTAAATGGTCCCCAAGGGCATTACAATTTTTTCATGCCTTGAAGAGATGTTTTGCAATGGCTCCTGTTCCGGTGCAACCAGACTCCTCCAGAACTTTCGTGGTGGAGGTTGATGCCTCAGAAGTTAGGGTTGGGGTGGTGCTGTCTCAGGGAACTAGTATTTTTTAAGATCTTCGCCCTTGTGCGTTTTTTGCACAGAAATTTTCTACTGCTGAGAAAAATTACAATATTGGTGACAGAGAGCTGTTGGCAATTAAGTGGGCTTTTGAGGAGTGGCATCATCTCCTCGAGGGGGCGCAGCATAAGGTGACAGTTTTTATAGACCACAAGAACCTGATCTACCTAGGTATAGCCAAAAGACTTAACCCAAGACAGGCGCGGTGGTCACTGTTTTTTTCACGCTTTGACTTTATGGTTACATATCGTCCTGGCAGTAAAACTGTTAAGGCTGACGTGCTTTCCAGGAGCTTTGTCCTTTGTTCTAGTGGATGGAGATATTTAATTTGAGGTAAGTCGCATAGTGGACTCTCGTCAAGTTAGGAGATCCCTACAGTATTTAATACATTGGCATGGTTATGGTCCTGAGGAGAGGACATGGGTACTGGCTGCTGATGTCCATGCGGATCGGCTTGTGAAAAATTTTCAGACTGAATCTGAATCGACCTGGTCCTAAGGGTGCTGGGCCCCTTCCAAAAGGGGAGGTACTGTTGCAGCTGTTCTTGGATTGCTGCCATGCTGATAGACTGGTGCAGGATTTGCAAGTGGTTCTCCATCTTCTGGCCCTGGTGGGTGTGATATTAGGTGAGACATGCTTAACCACACCTGTGGGTAATTGTCATGGTCATTTAGTCTAGCTGATGCTAGACTGAATTGCTGTTGAATCTTCAGTTACGGTTCCAGCACGTCCTGGGTGGATGTGACAGATTCATTTCATGGGAACACGTTGTAAGGCCATAATTAAGGCTAAGGCCTCCTTCCCACGGACGGATTTCCGCCGCGTAATACGCGGCGAAAATCCGCCACGTTGCCCGCAGCTATTAGGTTCTATTGAACCTAATAGCTCAATGCTCACGGTGCGGAATTCCATCGTGGAATTCCGCACCGTGAAATCTCCCGTCCTCACCCGCGGCATGCTCTATTTGCCGCGGGTGTACGCGCGGCCGGCTTCCATTGCAGTCAATGGAAGCCGTCCGTTCACGCTATCTTCTGCTGTAGCACAGCGGAAGATAGCGTGAAATCGCCTCTCCGCCTACTGCCGCCGCGTCATGTGATGCTGTGGGCATGTCTTGTGATGTGGCCGGCGTGTCACATGATGCTGCGGCACGTCACGCCGAAGCGTCATGCGGGACCCAGGACGCCGGATCCGCTGGTAAGTATGGGGTCTCTGGGGGGCGCCGTGACGGGCTTCGCCGCGGAATATTCCGCGGCGGAGCCCGTCACGGCCGTGTGCAGCCGGCCTAAAGGTTTCCCAACTAAGTACTGATTGACATTCTGAGAAGTTTTGAATATTTGTTTTTTCTATGGAAAGAGGGACCACTATTATTCTTAATAAGGATAGGGGGGATGCACAGAGGGACCACTATTACTCTTTGGGGGTGGAAGACCAGAGGGACCACTATTACTCTTCGGGAGGACAGAGAGGTAAGAACAGAGGGGCTACTATTACTTAAGGGGATGCCCAAGTGGACTACTATATCCTTGTTAGAGAAGGCTTATTTCTTTGGAGCATAAGGGGGGTATTATTTAAGGTGACCAGACATCTCGATTTAGGTGGGACAGTCCCGCTTTGCGACCCTGTGTCCCGCTTTCCACTGTGACCCCAGCGGAACATCCATTAGTCCTGCTTTCAGGATGTCTCGTCACCATTACAGTGATTACCTGCCGGGTGCCGCAGCTCCCCGGACAGTAGTCACTCTGAAGCGGCGCAGCCGGATACACACACTGATGTCAGTGTGTGCATCCGGGATCTTTGGCCCTGCAAGAGAAGAGAGGGGAGGAGGCGCTGCTGCAGGCGTACACACTTCCGCTGGTAGCAGCGCTGAGAGGAGAAATGGTGCTGTAAAGACCAGGAGGAGGGAAAGTATATGGGTCTTAGGGGAACGCTTATACTACTGAGGTCACTGAGGGGGTCACTGTTATTGCTGGGGCTGATATAGGGGAGTGCTAAAACTATTGGGGCTACTGTGGGGGACACTGTTATTGCTGGGGCTGATAAAGGGGAGCGCTAATACTATTGGGACTACTGTGGGGGTCACTATTACAACTGAGGACACTCTGGCAGCGTACCTCAAGTTGACTTAGGATATGTTTATATGTGGTGGAATTGTTGTGGAATGCCCTCAGTGTAAATTTCCGCAGCAAATTCTGCATCTAAAAAAACAGTCAAGATCTGTACCATTGGTGCAGATTTTGACTGGAAATCAGACGTGTATCCGCAGATGATTTCATACTATGCGGCGCTCCCCCTCACATTCTATGAAGGCTTCCCGCAGTCACCACTCCCCAGCTTCCAGTTGCCAGCGGCCTGTATTGGCCTCACCTGACCAGCAGCATCGGACCTGACGAGGATGCAGGGAACCGGAATCCGTGGAGCACTGACAGCAGGAAGCCTTCGGAGGAGGTGAGGGGGGGTGCCGCATAGTATGAAATCAGCTGCAGGTGCATGGCTGATTTCCAGTCAAAATTCGCACCAATGGTACATATTTTGACTGTTTTTTGGATACTGAAATGCCGCAGAATTTGCTCCCTGTCTTTTTTGAACCGACCCTGTACTTTTTATAATGGCGAAGGTAAAATCATACGTTGTGATAAGCTCCGCCCACTGACCACACCCTTTTGTCCCGCTTTGACCCTGGGGAAATCTGGTCAGATTATATTATTACCACCAAAACCAAAAAGTTTGTCAGCGGCATTCTAATAAGACCACACCTTGGGGAAGCATCTATGTGCTAGCTTCCTGGAAGAAAGAGCTGTAGACCCTTCAGCCCTCAAAACTTGATCCAAATAAATGTAGGAGCTGCACTCAAGAACTCCCTTCAGCAAACTGCTTGTAGAAACGTTGTAAACTTTAATTCTCCTCCATAAAGGCATATATTATTAGTGTGTGAGCTCACAAATAGAGGCACTATTACAGTGATGCAACCAGCAGTCATAATTATGTGGTGGGAACAATGGGTGAATTAGTACTGTCTGGGCAGAGTAAGCTACTGTATCTAATCCTGTTGTGATATAATAGACATGCTGATTCTCCAATGCAAATTACTTTTCTTTCAGGGGAGCATATGTCTTGGGGCCTATTCTCATGATCTTTAAAGACCTTGACAACAATGCTTCATGTATATTTTAAAGACGTAGCATTGCAGGTGAAAGACGCTGAAGGACCATAGCTGTGAACCTTGAAGGGAAGTTGCATGCAGGTGACCCACGCCAAACCTTTGCACCAGAGCCTGTGAGCCTTTAGCTTCGTCCCTGGAAGTCATACCTATGTAATTCATCATGACTAGTGGCGGCTTTGATGCACAGCGGGGGAACAGTGGGGAAGCTAACTCTAATACTCACATCCCCAGACGCAGCGTTTTACTACTGTGAGGACATAAGTTTAGCTTATGTGGCTAATAGGAGCTGACAGAATCCCTTTAAAAGGGTTGTCCAACCCCATGAATATTTGTACAAACATCAATTTTATAAAACAGTAATACTCGCTTTATTAATCTCTTGCCGCTGATGTTGAAGCTTCCCCGGTCTTCCACTGATCATTCTTCCTGATCCAGCGATGATGCATCAAACCAATATTTGACCGCTGCAGCCAATCATTGGCCGCATTGGTGACCTCATTGCTATAGCCAGCGATTGGCCGCAGCAGTCACATGTTGTGCCAATACGTCATCACTTCAACAGGAAGAACATCAATAGGGGATTGGGAAAGCATGGGCACCAGAAAGGCAGAAGGGTGGTAAGGATAGTAATACTACTTATTACTTATTTTACACTGTTGTGAGCAATTTTAACAAAAATGTCATGGGGTCAGACAACACAATTTAAGAAGCTTTCTGTGACTTCATTACTGATAACTTATTCTTGTCATAGGCCATCAATATTAGATCGGTAGGTTCGCCATTTGGGACACCTGCCAATCAGCTGTCTGACGTGGTCACTGTCACATCACTGCACACCAAGCATAGTGCCGTACATTTCATAGTGACTGTGCCTGGTATTTCAGCTTAATATTAATCATTTGACTCTCAGGCCAACTGACCAATAACCGGGATATCACAGGCCTAAGATGAGGGTGAGAACCCTGGCCTCTTCAATCAGCTGATCAGTGGGGTTCTTGAGTGGTGGACACCAACCGATCAGATGACTTTTCCTGAGGATAGGTCATCAATACTTTAGTCCTGGAAAACCCCTCTAAAGTCAAGAATCTTAGACTTTAAATAATACCAACATCAAGCTCTCAGTGCAGGAGTGGAGCAGGGGCGTAACTATAGGGGATGCAGAGGATGCGGTTACATCCGGGCCCAGGAGTCTTAGGGGGGCCCATAAGGCCTCTCTTCTCCATATAGGGAGCTCAGTACTATAAATAAAGCATTATAGTTGGGGGCCCTGTTACAAATTTTGCATTGGGGCTCAAGAGTTTCAAGTTACACCCTCTGTAGTGGAGCACTCATTTTAAGTTAGTAAGCAGGATGAAAGGTTTTTCTTTATAGTTCTGTGTCTGTACGGGAGGGGCGAAAGTAGAGAAGCTACAAATGTGAGAGCAGGAAGAAAGATCAAAGGTCGTTACTGTAATCAGTCCCCACGTACAGCATCCAGTGACCCCAGAGGGGATACAGGAACTTCTATTCATGCTATAATTCCCTCCTCACTTCTTAGAGAGGATATATACTCTCTGCCATATTTAGGAAGAAGAGGAGGGCGTCTTATAGTTAAATCACCCTTTGAGCCTTAATAGATCATTTGCTGTCACTGACTTGGGTCAAGAGCGGTGTCGTCTCTATTTAGGGAGAGCACCCAAAAAATGTGTGGAGACACCTAGGGTGTCAGTGGGTCGGGGAATGGCATTGTATCTCCCCAAAAAGAGCACCCAAAAGGGGTGTGAAAAGACACCTGAAAGGTGAGTGAGGAGACTTATAAAGCCATGCACGCTCCTCTGGGTAATTTATCCAAATAAGTAAGATGGAACAATACCTCTGCAGCGCCACCTATTGGGTGGCAGCATTCCTTCAAATCAATGTACGACTTTTTAACAAGTCTGTAAAACAATGATTATGAATAGGAAACCAAGCCAGAAAACCATACATAGACAGCTGTTTCGGGGTGTTTGACCCTCATCAGTAGGCTTCTAGCTTGGCTGGTGAGAGGTCTATGATGTGGGTGCAGAGGGGTGTAATCTCTTCTTAAGGAAAGCCCCCAAAAAGTGTGTGGAGACACTTAGGGGGTGAGTGGGTCGGGTGAGGGGAGGTGGCATTGTCTCTCCCTTAAGGAGAGCACCCAGAAGGGATGTGGGAAGACACCTGAAAAGTGAGTGAGGAGACGTATAAGGCCATGCACGCCCCTCTGGGTAATTTATGCAAATAAGGAAGATGGAACAAGTCTCTGACTTGGATGTTTACTAGCAACTGGATCTCAGAGATTTTTGGATTATTCAGTTCTCAAGAGCCTTTTACATGGCCCAATTATCCGGTAAGAATGTTCACCTGAATGTTTGTTTGTCATGTAAAAGGGCAAACGCTTGTTCATGCCTAATCGTACCTTTTACGTGAGCATAATAATTCTTGCTAGTGGGCTGCACATCTCCCCATGTAAACGGGGATATGTGCTGCCAACCAATGATAGGTCTATGGGACGATTTATCATATTACCGATCGTTGTTGCTCTAATAGTTTCTGAATCGGTCTCTATAAAGGCCTGGCAGACGAACGCTAATCTCACTGATCGTTACTTGTCTACTGATCCACTTTGCTCCGTGTAAAAGGGCTAACAGGCATTAAAGGGAAACTATCACCTTCCTATAGCACCATAATCTAAGTTATGTTGCTGTTCGGAGGGTGACAGGGAGCCGGGTGATGCATTCTTTACACTCTCGTGCTCCCTGGTTCCAGCATTATCACCTGGTGAAGATTTCATAGCACACGGAAATCTGACTCTTTTCAGATTGGCGCGTGCATGCTCTCCCATGTACTTGTATGCCACATGCACAGCAATTTGAAAAGAGTCAGATTTCTGTGCACAGCGTAATCTTCACTGGGTGACAGTTCTGGAACCAGGGAGTGGGTGAGTATAAAAAAGAGGTGACAGGTTCCCTTTAAGCAGCATGTATGAATGCACACAATTTAAACTTTTAGTCTTAGGCCGGTCTCACACGACCAGATTTGAATTGCGGAATCCGTGATCATCACTCACGCGGACAATCCGCGGTATTCCGCACATATTAAAAAAATAGAATATTCGCTAAGATGAGCGGATTGCGATTTCCATGAAAGGAAATAAAATCGCAGTATATTCTATTTTTGTGCAGACTTCGCACAGATGGCTTCCATTGAAGTCAATGGAAGCTGTCCGACCCGCAGCACATCCGCAATTGACATTGCGGATAGGCCGTGGGTACCCGCGTCATCGCCTAGCGGCGGCGCAGGCAATACAATTTTCTAAAAAAAGTCTCTACTGCGCATGACCGATGGTGAGCGTCCACGGTCATCCGCAGTAAAGAAACAGCAGGGGTCGCCAGCCGCAGTCAGCGCCAGATTCTGCTACTGGCTCCCGCATGTGGAATATGACCCGTCCATGTGAGACCTGCCTTAGGTGGTGAGGGGCATCTCAGGCTAGGTGTGAGTGACACTTTTAGCTATCAGCATGAATTTTAATAGATTTGTCAATAAAATATTTGGTTTAGATGCAAAATTCCATGGTTTAAACGATATGGGATTATAATATATAACCCCATATGTTGTGTGTGTCTATATATATTGTAGGCCTGCACTGCAGAGAGTGGCCTGTAAGGGGCAACAGACAGTCAGTCTGGTGCCTGAGACAAGAGGAAACACACCCCACAGGTATGGTATGGAAGATGTATGTCACAGAGGTTGTTAGCTTCTGTGATGTAGAGCGGTCCAATAATACTCCAGGCCAGATCTTCCAACTGAACCAGCAAGCTATGTAAAGGGACAGGTGGAACTAAGGAGGAGGTGTGTGTGTCTGGGAGAACCAGACTTCAGTTGTAAACAGACTTGTGTTGTGACCAGACTTCTGGTCAACCTGACTTCTGTTGTGAGCAGAGAGACGCTGTGGACAAGGAGTTATGTTGTTCCAGCAGGACCCTTGGGGAACGCCTGCCCTAGGACTGGGGTCTGAAGACACTACGACTTAAAGACCAGCTGTGCTCTGGACAACTACAGGTCTGTGAAAACAAACTGACTTATTACGGTTTCCCTCAGCTGTGGACTTACTTGCTCCTCCTGTGGACTATGGAGGGTTAAATTGAAAGGACTTTTGGAAACTTTATTATTTTTCTGGAGACCCAGTCGTTTATATTCTGCTAAAACGTATATGAATAAACTAACAAAGAAGTAAAAGTGACCATTTGGCGTACTCATTAACCCCCGTGTTGCTAATATATATACATACACACACTATTTGGGTTTTATGTGTCAAAGTGTGAAAATTGGCCCAGAACCAGACATCAGAAAATTGGTAAATTTATTTCCATATTGCGATATCTAATGGTAATGTGGCTACTTTTTAACATGCGCACTTCTATGTTATGTCTTGGTGGTTTTAAATGTTTTTAACAATATGCTTTGGTGCTGCTAGTCTTGTTAAAATACATTTTGATATTATCTATATTTCTTTAGTATTACAGACTTTTATTATGCATTGTTTTACTCACACCTTGTATGTTTGGGCAGGTGAGCAACGTGCTGATCTGAAGCATGTCAGCATCAGTCCGTGTCTACTTTTTATTGCATCCTTTAGTGCTGGAATTCCAGAGGCATTTCTACATGTTGTAAACGATAGACCTTGGACTGTGAACCTGCTGTGCATAGGACGGTTTGTCTAGTTACTTTCACTATGAGGGAATTCACAAAAGAGTTTATGTTAGAATTGTCATAGTAAAAAATAGAAGCAAATTTTTGTCCAATTTTACTTGTGCAAAAATCTACACGTTTTCAGTATTTGCTGCCACCTCACCACTTTTGTAAATAGTGCATGAGGGGGTTAGCCGCCTGTGGCTCATCAACCTCACTATAAATGATGCCAGAAACTAGTTTAAATTCCAGCAGTGATCTACACCAGGTTTTACCAGGAGGAGGCCCAAGATTGAACACCTCTTACTACATTTGGCACAGCTATCTAAACCAACTTGTAAAACCCAAATATTGGATATATGCGCCCCTATGTAGTTTTGTACTTTATGGGCGTGTTTCCCATTTCTTTCAATAAGTAAACTTTGCATCGCATTTTTGTACACCTCGCAGGCTGTGAGATGTTATTCCGGCCCCATTAAAAACAATGGGTGATCCGATGCGAGGCATTCTAAGGAAACACCTAAAGATATGATATATCGTGATTTTTTTTCCCGCACTGTAATGCGATGCTGGAAAAAAAACGCTCATAAGTATGACCTTGTCACGGAGAGAGAGTAGGTGGTGACCCGATCGATCCCGCCTCTATCACCAATTTGTCACAGTTCGGCTAATCCTAGCGCTCTCACCACTACGACCAATTGTCACAGCAGAGCTTCGACCGATCCCTCTAGTGGGATTACAAGCACAGAGTCGTTAGAAAACAGGGGTGATCTGAGCTTTTCCCAGGCTTCTGCAAGCATGCAGAACAAAAGCTCAAATCACCCCTTGTTCCGGTCTAACGCCTCCAGGACTTTACAATACGCATACACACTCGCTGCCACCACCAGCTTTTGTTTCCCAGGTAAGGTGGAACCTGAACTAGGATTTATTAAGACAATCTTTGGATTTATGGTTCATTTTAAAACAGACAAGGTTTGACTAATAAATTGCAGATTTATTCTAAAGAAAACTAGCAGTGCTAAATATCTATGTACATAAAAAAATATATAGAAAAGATGTTACTGTGGAGATAAGGTTTACAGGCATACAGACAGTACTTAAAATAAAATAAGGAGGAAATAAAAGAAAGATAGCAGATTTGGGATTTTCGGCCCAAGGTTCTGATTGTGCAGAGTCACTGGAAACAAATAGGAAAGTTCATACACTGTAGTGTACATCCAAAGGTCTAACACCAGGTCACTCTGACCCCCTAGTTTTTAAAGTCTCCCCAGAACACACCGCCCCTCTGAGGTCATTCAGTGAGGGGTGGGGTAAATGCGTACATACCTGTGAAAAACTATAATTCCCCATTTCGGCCATATATGTCCTTAGGAGATCCTCCGATCAGGAACATATGCCTGTCATATTTCCGGTGATTATTTTAAATCTTCAGTTATATCAAACATGACACTGCAATTATAACCAGGTATGCAGATACGCCATTTGCGGTGTTCTTGGGCTCGCTCCTCAATGAGTTTAGTTGCATTTTATTCAGCTGGCCTGCCCGATTCCGAAAATATAATTCATATCAGGTTAGACCTTCACACGACCAATAACCCTTATTAAAACATTTTCCCCTAATTTGAATCTCGGAGCCGGAGTGTCTGTGAGAACGCAGCGTCTAGTTGGATAATTTTCCTTAGACTTCATTAACAAGCAAATGGTCACACAATTTGGTTTCCTCATGCTAATTCTAAATCAAATAGACAGGTGAAGACAGGAGGCAAAGAAGGAAGAAAGGGGCTTATTTACATCACATCTCTTGTCGTTTATGGCAGCAAAATTGTACTGCGCATGACAGTATCTCACTCATGCTGTCATGCGCAGTCAAACTGTTTTGTTCTAAGTTTCCAGCACTGTCGCTTAACAATGGCACGTGTACGTGCCACTCGTACGTAATGTAATTGCGTATGGGTGGCATTGATTACGAGCCCATAGAGAACTCTGGCTCTCTCACACGTAATGCACCACAAAATAGAACATGCTGCGTCTATTTTTACGCTTGCGTATTAAGCAATTCCTACACGCAAATGGAAGCAGGACTGCCTAAGGCAATGTAGTTGATTGCCTGTGAATTACTGCTTATCACACCCGCGTGCAGTGTATGTGTAATATGCGGTAATCATATGTTCATGTGAGCCTAATGCAATAATGAAATCAGCCATGGCAGCCCTGGGGACATTCAGAAGGCTTCTGGCTGCCTTGGTAACAAACAACACCCCGCAATATCATCCAATCGAGGACATTTAACCCTTTGCAATCCAATTTTGGATTCAGGGTTTCCTAGTGGGCTTTCTCTTTCTGCCATTATACAATGGTGCCATCTGCTGGCTAGAGCCAGTACTGTGGCAAGGAACATGCTGGAGAGGCCCCCGACAACAGAGCGGCCAGTAATCTACAGTAAGAATACCCTGCCGGACAACTTCTGACATCGGAGCTGCACAGGCTTCAATCAGAATGTCTTCAGACGTCAGACAGTGGATTAGAAAGGGTTAAATGCCGTTGCCAGGGTGGACATTTGAAGGGTCAACGGCCACAATCAATATTCACGCTGATTGCACCTGTTGTGGGTGGGTGTCAGTTGTCAGACAGCTGACACCCGCATTGTATGGAGCAGGATCAGCTCCAGATCCCACTCCATACAAACCCCACAAGCTCAGGATTAGAGATGAGCGAACGTACTCGGATAGGCACTACTCGTCCGAGTAATGTGCCTTATCCGAGTACCGCTGTACTCGTGCTGCAAGATTCGGGACGCGCTGCGGAGCGGGGAGCTGCAGGGGAGAGCGGGGAGGAACGGAGGGGAGATCTTTCTCTCCTTCTCTCCCGGCCGCTCTGCCCCGCTCCCTGCTGCGACTCACCTGTCAGCAGCGGAGCGCCCCGAATCTTTGAGCACGAACACAGCGGTACTCGGATAAGGCACATTACTCGGACGAGTAGTGCCTATCCGAGTACGTTCGCTCATCTCTACTCAGGATGTATCGTTAAGGGGTTAAATATATGGAAACATACAGCTATACGTTTTCATACGTTTTCCATTGACTATAATGTAAAAAAACAGTACACATTTCCATACATTTTTTTTGTGATCCAGAAAAGCAGGGCATGCTATGCCTTTCTATCCCACTAATTAAAAGAGCATTCACAAGCCAAGACTGTCAAACATAGTCAAGAGTATGCACTTCGGAACTACATTTCACCAATCATAGTCAATGGATAAGTCAAGTTATACATTTTAAAGGGGTTGTCCAGGGTTAGAAAAATTTGGCTGCTTTCTTCCAAACACAGCGCCACCCTTGCCTGTAGGTTGTGTCTGGTATTGCAGCTCAGCTCCCATTCACTTCAGTACCACGTGCAACTCTATGGACAAGGGTGGCGCTGTGTTTGGAAGAAAGCAGCCATGTTTTTCTAACTGTGGATAACCCCTTTAATAATTTTTTTTGTATTAAAACATATACGCTTGACGGATGATAAAATCCTAATGTGACCAGCCTCTAAGACAGCGTATAAAACGGTATATCCCTTTTTTTTAATCCATATCTACATTCCTCACTGTTTTTGCTGTTCTCCTCTAGTACTAGTTTTGGTTTGTGCTTTATACAAGGCCATGACTTCCAAGCAGCCGTTGAGAGGCCCTGCTGACTAGTCATTTAGCCCTGAGCGCTGAACAGTCACTGTGATGATAATAAGGTCCAGTGGGTTCCTCTTGGATGCAGGTAAATGTTCTGTGCTATCCAGGTCACTTGCATCATTTACTGCACATCATGGGCACTCTTGCTGGTGCGGCCCGTAAATGGAATTAGCATGTTTCCCAGCAGTAACCTATAAACCTCTTGGTTACCCCTACACTCACTCTCAGAAATTAGCTTGGTGTCGCCTGTGTTTTACTGCGCTAGGGTTAATAAAGGAGTCTCTTGCACCCCAACCTTCCAGGTTAAACTGTATTAAAGCGGTTTTCCAACAGTTGGATATTGAAGACCTATTCTTAGGATAGGATCACCAGCAATATCAGATCAGTCGGGTCCACCGCCCGGACCTCCTGCGGGTCACTTGTTTGAAGACGCTGCAGCCTTTTCAATATATATCAGCACAGAGCTGTGTATTTCCTAGTGGCTGGGCCAGGTATAGCAGCTCAATTCTATTCACCTACATGGGATTGAGCTACTTAAAGGCCACGTGATGAATTAGGCCTCCTTCACATCGGCGACATGGCATGGCTGCAAGAAAATCGCAGCGATATCGTATCACTGGTCCGTGCAATATTGCTGTGTCTTCTCGTGGCAATACCGCTATTTTGTAGCGCTACAAGGTTGCATGTGGTGCTACAACGTCGTGCAGCTTTGTAGCATCACATGCAAAGATTTTCGGGGGCGGGGTGGACGGGACTCTTGAAATAGAAGCCCTACCCCAAAAATAAGCTGTAGCTAAAGAAAAAAAAGAGTATTCATCACCTCTCCCGTGCTGTCCGCGGCTGTGATTGGCCAAGTGTCAGCCAATCACAGCCAGCGTTTCCAGGAGGCGGTGCTTTTTTAATCCCCAGCCAGAAGATGATGAAGAGAAACAGTGCCAGGATGAAAACTTTTTTTCATGACCAAGGCTCATTGATGCTCCAGTCCACATTCTACCTTTCGGGTAGCGCCACTTTAAAAAAATCATTATTATTTTAATCACTACTATTTAGTGTAGCATAAAATGTTTTGGAAAACTAAAAACATGGTGAAAAAATGCCACGGTGACATTTTTTGCTGAGATTTGTTTTTACGACGCTCATGGCACTGTAAAAATGCGGGTCAGTACGATCACGTCAATGCTAAATTGCTAGGTTTTTTATATAGTACTAAAAGACATACTTTACTGAAAAATGTCTCTATTACCGTCTTTTGACTCCCATAACTTTATTTTTCTGTCAATACAGCTGCATGAGGGTGACCTGTAGTTTTTATTGGTACCATTTTGGGGTATATATGACTAGTCTTTTTTTTCATAACCAAAAGAAGTTGGAGTGACCAAAAGAAGCGCTATTGATAGCATTGTTTCCCTTTGGAGAACAAAGGATCTGAGTGCAGATAAGAGCCCTCTGGCTAATAACTGCATTCAGTGAAGGCTTAATTTGCACACTTAAAGGGGTTGTCCCGCGATAGCAAGTGGGGTTAAGTACTTCTGTATGGCCATATTAATGCACTTTGTAATATACATCGTGCATAGAGATGAGCGAACGTACTCGTAATGAGTACTTACGCACCCGAGTACCGCCATTTTCGAGTACTTCAGTACTCGGGCGTAAAGATTCGGGGGGCGCCGGGGGGCGGGGAGAGGCGCGGCGGTGCGGGGGGTAGCAGCGGGGAACAGGGGGGAGCCCTCTCTCTCTCCCTCTCCCCCCCACTCCCCACTGCTACCCCCCGTGCCGCCACGGCGCCCCCCGAATCTTTACGCGCGAGTACCGCTGTACTCGAAAATGGCGGTACTCGGGTGCGTAAGTACTCGTAACGAGTACGTTCGCTCATATCTAATCGTGCATTAAATATTGGCCATACAGAAGTTATACACTTACCCCCTCCGGTGCGCATGCGCAGAAGCCCTGTGCGGCGCGAGCACGCCGGAGCAGCCCCACTAGCGCAAGCGCGTCTAATCCAGGGAGAAGGCGGCTTTGGTCGGCGCCATGGAGACGGGGACGCCAGCACCGGAGGGGGGACGTGTATAACTTCTGTATGGCCAATATTTAATGCACGATGTATATTACAAAGTGCATTAATATGGCCATACAGAAGTGCTGAACCCCACTTGCTCTCACGGGACAACCCCTTTAAGGACATGGCCTATTTTGGGCGTAAGGACGCAAGGATTTTTGGCGGATTTTCTTCTCCATTTATCAAAAGTCATAATTTTTTTATTTTTTGGTCGACGCGGCCGTGTAAGGGCTTGTTTTTTGCGTGGCGAACTGTAGTCTTTATCGGCGTAATTTTTGGGTACCTTGACTATATTGTAAAACTTTTTTTTTTTTTTTAATGATAGCAGGGAGAGAAAACGCATCAATTCTGCCATAGATTTTTTTTTTTTTTTTACAGCGTTAATCATGCAGCATAAATAGGACAATCCATTTTTTCTGTGGGTCGGTACGGTTAGGGCTTAGTCAGACGGGCGTTTTTTCGCGCGATTTGCGGATCGCATGACGGATGCGCATCCGCAAATCGCGTGACCGATGCCCGAAAATCGCCCGAAAATCTGCTCCTAGCCGCGTTTCATTAGAAACGGGCTGGAGCTGTCCAGCGCATTGCATTCAATGGAGCCGGCAATACAGCCGACTCCATTGAAAGCAATGCGCTGCGGGCGAATGTGGGATGAATTGTCGGGAAGGGCTTAAATATATAAGCCCTTCCCTGCAATTCATCCAGAAAAGTGTTAAAATAAAAAATATATACATACTCACCTGCTCCCGGCAGCCGGAGTTCCCCGCGGCCGGCCTGCAGTGGGTGTGAAGGGGGTGTGAGTCAGACCTGCCCCCTGATTGGCTCAGCGCTGTTACAGCTGTGGCAGAGAAGAATGATTTGTCTTCTATATGTTCTCAATGGGGTCGGCGCTGCTGCCGCCGGCCCCATTGAGCGCATATAGTGAAGAGAACAGGAATCGCAGATCGCAGATAGGTGCGATCTGCGATTTCTGTTCTATAATTTATCGGACGAGCGCATAAAAAGCGCTCATGTGTCCGATACCATTGCAAAGCAATGGTTTTAAAAAATCGCCGGACGCATGCGCATGTGCAAATCGCGCGAAAAAAACGCCCGTCTGACTAAGGCCTTACAACGATACCAAAATTCTTACATTTTTTTTAGGTTTTTCCACTTTTCTGCAATAAAAACCCTTTTTTTGGAAATCTTTTTTTTTTTTCTAAATCGCTGCATTCAAAGTCCTGTAACGTTTTAATTTTTTTATGTACGGAGCGCTATGAGGGCTTATTTTTTGTGACACGAGCTGTAGTTTTTATTTGTACCATTTTGGGGTACATATGGCTTTTTTGATCACTTTTATTGTGTTTTTAATGAGGCAAAATGCTAAAAATTAGCATTTTGCCTCAGTTTTTTAGCGTTTTTTTAACGCTTTTTTCCGTGCACAGTCAAAAGCATGTGCAACGTATTGTAGGCGTCGTTACGAACGCGACAATACCAAATATGTGTTTTTTTAAATTTTTTATCAGGGCTTATTCAGACATACGTATATCAGTCGAGTTTTCACACCCAGCCGATTTAAGCTGTCCCTCCCACTCACCAACTCTCTTCTTCTCTCCTCCACTGCGAGTGGTTTGTAATGGGAGTGGGCAGGATGGGGGCAGAACTAAACTCTCGCCCCCTTTCCATAGCCGAGATTGGGTGGGACCGCGGCCCCGCCCCCTCTCATTGCAAACGCAGGAATGGAGGAGAGAGGCAGAGAGCTGGTGGAGTGGGAGGTAAGGGGGGGGAACTGCTTAGATGGAAGCGTATATCGGTCGGCCTATTGCAAACACTGGACTGGAGGAGAGAGGCAGAGAACCGTTAAGGGGGACGGAATGGGTTAGATGGAAGCACATATCATCCGCCTGTGAAAACGCGACCGATATACGCTTGTGTAAATAAGCCCTCTGGCTGATTTCACACAGGTGAGCGCAATATCGGGCCGAGAAACTCAGCCTGATGTTGCGCTCAGTGTGCGTTTTACCCGTGGATGCAAAGCGTTTTTCAGGCAAAAACGCTTCTGTGAAATTCCAATACTCTTCAACGTGTCCATGTGCATTAGAAGTTTGGATGTGTTTGCAAGCGAGTTCAATGTGATGTATTTAAGGTCCCATTGAAATCAAAGGGAAAAAAAAAAAAAAATAGGACATGCCGTGATTTTTTTCCCTCACACCACCGACATAAAGTTATGTTCTGGGGGGATTGGTAAGGGATAAACAGGCATTTTATTAACCCATTAAGGACCAAGCACAGTAAATTACGGCACTTGGTCCTGGGCTTTAATCCCAGTCGATAGTAAAAAAATAAAAATAAATAAATTATATATATATATATATATATATATATATATATATATATATATATATATGGTGCGGTATTAAAGCCCCTGCAATCAATCAGAAGCAGATTGGGTTGTCAGCTGTTAGTCACAGCTGATAGCCTGGGGGGGTGTGGAAGGGAGGAGAAGTGTTTCTGCCTTCTCCTTTCTTTAGTATACAGAGCTCAATCAGCTAATGTACTAAAGAGTGAAAGTGGAAGTATAATTTCCACTACAGAAGCCGGCAGTGACCTCTGGGATCCCCTGTCACAGCAGAGCTGCAGGGTCCTATAAGACTCTGATCAGCTCTGCCAGTGACTATTGTCACTACAGGGGATGTTTTCCCTGTAATTGAGGCTCCTATGGATTCCCCAGCTAGAGTGGGAAAGTGTAAAATAAAAAAAATAAAAAAGACTGTGAATGTCACCCAGAGGTCTTATATGAAGTCATGGAGGACATAGATAGTAAAAAAAAAATAATTGCATAAGTAAAACAAAATTACAGAATACAATAAAAAAAATATACATAAGAAAATAACCCAAAGCCGACACCAACCAAAACAGTCGCCGTATGCGCCCTGTAAACCAACACCATACACATTGTATATCAAAACGTCCTAAGCAAAATGAAGGACCTGTTCCCATACTTTATTTTAGTGTAAATATACAAATAAAAAAAAAACGAAACGATAAATGTAAAAAAAAATTTTTTTAGCGTTTTACCCCCAATAAAACTGAAAAACAAACAAAAAAAAAAGGTAGTAAAAAAAGAGTCCTACGTGTCAGGGAAAAAAAACACAGCAAAAATAATTTTGGTAGCTGAAGGAAAAAAAAATAGGGCAGTTAAACCACCACATGGGTAAAATCCCTAAAAAGTGTCTGGTCCTTAAGGGGTTAAGAAACAATCATGGCAGCCCTGGGGGATGTTCGGGACATTTAATAGCTGGGAAGTGTGGGTGTCAGCTGTCAAAGATAGCCGATACCCGCCATGCACGGAGCGGGCTTGGCTCCTGAGCTCACTCCATATACTTTGGACATCTATATATCTATATATATATATATATATATATATATATATATATACCAGGGTTTCACAACCCTAGACCTCAAGGCTGTAGGATATCCTGAAACCATGGCCTGTTGGGAAACACTGCTCTAAGTGAACCCCAATTTCTTGCATACACGTGTTATAAAGATATTGGTTTACTTTTTGGATCACTCCATCTACCCTGGGAGGGGTTAGTATTCCGTTTCTGATCTGGCTGCCGAGAGGTCCGTGTTGACGACCCCTCTACACCTGTGGGGTAGGAGTTCAATTGCAAGATTCAAATAAAAGGGTTATTTTGGATAGTAAATTTAAATATATCATGACAAAAGTTATTTACGGACAATCCCTCCTAATATTAAGAGTTTGAGGTTAGTGTCAGTCACTTCCTAGGCAATCAGAACAAACCCATCATATAGGACACAAGAGGGTGGAGTGGACCTCCGGGAACCCCACTGATGCAGAGACCAAAGCTCCCCTGAGGCCTCCCTCACAGAGCGTTTGCAGAAACGTGGCGTTTTGAAACGCTGCGTTTGCTGCAGATTCCGCCCCGTTTCAGCAGCGCTGGCATACTTTATGCCAGCGTTTCGGCTGAAACCGCAGCCAAGAATGCTGAAAAGAAAAAAAAAGTAATACTCACCTAGCCGCTGCAGTCCGGGTCGCGGCCGCTGATCCGGGCTTCTCCAACACTCCCAAGTCTATTGCCGGAGGCCAGGTTTGAGAACCCCACTCCGGCAATAGAGTGCTGTGATTGGTTGTTGGCGCTTGCTCGATGCCCAATCACATCCCTTCATTGACTGTCTCAGCCAATCAGAGCTTGCCAGCGCTGATTGGCTGAGACAGTCAATGAAGGGCTGTGATTGGTTGTCGGCGCTTGCTCGATGCCCAATCACAGCACTCTATTGCCGGAGTCGGGGTTCTCAAACCTGGCCTCCGGCAATAGACTTGGGAGTGCCGAGTAAGCCCGGATCAGCGGCAGAGAGCAGCGGCCGCGACCCGGACTGCAGTGACTAGGTGAGTATTTACTTTCTTTTTTTCTACCTACCCTAGCTGGGACTGATTTTCGGGGTGAGGGCTTTTATTGCAAGCCCTCACCCCGAAAATCGGCGAGCGGTTAACGCTGCCAAAACGCGGCACCAAGTGTTGCCGCGTTTTCAGCAGTGCTAAAAACCGCTGCCCATTCATTTCAATGGGCGACGCAGGGCTAAAAACGGCCAAAAATAGAACTTGCATCGCTGTCAAAGCGCAGCGTTGGAAGGCGCTGTGTTTTCAGCCCTGTGTGAGCAGCCCCATTGAAATGAATGGGAGTGTTGTACAGCGCTGGGCTGAAAAGGCAGTGCTAAACGCTGTATAAAACGCCCTGTGTGAGGGAGGCCTAAGCCTTATTACTGGATGGAGAAGAGGACATGGACACAGCAAATGTACCAAACCCTCAGTCTGAAGGCTGGTAGGATCGGACAAGTGTTTCCCATGGTTTACAATGGGAAATCTTGCATCGCACTCGTGTGCACCTCACACAATGTTTTTGCTAGCCCCATTGAAAACAATGCCCAAACATAGGACATGCCACAATTTTTTTCCACACTGACGTGGGGGAGGAAAAAAACCCCCCACTCATGTATATAAAAAGAATAGTGTTCATATTCGTGCAATAATTGTGCATCTCACAATGCACAAATATCACGCGATTTTCTCGGCCGCACGAAAACAACCTAAGGGCTCTTTCCCACGAGTGTGTTTTTACGTGCATCCGCCGTGCCGTGAAACCACGTCAACATGCGCACATATCTAGCGTTTGTGCACCCGTTCAGACGGCACAGGCCTGGCACATATACGCCGAGGCTACAATGCTGCTGTCTCTCCTTGCTGGCTCACCTCCTCTCTCCGGCTGTTTGCAATGGAAGGGGGTGGGAAGGAGCCAAGCACCCACCCCTCGTCTGCAGCCAGCAATGGGAGGGGGTGGAACTTAGCTCTACCTTCATCCCATCCCCTCCCATTGCAAACAGCCGGAGGGGAGAAGAGCAGGGGGGAGTGTAGCAGTCACGCTGCCAAACCCCCTCCCACCTCCGGCCACCGTCAATTGCTCCCATAGGAGCTGACATATTCCGGGCACAAAGATAGTTCCAGGACTATCTTCGCTGCCCGGACGCTTTTACGCCACTAGAATACGCCTGTGTGATCTGATGCATTGTAATCCAATGCATCAGATGGTAGCATATATCGGGCGACCGTGAAACCGGTGGCCAATATACACTCATGTGAAGAAGCCCTAAGGGACTGAAGTATGTATGCAAGTCAAATTACACCTTATAAACTTCCATCCTATGGGCCTAGACCAGCACAGTAATACAGCAATTCTCTGGAGTTCCCATATAGATTTTGGCGTGCTTGTTGCCAAAGTGCATAATGGCCTATTTTGACTGGCACCTGTCTGCCATATTGAAGTGACACAACAGCTGATCAGGGCAGCACCATTTGTGGCACCACTATAGGCAACCTCATTATCCTTTCTGCACAAGGAGCAGCAATTTGCTAAGACTAAGGCTGGCTTAACCCGAGCATAAATGCATTTGCGCACACCTTAGCAGAATTAATGTTTTCCATTAGCATGTTCTACTATAAATCTTGCACCCAGTAAATAGGCACATCAGTTGAAATGGCCAATTAGTCTTAATGTGTTCAGGATGCATGAAACACTAATCGCACAGGTAAACACATCTCCTTGTGTATTGCATGCACCTTTGGGCACTCCCCCATTTCTATGGGGACCTTGGTGCGCAAATAGAACAGGTTCTATTTGTGTATTTTTCTTTTCCCATGCAATCAAAATACAAAAATGTGAGCAAACCCATTAAAATCAATGGGTTTTATTCTCTACATATAGTCCACACAAAAACATGTGTTAAACCAGCCTAGGGGCTCACTCACGTGTTTATTACACGTATTTTGTAGTACACAGCAAATACGCACGTTACCTGCATATTTTAAACCCCCATAGCCTACAATGGGTATATTACACACCAGAATAGGACATCCTAACAGGTGTAAGGAAAACCAAGTCTGAGTAATACACAGCCCACATGTGCCTGTGAGAGCCCTTACCCTAATGTTATGTCCATGACATTTTGGGTAGGTCCATAAGCAGCACCTTCATGGTAGATTTTACCTGCTTGTTTGTACATTTTTTTCACCATCCTGAGGGTGCATTCACGCAGCTAGACTACCTGTCTAATTACAGAACTAGCACGAAAAAGAACCCATTGATATCAAATTACTAATGACCACTTGTCCGTGACTATGTATGTATGGGTGCGTCTCATGCGGCGCCCCTGATCACATAAGTTACATCATCGCAGGTCCTACAGAATATATAAAAACACAAGAGCCTGACCGAAAGCAGAACAAAGTTAGGGCTATTGGAAGGGGAGGACAAAAACAAAATAAGCATGTAACCAAGCCATTATCTCAGACACAACTACAGTCCTGACAGGAGACACAGACCTACTGCCACCAGAGATCTGGCAGGCTGAAAGACCTGCAGTGATGTCACTTCCACATAACCAGTGCTGCTGTGGGAGGAGCCATTCTGGAGTTTGGTAGAAAGCACTGTATACTGGATAACCACTGACCTACAGAGCCAGACAGCAGCTACCAGAAGCTGAGATGTCACCATCATGTGAGCACCTGTGTGGGTGGAGTCAGGGATCACATGATCACTGTGCTGGTTGTCATCCCTGCTGGAAGAGCAGTAAGGGAAGCAGCCAGTGTGGATGTAGCAGAGCAGTGAGGAAAGCAGCCAGCATAGACGTAGCAGAGCAGTGAGGAATGTCTGGGAATCAGGATGGATGTAGCAAAGCTGTGTGGTGCACTGTGCCACCAGCAACACTGGTACTATAATTTCCTAGTAATTACAAGTGTTACTACCAGTGAGCGATAGTTGACACATCCATGAATAAAAACAAACCAAGGTGCCTTACATTTGGCTAATCGTTTAATAAAATCAGCCTGAAGGAACAGCAGAAGGGGAGAAAAAAAAAAAAAAAAATACTTCACTTCCTTGCATATAAGTGAATTTCCTGAGTGATGAGCTTTTCTATTTTCTACTATTAAAAAAAACCCAATGTGATTTAAAAAAAAAATTGCAGGCCAAGAGTCGTTTCTTTACAAGTGTAATATTGGTCCGAGTGTCTTAGACAGATATCGCACTTGCCTGTGTGAATACACCTTGAGGCTAGGTCATCATTAAGAAAGGGTCTAGTGCCCCACAGCCATTTCCTGAAGCCTCTCCACATGGAAACTAGCACAGCTCTGTTGACTGCAGTGACTCGAACCGTACAGCAAGTGCCAGAAGACCACCCATTGACAGGACGGTGGATCTACGCTTTAGATCGATGACCAACCTCAAGGATAAATCTTAACCCTTTAACAGCCTGTCCAAGTTCCTAGTACATATTTTTGCCAAATTCAGACTGAAATTTTTTAATTACAGTTCAAAGTGAACCAACGTGTGAAAGGAAATGCTAGTATCAATGATATTTTCTTTTTGCCTAGAATCTCTTAATAGTTCATTGTTTGGTTCCTTATGATGACAGCCCAACTCCCACTTTGCATTGTTTTATTGTAAACTTAAAGAAAAGTTTGGTACTGAATTCAACAGAGCAAAACATTTTCAGTAAGAAGCCAAGTAAAGGGGAGAGTTTGGAAATAGGATTTTCAGATATCATCCTTGTGTAGGGTATGATGAGTTTTACCCTTCCCTTTTATGTTACAGGCAACCTCCAAATTTGAGAAACTTATCAGGAGTGCATTGCCCTCCCAACACACAAAAAGGAACTTATCCATATAAAGTAGCTGCACTGACTGCAGACAGGATACAAGACCACAACACGGCCGATATACGGTGTCCCTTTCTGCAGGGGGAGGAGGTGGGCCAGGCTGGGAGCAGTGCACTGAGCTCCTGCCCCCTGCCACTGTTGGCAATGGAAGGGTGGGATGGGGTGGAACTAAGTTCAACCCCCTCCTATTGCAAATAGTGGCAAGGGGCAGAAGCTCAGTGCACTGCTCCCAGGCCGCCTCCTCCCCATGCAGAAAGGGACACTGTATATTGGCTGGGGTGTGAAAACCCAATACAGATGTGTGAATAAGCCCTTAATGGAATACATCCAAAGTAGGTTCAAAAACTCACTAACATTTCAGCCATTAAAAAAATTCTATATATCTACAAGATTACTTCTCCACCCCCCCTTACTGAGAACATTGTAAACTGTAAGCTGACAATCATAGCTAATATGCAAGAATCCAGTGTGCAGTATATTGTGTACTCACAGCAGAGTAATGTGTACAAGTCTATGTGCAGTGGGGGTTTTAAAGTCAGTAGAATACCCTGAAGGAGGGTCCCATTGCAGATAAAAAAAAAAAGTTTGGTCCGGTGTTAGCCAGTAGAACAAAATGTGATTGTTCCCAGTAAGCGAAGCCAAGTAATCTTGTAGATGTGATACTTTTAATGGCTAACAGAAAGACATGCTATGGCGAGCTTTTGGACCTCTCAGGATCCTACCTCAGGCATGTATGGAAGGATCCTGTGAGGTCGAAAGCTCGCTATAACATTTGTTAGCCATTAAAAAGTATCATATCTACAAGATTACTTGGCTTCTCTTACTGAGAACAATCACATTGTACCAATTGCAGAGGCATGTCTAGCTTCATGCCTTCTCTCCAGTGGAAAGTTCTCACAGCATGTACTTGGCTGGAGTAAGATACCCCACAGTATAATCATTGTCCTCATAGGAAGCTGGGCATATCCTCATTTATGTTGGCATATTCTGCCCTTGTTACACATTTAGTCCTCATGCATAGTGTTCCATTCCAGACAGATTAAACCACACATGGAGCAGCACTAGAATAGCACAACTTGTTACTATTGCAGGTTTTAATGAATTTGTAAGTTACAAGATACATTGTAAAGTTAGTGCTTTCATTCACCCACTGGAGTCCTCCCAGATTAGAACCATTGCGTGCATCAAAGGCATTATGTGGAAATGACAAAACAGCACCAAAACGTTTGTATCTAAGTTTTACCATTTTTAATGAAAGGACTTTGGAAATATGGTACATTTCCTTGACAACACAACATTTCTCGGGAGCCACAGTAAAATATTCTTTACAGCTGATCAGTTGAATGTTGACATTCCCAGCATCATTTACATGGCAAATAAAATCAGGAAAGCAACCATCAAACAAAACAGACCCATAGCTTCAGACAGGGCAAATCCCAAGATGGCGTATGAGAAGAGCTGCTGTTTCAAGGAAGGATTTCTGGGGGAAAAAACAAAATACAAGATAAGTTTGTCACATCTTTGCCATTGTGTTTTACAGCACAGTTTTCATTAAGATACACAGCAATCCATTATGGGCTGGATGTGTAATATATGCAAGAGCAAGTTATAGTCCAACCCACACTACCTTAAGTGACACGGAGTGATTGTTTTAGTGATCGTTGCGTCTAACACGCAGCCATTGAGCACTTTTTGGGCACTGCTAGCTGATAGTTAAATTCAGTCCAACCTAAAAATCATCCTTCAGCCTTATCAGCAGTTCTCTACGGGGAGTGCCGATAGCATTGTTTCCCTTTGGAGAACAGAGGATCTGAGCACAGATAAGAGCCCTCCGGCTATTAACTGCATTCAGTGAAGGCTTCATTTGCACACTTAATTGCTCTTAAGTAGCTGAGTAGCTACTTAATACTTTATGTAAAATGATTGCTCAAAGCTGTCACTCAAACTGTCATTTGAGCAATCGGGCCATGTAAATGGGTCTTTATTTAAAAAGCTGGCAAGACATAACTAAAGTGGATTGTAAATGTCACCTATTAAAGGGAATGTATCACTTTACTGGTTAAAGTGAACCCTTAACGACTATACATTTACATCATGTTAGTTCAGGACATATGGAGAGGGATTGGTGGTCAGTCACTCGCCATACAATGCAGGAACCGACTGTTTCTTACAGAAGACACCACCTGCGATCAGCCCTCCTGCTGATTGGAGCAGTTAACACTTTAAATGCCACCATCAAGTCTGACAGCAGCATTTAAGTGCCCCAATTAATGGTATGGGGTGGTGTGGTTGCCATGGCAGCCAGGGGCCTTTAGGAATTGCAGATTGCTCAAGCGAGTGTGGTTTGATATTGCATCATAGTACAGAAGAGATCAAGCCATCACATGTTCTAATGCCCTATGGGGACTAAACAAGAAAAAAAAAAGTTTAAAACCAAAAGTTTTATCAAAAATAAAGCCCCCCCCAGTTTACTCTATTATCTGTACATGAATATGGATACTTATATTGCTTAAGATGCTTTCACAGCATTTAGATATGCTTTACAGCAGCAACACTGGCCATGGACTTTATAGGCAGAGGAGGACTCTGAAACCTGTACAGGAGGTCATTATACAGGGAGAAGGCAGTAGCTGTGAACACCACATATTGTGCATGGTGGATTCTGTCTCCCATCTCCATCGGATATCAAATATTCCCTTCCATCCTTTTGGATGGGAATATACACTGGCAAGTTTTTCCATACATTGCAAGGAGAGGGGGATTGGGGGGGGGCACAGCATATCCCATCTTTGGGCATGCCCTCGCTTTCATATTATTTTCAGTGGGGGCCGGCTGCAGCATTGTACCCCATGCTAGGTGCACGCAGTGCGATGTGAGGTTTCCCCGATCAAAATAGGAGACGCTGCAATCCTCAGCCATGGAGGATTTTTGCTTTCTTGAAGTGGTGCAAGGTAGTTTTCATACAAACACCCCGTATCTGCAGTGCAATTGCATGGTGGCGGGGGCAATATTGGGCTGTGATTCATGACATGATATCACACACAGGTGTGAAATTTGTTTTAGAAACTTTGAGGCTGAGCAGTCAGAATAAGAAAAGCTACAGGATTTTGAAATCTACATCAATCAAGTTTAAAAATCTAGATTTAAACCCCATAAAGACCACCCTTAGACAATTCAAATTTTATTTTATTTTTTTTAAAATAAGAACACTTAAGGCAGCCTGCAGACAGCCAGGTCAGATCCTGCTGCTCGCAGCGGGTCCCAACCCGAGCCCCTGCAGAGACCGATGCATACGCAGAGCGGAGCCGGCTGGTGACATTTCTGCGAGCCCCGCACAAAAGAGCATGCCGCGTTTTGTTTTCCACGGAGAAAAATCGCGGCCGTCTGCATAGGATTGCGTTTTCTAACTGATTTTTATAACGGTTTTTAAGCTGAATAAAATGGAAAAGTGCAATTCTGCCATTTTTGGGAGAGAGTGTGTGTGAGATTTCTATGTTGTACATTGCAGCAAAAGTGACAAGATTATAGATCAGCATGATAAAGTTATTTTTTTAATAGTACAGCTAAAAGCTAAGTCTTTAGAAAAATATGAAAATTGCTTTGTTACCATTTTCAGGAAACCATAATTGGTTCTACAAGTTGTGCAAGGGCTCATTTTTTTGCAGGATGTCTTGTAGTTTCTATTGGTACCATTTCAATACATCTTACTTTCATTGCTTTATTATATTTCTGACTTTCTAACATTCACCATATAGGTAAATTGTGGTAAATTGATAGATCAGACTATTTTATAGATATCAAATATGTTTTTTTTTTATATAGATTTAAAAAAAAACAAAAAACAAAACAGATTGTTGGAGTTCCCATAGGGTACATGAACTTGTGATTCTTTGCTCCTGCAGTATGCCACAATTACCATAGTATTACATTATACCATAATATGACAGTTTATCAAACCATGCTACAGGCAATCTAAAAACAGCAGCTCTGGTGGCCTTCAGAAGGCCACCCTGAATGCCATGGCAACCGAAGGGCACCCTGTGAGCTCACATTTTACCAAGGCCTGACAGGCTGAAATGAATGGCAGATCAATTAACCCTTTGACTGCCAATACGCCTTTTAATGGCCTGCATCGGCATTCTATGTATGAAAAGATCGCATGGCGGTCTCCCATCATACACTGCAGGCGCCAGCTGTTTCTCACAGCCGGGACCCAGCAGCAACAGCACAGATGAACTGCGTGGCTCATTGGGGCTGTTAACCTTTTAAATGCTGCTATCAATTCTGACAGTGGCATTTAAATCCCCCGAATTATGTTTGGGGGTCTTACGGCCCCGCCATGAAATCACAGGGAACCGTGCGGGTGTCAAGGCAGTCTGGGTCCTTCTGAAAGGCCCCAGGGCTGCCACGGCATAATGCCTATCAAGCCATCTCCATGGGGTGGCTTGATAGACTGCCTGCCCAATAGCAGCGTGATGTAATGCTACAGCATCACTAAGTTGTGCCCTCCAAGAAGAAAAAAATATAAAGTGATCAAAGTCATATGTATTCCAAAATGGTACCAATGCAAACTACATGGCGTCCTTCAAAAATCGAATCCTCACACAACTGTTGATGGAAAATTAAAACCGCTATTGTGCGCCGATGGCAGAAAATGTAAAAAAATTAAATCTTTGAAAAAAATACAAGTAGCGCAGAAAAAAAAAAAAAAGCTATACAAGTTTGGCATCATAGTAGTCTTACTAACCCATAGACTAGAGTCATGTCATTTTTGCTGCAGTTCATGCACCGACGAAACAAGATGCAAAAAAGGTGGCAGATGCCCCCCCATCATTTCTTTCCACTTAAAATTTCAGTACAGTGAGTACAGCTCATACAGCTACGTTGATTTGTGTTTTTTTTTTAAAGTTGGGAGAACAGAAATTGAAAAAGCTTGGTCACTGAGGGGTTAATGAAATGCTAGTGTCATCTTTTTCATAATGTCAAATTTGGAGTTATATGTATTGTATATTGTTAAAGGGGTTGTCTGTCCTCTATCCATTGGACAGGTCATCAGTAGATGGACAGTGGTCCGCTGCTCTAGATTCACATCCATTAGCAGATAGTCTGTCTTGCTGTGCAGCAGGCTGGATGTAGTCAATGGTGAGCAGCACAAGTGTGCCGGCTTCACTCCTATTGATGTTAATGGGAGTGCTATGCTGCTACTCTACTTCCTGCTCCTCTCCTGGTCAGGAATGGATGCAAAGTCCTGACCAGGAGGAAATGAAGTAGTAGCGCGGTCTTCCCATTGATTTCAACAGGGGTGAAACTGGTGCTCCTACTCCTGATCACCAACATCTAACTGGTTGCACTGGACAGTCATGTGATGGGGATCCCAAGCGGCAGACCCCATCCATCAAATTACTGATGACCTATCCAGGGGATAAGTCATAAGATGAAGAGGAAAAACAACCCCTTTAAAAAAAAACAAACAAACAAAAAAAAAAAAAAAACTAGTTGTAAACTATTGATGGCCTATCCATAGGATAAGCAAGTCAGTAGATCAGCAATGGTCTGCTGCCTGTGAACTCCACTGTTTAGCATGTCTATGGTCACGCAGTGAACCGATATGTCGAAACTAGACAGCTCTGCTCCCACCGTAATGGTCAGCTTTGGTATTACAGGCACAGATCCCATTGAAGTGAATGCTTTGCTGTGAGTTTTGCCTGTAATACCAAGCCTGACCACTGCAGTTGGAACAGAGCTGTCTGCTTCCCACTGAGAAACTGCATGGTACAGCTGCCAGGTGAACAGCTGATCCTTGCCAATCTACTATTGATGGTATAGCCTGAGCAAAAGCTATCAATATACAGTTAAACAAACTCTTTGAATCTTGCCAACACAATGCATTACAAGATGTGAGCCTTATGTGGTCCATATACAGTTCGATGCACTCTCAAACCCTTATAAACATTAGTCAGGCAAGACTACAAGTTCTCAGCGTGACATTAGCGCTACTTTGTACTTTGGGGGAGAGAAAAAAAAAAAACACACAAAAAAAAGCTTCTCTTGACTAGTTGGGCTGACCGGATACGTTACTTCGGGGAGAATTAAGTCAAAAGCAGAAGAGTGCTAATTTAGTAATGTGACATTAATACTAGCAAGGTTCCCATTTGTCCTGGGTACGTACTGCCACCCCCTGCAAGCAGTTACATTTGTAGTCACTTTAACACATCAGCCTAATCATTAATAGCCAACAGTAGGTTAGGTACAACCATACTGTAGACCAATGTCCAGCCTGACCTTGAACGTTAGATTGGATCTCTGCCCACTAGCAAGTGACAACCTACATCGCGCCTTTCTGCCGTTTCTACTCTTAAGGGTAATGACACTAGTTGGACTCTAACCGTTTACACCTTCCCTTTAATATAGACTAAATGCAGAACCTGAATCCCTTTCTTGCAATACTGCATTAAATCCCAGCAATTAGGATGCAGACATCCATTTAGGAACCACAAGATGTGCCACTAGCCAGCAGGGAACAGCTAGCGTTTACATAGAAGCTGTCCAGCATTTTCCTTCTAGAGGTTCATCACACAAGACATACTGGAGTACTGAATGAAATACACTTCAACCCCTTCAAGACCTATGATAGCTGTGGTCATATTGCAGCGGGCATGGGAACCTAGCCTACTCCATACTTGGCAGCCATCACTCGTTTCTTATAGCTGAAGCAGTCATCAGCTAGTTCTGACCGCAGCCCTTTATCTGCTTCAATGCCAGGGTACATATTCACTGCAGCATCCTGCCTCCCCCCACCATGCAATTGCATAGGGCCAATGTCTTGCTATAGCAGCCTAGGGCCTAACATCAATCTCAGCCTATTAAGCCCTGCCACAAGTAGGGTTTAATAGGCTGCTAGTGTAGGCAGCCACTAAAAGGCACAAAATAAAGTATAAAATCTACAAATTAAGATCACAAGTTCAAGTCACCTATGTGAACAAAAACGGTTCCTCCGCCACTTGAAACTGATTAAGTTGCATTTACCCCCTTTTGATACCAAAAAGCTACAGCTCAATCTGCAAAAAGGGTCATAATTGCATTTTCTGCCCAATTTTATCAGTGAAAAAAATGTAAGAAAAAAATTTAACACATGTATTAAGACAACCTCTTCCCTCCCAAAAAAAACCCCACTCAGTTATAACTCTTGGAACACAGGGATGAAGAAACCAGTACGAAAAACAAAAATGATTAAGGTCTCACGTCATAACTGCCCCAGAAATTAGGAGCTAGGCTGACGCAGAAACCCTGTAAATGTTCTCATTTAGAGATGTGGAATCTGAGTAACTCCCAGTACTGTATGATGGAACATACTATATGCAGTCATCCCAACATTACAGATCTGAGCCCCGATGTCTGCAAGATATCACAAGACAATGAATTACCTGGCATAACCAATGATGAGGCTACCAAAAACCGTTCCAATACCAGCACCAGAGCCAGCCACACCGACTGTGGCAGCACCGGCACCAATGAATTTAGCAGCTGTGTCAATGTCCCGGCTGATTGCACTGGTCTGGAATTCCCTCAATACCAACTGGGTGCAGGGGTTGTGTGTCCCATTGAGGAGTGCGCTCCCCTAGAAGAAAACAGAAGTACTGTAAAGTTCACAATATTAGTCCTTACAGGGTTTCTTCAGGGAAATGCCATTGATGAACTATCCTTCGTGTAGGCAATCAATAGTTGTTAGCTGGGGTCTGCTGCCCAAGTGGCCGCTATCAGCACAACAAACGGAATACAGTGTAAGCAGCTGCTCTTACCCATGTAAGTTTACATCAATGAGCTGTGCCTGCAATTACCAGTGCTGCCCACTACACCGGGTCAGGGAAGTAGCTTCCGCTCCCTACCACTGTGTAGCTGTGCTGAGAGCGGGCCCCGATTAGCTGATCTGCCACTCAGGACCTCAACCAATCAGCTAGTGACTTCTCCAAAATGTTAGGGCATCAATAGCATTTTCCTGGAAAACTGCTTTAACTCAGTCATCCTGTGATTACACCTACAACACAGGTCATGCCCTTGAAGTCACCCAGTGACCTGCACCAAGGATGCCCTTCATGTTAACGGCCTACTGAATAATGCCAGTCAGTTAACATGAAACATGCTGCAGGAGGTGACATTCCTAGAAGTGGTCTGTGCAGTAAGAACATTGCAGTCTTAATAATCCACAGTTCATGTATACATTAAACTTATATCAAAGTGCTTTGTAACGTTACCTCTCCAGTTCGACCCTCCGGCCGAGACAGGACTGTTGCAGAGATTGGTCTGTACAGAGCTCTGGACCCAGCACGGATCTGGCAACAAGAAATTACAGGAAGGTTAGTAGCACATACATACCCCACAGATGAGCAGTGCCTTCGTCATGCCTTGTCCCTGGGGGAGAGGGGGGCTTCAGATCCACACTGGCCTATTAGTGCATTTTTTTGAGTGTGGGAGAAAGCTGGAGTAAACTCAGACACCAGGCCAAGCAAACGCCATGCTGAGGTCCTTGGTAAGATTTTAAACCCAGACACCCAGCACTGCAAGGTACAAGCGTAGCCACTGAGCCACCGTGCTGCCTGATAGTGTTTCTATTGCAGAGTGTACCGTCAACTTTTGCAAGCTATGGACAAAGCAGCTGCGCTGTCACTGTCCCCCCTTTTCTGGCCTTCACAGCTTTTGCTGCTGGCCCCGATGTCACCTCCGCTGCCTTGTAGCGGGGAGCTGTGACTGTCCCTGCCGATCCTTCCTTGCCGTGACACCTCCTGCCGATGTGTGTAGTGGAGCCACAGGAACACTGGAAGTGCAGAGGTGAATATACATTGCCCACCCCCCACCGCTGCTCTGCAGCGCTCACCGATCCATGTCCTGGAAGTGGCGACCGCTGGCCGGCAAGCAGCGGAACTGCACCACTGAACTGCAGAGCGGTGCAGCTCAGCGCTGCGGCCCACATCAGCAGAGCCGTGAACCCATAGACGCTCAGCGCTCCGGCCCACAGCAACATTGTCTACTTCACCAGTCCGCCGGTCACTGCTCCCTTGCACAGGAGCACCCCTAAGACCCCGGCAGCGCCACCAACTAAGGGATGGCGTCGTCCCCTGCCCAGCAGCTCTCATAAGTCCCCACCGCTGTCTCACCTTCAACGGCAGCTGGCGGTGGCTACTGTGAGGGCGAGGATGGGGAGAATGCAGGACAGCCAATCAGAAACAGGGGGTGGCAACCCCCTGGTAAACTCCTTGTATCTTGGCTCCAGCAGTA
Source organism: Eleutherodactylus coqui (assembly GCF_035609145.1). Lineage (NCBI taxonomy): Eukaryota > Metazoa > Chordata > Amphibia > Anura > Eleutherodactylidae > Eleutherodactylus > Eleutherodactylus coqui. Next base: position 72,248,131 of record NC_089844.1, on the reverse strand, counting down.
CATCCGGTGGAGTCAAGATACACTAATACTGTTCAGATCGCCTGGCGCCCAAGGTGTAAGCATGGATGCTGCAGGCTGTGATCACCTGACTGTCAGACCAGGACAATGGCACTGGATCTCCAAGGACAGGTAATTATTGATATATTTGTTTTCTCACAGCTACACCTTCCATTACATTTAGAAAGTAACCAGACAACCCCTTTAGGCCAGATTCTTACAGGCATTGGATGTTGCGTTCTTGCATGCGCCTTAACTTTTTTGTGCACGCAAATGTGGTCTTAGCTACTGAAATGGCCATTTAGCTCTATTTGCTCCCAGTGCAAATATGCAGGTGACTAGAACATGCTGTATTTTTGCGCAGTTAAATTGCACGTGCAAAATAAGCGCTCATGAACGAACCCATTTAAATGGGTTATTGTGTACTGCATGCGCAAATTGTGAGGATCTGGCCTAGATCGCCTAATTTGAAACTGACAGAACTTAAACAAATTAGAGTCAATGTAGTCACAGACTGCATGGGAAGGGGGGGGGGGGGGGGGAAACAAAACAAAAAACACACTGATGTAAAAAGCATACAGTCACCATAAAGCTGGTCAGGTTTTGCACTGATCAAAAAAAAAAAATAAAAAAAATCAGTCAGTGGTGTGGAAGATCAGCAATCCTAGCAGCCAGTAACAAACAGCTCCAACAGCCACAATGTAGCGAACACCCTGCAGATGTAACAATCTAGATCTCCCATGCACGGGCACACTGCAGCGGCGGGATGAATGGCGGCCTGCTCATGTCCTTGGGCTGTCAGCGCTGTTAAGGTCACACCCAGCAGCAGGCCGCCGAACGCTGAAAACCTACATTGTAAAACCAGACGGCCTTAAAAAGTGGCAAGATTAAACCAAAGTGCAGCAGGGCGGGGGGGAAACATCTGCAAAGACATTCTGACTTTGACCTACAGAGGCCCACGGAATAATCCACTGCAGGCAGAAGGCCCGGCTCTACCGCTGCACGGCACTCACCAGAGAAGGGGTGGACACGAACTTGGCGCAGGCATACATGTTTCCTGAGGGCTGTGCTGCGGCGGGGAGTCGGTCAGTCAGCAATCTCAGTCCCTCTGCGGAAAAACAGGGAGAAGTCAGAGAGCGGAAATGTCAGGCGGAATAATGGGGGAACAGGAGGAAATACAGCGCGGAACGTGCCGGCCGGAGGGGGCGGTAGTGATAATACAGGAGCAGAGGGCACTACGGGACATAGATGGGGCGGATGGCCGCGGATTACAGGCGGCCCCGGGCCTGGCCACTATCCCTCCTCTTACCGGCACCAGGGGTCGAACTGAACGGAGGACAACACGCACGCGCACTACGCTCTTTATAAAGAGGACCCGGATGGAAGGCGGGGAACGCATTCAAGGTCACTTTGTAACAACTTTATTGACACTTAGTTGGACGTACAAAGAGCATTTACTGGGTGATATTAGGAGGAGGGGACGGAATGACCTTAGTGTCACATGAAGGCGCTTCTTCTGCTGGAGAGCAATGTCACTTCCAGTTCCTGTCCCGAGCAGGCAGTGCTGGACAGTGTCATGTCTGAGAGAACAAGAAGCTTTTTGTTGTCGTTTTTTTGCTATGTTCCCAGTAATACACTGATATAGACTAATAAATAAAGATATGGCTGGTACAGGGTTGGGTCATGAAGTAGGCACCTCTGGTCCCAGAGCCCCACGGTTATGGAGGTGTCTAAAGGAAAATCTCTTGTTGCCCATGGCAACCAATCATCTTATACTGCTGTGGATAAAATGAAAGCTGCGCTGCGATTGGTTGCTAGGGGCAACAGAGAAGGTTTGTCTATTAGGGCCAGGGGCGTAACTATAGGGGATGCGGTTGCACCCGGGCCCAGGACCCTTAGGGGGCCCATAAGGCCTCTCTTCTCCATATAGGGAGCCCAGTACTATGAATAAAGCATTATAATTTGGGGCCCCGTTCCAGGTTTTGCATTGGGGCCCAGGAGCTTTAAGTTACGCCTCTGATTAGGGCCTTTCTGTTTGAAAAACACACGTTCAAACGCCGATTAACAGATGGAAACGTGGCGTTTAACGGACCCACAGACTAGTGGGTTAAACGCAATTAAACAAGGCATCGGATTGACTATGTTTACTCCCCCTTCACATGGGTGTATTTGCACATGCAAAATGTGCGCGCACGGTACGCAGAGAATAGAACCCATTGATGTCAATGAGTTCGTCAACATGCACATATTTTTCCTGCAGATTTCGGTCACACAAAAAACCCAGCATGCTCTATTTTCCTGAGTATTTGTGCACCAAAGGTCCCCATAGCTTATTAGAATGCAAATGAAGCCTCAGCTGAAAGCAGTTAATAGCCCGAGGGCTCTTATCTGCATTCAGTTCCTTTGTTCTCCAGCGGGAAACCATGCTATCAGCACTAGCCGCGGAGAACTGCTGATGAAGCTGAACAATGATTTTTAGGTTGGCCTGAACTTAACGATCAGCTAGCAGTGCAGGAAAAGTGCACAATGGTCTCGCGTTTAGACGCAACGATGATCGCTCAAACAATCGCTTTTTACCGATTTTTGAACGATCATCGCTCCATGTAAATGGGCCTTTATACATTAATCTGTGACATTAAAGGGGTGGTCTCGCGAAACCAAGTGGGGTTATACACTTCCGTATGGCCATATTAATGCACTTTGTAATGTACATTGTGCATTAAATATGAGCCATACAGAAGTTATTCCACTTACCTGCTCCGTTGCTAGCGTCCTCGTCTCCATGGTTCCGTCTAAATTCGCCGGCAGCTTGCTTTTTTAGACGCGCTTGCGCAGTCCGGTCTTCTCCATTCAGCACGAGCCGCTTCAGTGTGCTCCCCGCTACAGCTCTTCTGCGCATGCGCAGATGAGCTGTCACTGCTCGGGAGCGCGCTGGAGCGGCCATTCTGTACCTTCCTCTGTTAGAGGAAGGTGCAGAGCTGCCGGAGAAGCCGCCCAGCTGTCCTGCCGTCCAGCTGTCCAGGTAAGTGATGGGCCGGGGGGGCTGCCGCTGCGCCGGGGGGGGGCTGCCGCTGCGATGGGGGGCGCTGTCGCTGCGATGGGGGGGCTGTCGCTAGGCCGGGGGGGGGGCTGCCGCTGCGATGGGGGGGCTGCCGCTAGGCCGGGGGGGCTGCCGCTAGGCCGGGGGTGATGTCCACTGACAGGTGAAGGCCCCAGAGCCCAGCGCTGGGCTCCGGGGCCTTCACCTGGGCTGAGGGTCTAGCGCTGGGGAGCCGGGAGCGTAGCGCTGGGGAGCCGGGGGCTAGCGCCGGTTACCTGCTGCCTGGCGGTGCGGGGCGTCTGGTCGGCGGCTGCGGGGCGTCTGGTCGGCGGCTGCGGGGCGTCCGGTTGCCATGGAGACACAGCTGGCAGCGTCTCGGGAGCGCGCACGTCGGGCTGCAGCGAGCGACGGGGAAAGAGCCGGCGGCCATCTTGGGGAAACTTTTATAAGTTACTGAAACGCTGGAACGGTAAGTACGAACCAGCTAGAAAAGTAATTTACAGGGGTAATTAGTAATGTATGTTTAATTAGGGGGACTGGGCAAAAAAAAAAAATCACTGCTTCCTCGAGACATCTCCTTTAAGACCTTCTTCATACGAGCAATGCACTTTCACGCTGGCTGAATCGCGATCGAAAAATGCGTGAATGAAGAATAGCCACAATCAAGTCCCGAGCTTTAGCCGCATTTTCTTGTCCATTCACATGGGCGGCTGCGGCAGATTAGCGAAAATATACACTGTAGCGCGTAAATCCCGTTGTCGGCATAAATCCTCGGAATGACTTCTAATGTTTCACTGGAGCTAGCTGTAATGTTTTCGCAGCTTTGGGCGCAGCTAAACTCCCCCTCCCTTTTTTTTCCAGCTCCCATAGGAGTCTATGGGAGCTTCCAGTGTATCTCAGCAAAAAGATAGGGCAAGACCTATCTTTTCCAGCTGCATATACATTTTCGGTATCCTATTATTCCTGTTATTGTTGTTGGGCCACAAAGGGGGACAGGTTTTTACTGTGGTGCCATAAAGGTAGGCTAATTATTGTGGGACCATAAAGTAGTCATTATTATTTTGTGGTCGGCACAGTCTAAACACTATTACTGTGTATGGGGCACAGAGAGGAGCATTGGAGTTAGCGACAGAATGGGGAGAGTGTGTACAGATCATATGGAAGAAAAGAAGGCAATTAATTTCTGGTGGCACAGTATTGTCACATGTGAGTTCCTAGGACCTCTGGTTGTGTGGATTTCCAGGAGCACATTGCTGCAGGTGGGGTTAACTTGAGGGCTGTGGAGAAAACGAAAATGCAACCCAGAGCAGAATATGCATGACTCCAAATACCAGAGTTCTGAGAGGGAAGAAGAAAATAGCAAAAGGAGTAAATGACCAGCACCCTCTAGAAAGAGGGGCTGGTATTTATATATAGCATTCCAGGGGTGGTTGGTTGGCTGGAGAATTCCACGTCCTCAGACAGCCAAATCAACCACGCCTGTAGCAGCATGCTCCTGGAAACCCACAGAACCACAGGTCCCAGGAGCACAACGGGACATGTATATTATAATTTATTTCTGGGATCACAGTGTATTATAATTCATTTCTGGAGACACAGTGTAGATCATCATTTATATTAGGGGCATGGTGTAGATTATTATTTATTTATGGGGCACAGTGTGTAAATTGTTACTTATTTCAGGAAGCACAGTGTGTATTTTCAGAGCAGCCAAGGATGACTGGTCTGCAAACTCTGCAGAAGTAAGAATTAGCTGGAGAAGTCATGAAGGTCTGGACCAGATGGAAAAGAAAATGAATGAGACCAGAGAGCGTCATTTGTGAGTCACTTAGGGGCATTGTGTATTCTGTTTCTGATTGCTTCACATAAGTGTTGTGTTCAAGCATAAGGTCTGCAGCATTCTAGTTTGGGAAATTACAGCTCTCAGCGTATCCTTACCGTTGATGAGGTCATACTGGGAGGTGTTGTAAAATCTTTTATAATACACAGTGCGTTGCCAGTAATGCTTTGCTATAGTAAGTACACCAAAGCATTATTGGCAACCCAAGTATACAACTCAACTTAATTGCAATCTGTTTTGTTCTCTCTCATTCTCTCTTTTGGTTTCTCTCCTGCTGTCAGTTAGCCATGCTCCATAGATTATCCATGCCACTAGGACACTCCCATTTTTGCTATGACCTGCAGCTCGAGCATCATCCTGTGAAAGGCTCTCCCAGGTCAATATTTCTGAATGTATGGTTGCACCAAGTCCTCCAAAGATATAGTCACTCTTCACGGCATCGCTGTACTGTGTATTATATACCTTATTCACTTTTATGGCATGAAGGGAAATAGTTGAGCCTTTGAGCCTTGTGTGGTGCAGAGTGCTAAGGCAGCAGAAATGCAGTCCTAAGCTCTTGCTCATGACCTGCAGGTTGCGAGTTCAATTAGCCAGCTCAGGGTTGACTCTGCCTTCCATCCCTCTGAGGTTAGTAAAATGAGCACCTAGCTTGGTGGGTGGTAATAAATTACTTGAAAGGGCTGTGGAATACATTGGCGCTATACAAGATTTATTTCTTTCTATTTTCTCCATCCCATAGAAGTTAGTGGAGTGGTGGTAATGGCTGTTCACCACTGCTCTGTTCACATGGAGAAGAACTGTTCTCGAGATCACTGAGAGTTGCAATGGTCAGATCCCCAGCGATCAGTCATGTATCCCCTTTTTTGTAGATAGGGGATAAATGTCTTTAATTGGAAAACCTCTTTAGGGTGTATTAATATGTGTGAGTTTGATAGTGGTCCAAAAAAATCAGACCAGTATCACACTCATTTTTCTGAGATTGCGATGCGTTTTGCTCACTGTTGTGTTTGTAGTACCTCCTTTCTATTGCTACCCACTTCTTCCCCTACCCCTTTTTTTCCCTCTTGTTTCCACTACCCCTTTCCACTACAAATGGCATCCCTCAACTATTCTCACTAAATTCACATGGACGTAACATTCCCCAGAAACAATCCCGACTCCTCTATCACTTACCCAAACAAAGAGTACAGGTAATTCTATTCCAGGAAACGCATTTTAAAGTGGGACATGTTCCAAATATACAAGACCACTATTATACCCATTGGTTCTACAGAGCCAACCCTAAATCCCACTCAGGCAAAGTGTCAATTGCAATACACAAATCTCTAGCCCATTGATTAATTAATAAATGTTTGGACACACAGGGCACATCCCAATAAGTCTGCTATGACCACTCAAACACTTGCTACACTCTCTCCAATTAGTAGACGTGTGGCGTATTTTTCACCCACAAGACAAGGACTATACCTATTGATCACACAATTCTTATAGTCCCATTGACTATTTCTTTCTCAGCCACTACGGACTATCCTGGAATCTTTCAACGTCCATTGGGAACATGGTGTGGTCAGATCATGCTCCAATATATCTGAATCTCACACCATCAGACCACATGGATAGGCAGTGGACTTGGAGATGAAATGATAATCTCCTCAAAGACTCCGATTGTGTAGTAAAGTAAAAGAACATGTTGATCTGTTCATAACGAACCATGCTTCAGACAGCACATCTATACCCACTCCTTGGGAAGCCTTGAAATGTGTTCTAAGAGACATTTTAATTAAACATCTTCTCCAAAAATTCATGTTTAAAAACATCACACAGCCAGACCCTTTCCCCATCCACATTGCAGGCTTAGTCAGGGCCAGGACAGGAAGTCAAGTCTAAGTTAGACCAAAAATATTTATATTTTAGAGACAATTGCAGGTGCTTTATGATGAATATTCCAACGAAGCAGGAAGGCACCTATCTCGTTTATTACACCTGCGACATGCTCATACTTACATCCTAGGTTCAAGAACTTGGCGGGGTTGGACACTAATCCCTCCGAGATCCTTGAAATATTCCAGACTTACTACTTACGACCTCAAATACATACGACCTTACTACATATGACCTCAAAGGACAATCTGCAGATATGAATCCAGCCACTTTAGCAGAACTAGTTATGTAGTGGCCCAGAGTTTTGGGGTCCCCTCCAGCACCTCAGAATACATGTTTTATGTTTGTCTTGTATTACTGTTTGAAATGTGAAAGGGTTAATGTCTGGTCATGTCTGGTGTTGTCTGGAAAATGTATCCAGCTGTCTAGCTGTCTGTTGGTCTGGGTTCACGTGATGTGATGGTTTGAGTGAGAGATGTCAAAAGTAATGTGCAGTGAGTGAGTTAGAGAGTTGAAGTGAGTAGAGAGTTGGGGAGAGATGGAGGAAGCAGAGAGATGATCTGCCGCTCATGCCAGAGCCCAGCCGTATCAGAAATCCCTTCTTTTAGAAGCTACCCTTAGGGATGAAAGCCTGGACATGGTGGAAACGCATGGGAGTGCAGCGCAAGAACTGCATGTATCCGGACAGTGAGAAACCTTCAATGTGCGAGAGCAAGTGAGTGTCTGGCAGTAGAGAGAGAGAGCCTTAAGATAACTAAGGGCTAATTCCCACGGACAGATTTCTGCCACGTTTCTCACAGCGGAAATCTGCGGCGTTATTTCGCAGCTATTAGTTTCTATTGAACCTAATAGGTCTTTGCCTTGCAATGTTCACGCTACGGAATTGTACAGCGGAATTTCACAGCGTGAAAGAAATTGCAGCATGTTCTATTTGCCGTGGAAAAATGCGCGCTCGGCTTCCATTGTAGTCAATGGAAGCCGCCCGTCACGCGATACTTCCACTGTGAGCACAGTGGAAGTATCGCGTAATTACGCAGCACTGCCCATCGCTGGCACGTCATGCGCAGCACTGCACATATGTGCTGGATGGGAGTCTCGCGGCGGATCTGGAGAAGTGAGTATGGGGTCTTTGTGGGGCGCCATTTCAGACTCCGCTGCGAAATTCCGCTGGCGGAGTCTGACACGGCTGTGGGCCATGCGTTATGTTGCAGCTATTAGGTTCTATTGAACCTAATAGCTCAATGTTCAGACTGCAGAATTCCAAAGCGGGATTCCACAGCGTGAAGGAAAACGTGGCATGCTTCCATTGTAGTCAGCTGAAGTATCGCGTGATTACACGTCCCTGCCCACCGCCGGCCGTGTCATGCGTTGTACTGCGCATGCGCGTCAGGCAGGACACACACAGCCGGCACCCCTGAGTTGTTTTTCAGGGAAGGGTTTACATATAAGCTCTTCCCGGAAAAAACTGAACTTTAGTGTAAAAAAAAAAAAAAAAATGCATGCATTGTCTTCAGTGGAACCGCGGCTGCTGCCTGCGGCTCCATTGAGAACAATGGTCTGCCGGTACCCCTGCATTCTTTTTCAGGGAAGGGCTTTACATATAAGCCCTTCTCTGAAAAAGAAAGATTTTAATATATAAATAAAAATAAAAAATATACTCACCTGTCCGCCGCTGCTGTCACCCCCGCCGGGATGAAGAACACATCTGCCGCATGCGCAAGATGTTTCCTTCACCCCCGCAAGTTAAAATAATTTCCTGATGCTACATCTGCCACATCTGTGACAGATGCAGCAGAAGAATTCTTCAATTCTCTACAGTGGTCACACTGTCTCCCCGAATGTATGACGGGCGAGAGCTGCCTGTGATTGGCTGAGCACCTCAGCCAATCACATCCAGCTCTTTCAGCAGGCGGGGATTTTAAATCCCCGCCTGCTGATAGATTAGCACCACAGTGCAGGGGACAGCAGGAGAAGAGCCACGGCAGCTGAAGCAAGGTGAGTATCTATTTTTGTTTGTTTTTTAAAGCACTTTTACTGGATTTTCAGGGAAGGGCTTATATTTAAAGCCCTTCCCTGAAATCAATTGCCGGCAGCAGAATCCTCTACCGCAGCTGTCACTGACATGTGTGACAGCTGCGGTAGAGAATTGAAGAATTCCTCTGCTGCATCTGTCACAGATGTGGCAGATGTAGCAGCAGGGAATTCTTTTAACTAGCGGGGATGAAGGCAGCGGCGGACAGGTAAGTATATTTTTTATTTCTTTTTTTTTACACTAAAATGTTTCTATTTCAGGGAAGAGCTTATATGTAAAACCCTTCCCTGAAAAAGAATGCAGGAGTGCCAGCAGACCATTGTTTTCAATGGAGCCGCCGGCAACAGCCGCGGCCCCATTGAAAACAATGCGTGCCTTCCCAATGGTGCACACATGTCCTATCTTTGCAGGCACACGCCTGTAAAGCACGAACATGTGAACACACCATAGGGAATGCATTGTTGCATACGCACGCACAAAAACACACTCGTGTGAAGCCATCCTAAGGCCTCATGTCCACGGGGAAAATCAGGCCCGCTACGGATTCTCCATAGAGAATCCATAGCGGGTCCCTCCTGCCCCGCGGACATGAGGCATAAAAATAAGAATTAACTCACTTCTTGCCCGCTCCGGATCTTCCCTTCGCCGCGGCTTCATCTTCTCTTCGTCGCGGCCGGATCTTCTTTCTTCAGCCCAGCGGATGCGCAGGGCACGTCGGTTGCGTGCCCCACGCATGCGCTGGCCCGAAGAAAAAAGATCCGGCCGCGACGGAGAGAAGATGAAGCCGCGGCGAAGGGAAGATCCGGAGCAGGTGAGTAAATTCCGATTTTGGTCTCCCGCGGGTCCGGACGGCTTCCATAGGCATCAATAGAAGCCCGCGGGAGCCGTCTCCGCGGGAGACCCGCACCTAAATGGAGCATGGTCCAGATTTTTTCATGCTCCATTTTTAAAAAAATCACTTTTATTGACCATCCGCGGGTATTTATCTACCCGCGGGTGGTCAATGCATCCCTATGGGGTGCGGATCCGCGGGCAGGAGAAGAGTTAAAATCCGCTGCGGATTTTAACTCTTCTTTTGCCCGTGGACATGAGGCCTAAGACTGTGGATATACAATGTCCTGAGAATCCTCACTGCTTCAGCACTGTACAAGTTGTTTTTTTAAAGGACTGTTTATTGTTATTGCGTCGAGAGTTTAAGTAAACAGACAGGACCGAATGTTCCCAGTTCTTGTTCAGAAAATACCCTCTGTGTATGGACTACTTTATTCAAGTTGGGTGATCCGCCACAGAAGATGGAACGTTGGCGTCACAGTGACAAACGGGACTAAAAGGTAACTCATGTTACTAATTGTGATCTTCCACAGTGGTAACGAGGTCGGGTTCCTAGCCACCCATTGTGAGGAGTCGGTAGAGCCCCGTGACAAGATTATCTTTCTACCCTGATGTCTCCTCGGCTGAGGGCCTGCTCCTAGGAGGCTGCAGTTATATTGTGGAGACAGCCCTAAGGACGATAGACAATGACTCTAGAGAAGTGTTAGAGATAGACCTCACAGAATAGGAGATAGTCGAGATAATTAAATCTACCCCAGCAGGGAAACGTCCAGGACCCGATGACTTTACGCCTGCTTTCTATAAAATATTTAAGCAACAACTTCCTTCCTTATTAGCTAGGGTCTTCTCTGCAGTTTTGCTGGAATTCCCTTTTATGTGACAGTCCCTAGAGATGCATATAGTGTTCTTCCTAAACCGGGCAATAATCTTACAATTTCTACCAACTACTAACTCATATCTCTGATAAATAGGGATATACAAATCTTTTCTAAAGCACTGGCCAACAGATTATCCCCTTGCCTCTCTTCCATTATAAATACAGACCAGGTGGGTTTCATTAAAGGCAGGGCGGCCAGAGATCATAAAAGCCCTGTTAACATCCAGGACGCGGAGCAGATCAGAATCCCTATGCTTGCTATTTGTAGATGTAGAAAAAGTTTTTGACAGGGTCCATTGGGGATTTCTGGAAGCATCCCTTAAACCAGTGTTTCTCAACTCCGGTCCTCAGGGACCCCAACAGGTCATGTTTTTAGAATTTCCTTAGTATTGAACAGGTGATGTAATTATTGTCAGTGCCTCAGACATTGCCACGGGGGTTCTTACTATAGGAGATCCTGAAACCACGACCTGTTGGGAGGTCCTGAGGACTGGAGTTGAGAAACACTGCCTTAAACAAATCGGTCGAGGCCCAAAATTCTTGGATATAGTCTTGGCCCTTTAGTCTTGTCCTACAGCTAGGGTTCGATTGAATGCAATGCTATCTTCTTCTATACTGATAAGAAATGGTACCAGACAAGGTTTACCCCTCTCTACACTGCAATATGTGTTGGTGATGGGGAACCTTGCAGTAGCAATTAGGAATAACCCCACAATCCAGAGCCTACAAATAAAAGGCATAGTAATTATAAGTGATTATAAGACCGCCCTATATGCTGATGAACGTCTACGTTACCTCTCTTAACCCTAAATCACTCTTCCTTCTTTGATACAGGAGTTTGAAAGATATGGCCAATTAATTTTAAAATAAATTACTCAAAAACTGAAGCACTAAATATATTACTACCAGTAGCAGAGAAGATTCACATTTTGGAGATATTCCCCTTCAGGTAGCAACAGGAAGCTGTTCAATACTTGGGGGTGTCTATCCACACAGACCACAAAAAAACATCCTCCTTAAATTACCAGGCCCTCTTGGAGCACACACTAAAAGACCATTATTTATATGCTACTAGAGACCTCTCATTATTCGGGTGGATAAACACCCTTAAAATGGACGTGTTACCCAAATTATTATTTTTTTTTAAATTCTTTATTTATCATTTTCAAATTTTCGTTCAACAACAAATTATACATTTCTTTAACAATAGCACATGAATTGGGATATTCTCCCTATCTTTTCTTATGACTGAACAATTCCAGAGAAAAAAGAAAAAAAAGAGAAAAAAAAAATGCAAGCAATCAATGGAAAGCAATGCAAAAGTACCGGTTAGAGTAATTATTTCCAACCTGATGAGTTGCATTAGGACATACTTCCTGACGTTTGTTCGTCTGGCAGAATATTCAGTGCCTACATCAGCTAGCCTTTCACATAAACACATTCACAAGGGAAAAACATTTAGGGAAAGCTACAGATAGAGGGGAAGCAGAAGACAAGTCGGGTATATCATATTAAAGGAGATGTCCCGCGCCGAAACGGGTTTTTTTTTTTTTAAACCCCCCCCCCCGTTCGGCGCGAGACAACCCCGATGCAGGGGTTAAAAAACCCACCCGCACAGCGCTTACCTGAATCCCGGCGGTCCGGCGTCTTCATACTCACCTGCTGAAGATGGCCGCCGGGATCCTCTGTCTTCATGGACCGCAGGGCTTCTGTGCGGTCCATTGCCGATTCCAGCCTCCTGATTGGCTGGAATCGGCACGTGACGGGGCGGAGCTACACGGAGCTACACGGAGCCCCATAGAGAAGAGGAGAAGACCCGGACTGCGCAAGCGCGGCTAATTTGGCCATCGGAGGGCGAAAATTAGTCGGCACCATGGAGACGAGGACGCCAGCAACGGAGCAGGTAAGTATAAAACTTTTTATAACTTCTGTATGGCTCATAATTAATGCACAATGTACATTACAAAGTGCATTAATATGGCCATACAGAAGTGTATAGACCCACTTGCTGCCTCGGGACAACCCCTTTAAGGGTTTATGAAACGCATAACATCTTATATTCTTCAGAATTCTATCCAATGGTACCATGTCTTAACAAATTTCTCTTGCGTACCTTTAATTGCTGATGTGAGGTCCTCCATCTCCATGATCCACTTTACCGTGTTGAACCATTGCTAAACAGTTGGTGGAGAGTTCTGTCTTCAGAGTCTCGGGATGCAAGATCTCGCAGCACTTATTAGATGGCGTAATACTGACTTTTTATACACCGATATAGGAATATCACAGTGATGCAGGAGAAAAATAGCAGGGGATTTTGGTAAAGGATATTGTGTAAATTTGGAAGTAATTCACCACACTTCCGTCCAAAAGTCCACCAGCACCCGACATTCCTAGAAAACATGCAACAATGTACCTTGTTCGACCCCGCATCTCCAGTACAGAGGGGAGACCGAGGGAAACATCCGATGTAGACAGGAGGGCACCCTGTACCAACGCGAAAGGATCTTAAATCCCGATTCCTGCACCGGGCTTGATATTGAGGATGAGTGTGTAATTACATAAATTTTTTCCTTTTCCTCTAGACTAAGTTCAATATTGAGATCTTTCTCCCACTGCTGTATATAGCTGGGGGATGTGGACTCTGGGTGGGAATTAAGTACATACATTCTAGACAGTGTGTGTCTGGATGGGCCTACCTCACTACATATAGATTCAAATTGCGTTTTAGGGCGAGAGAATGTACTTGGATGAGGGAGAGATGTCAGAAAGTGTCTGAGCTGAATAGATTGCCAGAATGGGAGCCTAGGGAGGTCAATCAAGGCCCCCAAATCTGTCCCCGAGAGCCAGTGACCGTCATGTAGAAAATCACATGCACAGAATCCGCCATTCACGAGCCAGGTTCGAAAGATTTTGTTCTCGATACCTGGAGAGAATTCAGGGTTTCCGAGTATCGGAAACATGGGAGAAGGTGTAGGCGAGATGACTGTCTTAGTGAAAATTTTTGTCGCAATCGCCATTGTGGGACTGATCGTAGGATGACATGCTAGTTCCGCTGTTACCTGGTCCTGTAGCCAAGGAAGGACTATGAGGGACACTGGAGCAGACAATTGTTCTATTTCAATCCACTGTTTCAAGTCTTGGTGTCTGTGCCAATCCACTATACGAGCTAGATGTGCTGCCTGGTAATATTGGGAACAGTTTGGGAGACCCAGCCCTCCTTCATTTTTTGGCCTGGTCAGCGTGCTACGGGCTATGCAGGTTGGTTTATCTGCCCATATAAACTTGGTCATAAGCAAGAGCAATTGTTGGAAAAATTGCCTGGGTACGGGGATCGGCAAGGCTTGAAATAGATACAGCACTCTTGGGAGAATGTTCATTTTGAAAATCGCACTTCTACCGAACCACAAAAAAACGTGTAAAAGGGCCTTTAGGGAGAGCACCTAGTGAGGAGACTTATTGGCTATAAAGCACATCTGGGAAACATATGCAAATGTAAAGCTGAAACAATGACTCTAAAGCGCCACCTATTTTTAGTCATTGTTGCAAGGCTTATTAAAAGGTCTAACATTGACTCGCAGGAATGCTGCCTTCCCATAGATGATGATGTGGAGACCTTGTTATATCTTCCCATTTGCATAAATTTCCCAGAGGAGCATACATGGTCTTACAGGTCTCCTCACCAGGTGCTCTCCCTAAGGAGAAACCAAACTCTTCCTGATGGATAAAAGTGAAGACCACCAGTCATAACTAATAAGTAATGACCTGCTGTATGCATGTGATTTTTTTTTTTTACAGAGCGATTATTATTTTGTTCCATGTTTGTGCAATATGTTGTCTTACGGCTTATTCATATGGGTGTGCCAAAATCAGGCACGAAAAACATTGGACAGCATATGGACAGTTTGTGTGTTGTCTAATTTTTATAGATGTGTTAACTTTACATGCGCTACTTCAGTCTGTCAATTGGATGAGGATATGGCATGCTGTATGTCAATAGCCTAATTAACTATTAAGGGTCCATGTGCTGTCCATTGGACACATGGACAGCACGTGGATGTGAATGTGAAGATGACACATGGATACCACATGGATGTGGCACATGGACAGCTCATGAATGTAAACTGAATGTGAACTGTTAAGCCAGTTTCAAACAAATATATTATGGGCGAATTTATGTTCCAGCTCAACCGCAGATCTACTTACCCAAACTCAGAGCATCATAAGCAGCCCATGTCATTTTTCTTTTGGAAGATACCAATTCCATAACGGTCTTGGGTATGTCAAAGCAAATGTCCTGTGATATTGGTTCATAGAAACACCTTATATTCCAAGCTTTCAGTGCTCTTAAATATTCAGCACCATGTCTGATAGACCCAGGTTGAGCACTACCGTAGATTCTCTTGACCTTTTTAGCACTATTTTTGCACACTCAACGCTCCAGTTATGACCTAATGCGGCCAGTTGACTGTGAGCAACCATTGATCAAATGTTTAAATGGATCTTTCAGGCCTGTGTATGGGAAACAAGCTGCGAAAAATTTGGATTTTACTTGTATGACTAAACTGTGAAAGGTGCTCCAAGTCCTTTACTGAAATTACATTTTCAACAACCCCTTGTAGCCTCTCATGTGCCACAGATTTACAGTACATATTAGTTATTCATTTCGTGTTAGTGCCTTGGTCTTCAGACAGTGCAGGGCGCAGACACGCTTTGTAACGTGTAAGGCCGCCTGCAGACGAGCGGGTCGGATCCGGCGGCGAGAATTCTCGCCGCGGGACCCGACGTGAGCGCGTACTCACCCGCGCCCGGCGGCCCCGGCTCTTTCATGTGCCGGCTGCCGGGCAGCCAGCGCATGCGCAGACCGGAGCCGGCAGCTGCGTGAGTGACGTTTCTGTGCGAGGCTCTGCGAGCCCCGCACAAAAATAGGACATACCGCGGTTTGTTTACCACGCGAGATTTCGCGCGGCCAAACCGCGGCCGTCTGCATAGGAGTGCGTGGTGTAATGCACTCCTATGCAGGCTTTGAGCAGCGGAAATCCCGCGGGATTTCCGCCCGTGTGCAGGCGGCCTTAAGTCTCCCATTCCTGTACATTCACTACATATTTCAGTAGTAACCTCCAATTGCTAATCAGTTCTTCGTCCATACCACATTTATGGGGGAATCTTTGAATTAGGGGATCTAAAAATATGCATTTCTCATGCCGGAAATTCAAATCTGCTATTATTTTTTTCATTGTCCAAAGGAATAAACATCTCAAGTGTGTTCATGCATCAGTGGAGAATATAAAAAATCCATAGCAGAGATAACACACAGGCCTGGTGACCCCCTAACACCAATTTAGAGGCTATAAAACTTTCACATCCCTTATCAGTGGACTAATTAAATATTTACTCCTCTATTCATCCTGTTCTGGTATTGTTTTAAGTGCAAATTAATCACACCTTGTCTGTGCCTTTTCATATGATGATCACAAGAGGTCTAAACTCACTGGACGTCTTGCGATTTTAGGGTCATCACAATTAGTGAGCTGAAACACGAGTACTTTGACTTCCATAAATGTGCAATGTTACAAGGCTACATTGTGATCTTTGGCCACATAAACTATGTTGCGGCCAAAATCACTGTGTATCCCTAGCCTAAAGCTGGGAGCACACAACTGTATTTCAGCTGTGTTTTTGCATCTATAATATGGATGTGCATCCTGGCCTAACCGCGAGTCTCCTGTCCCAAACTCTGAGCATCATAGATTCCTAATATGCTCAGAGTTCAGGTCAAGAGATCTGCGATCAGGCCAGAATGCATGTCCATATTACGGAAACAAAAATGCAGCCAAAATATGGTTATGTGTTCCTGGCCAAAGGTTAAAGAGTCATGGCCCAAGACAAATATAAGGCTGCAGACTTACTGAATAACTGAGAACCATTAATATGGCAGCCCCAGTCTCTCCAGTCACATGCTGGACAGCTGCTACTACTGCTGTATGAGTGTGCCGCCATCCTTTCCTCTGCTGCTCTCTAATAATGGTGCTGGTTCAGGCAATTCAAGGAGCACAGTGATGAGGGTAGAAGGAGCGCAGAAATCCTCTGGAGGCTCATGGAGTGAAGTTGCTGCCCGCCACCATTGCTGGAGTGCATTGCAAGCAAAAGAAATCTGTTAGAAAGATAGGGACGTCATGCAGCAAGTATTCCTCCAAGCCCTCTTGACCCCAACAGCACAGCACCGAGATGTAAGGTGTGCCCATTGCAATCAATGGGAGCATGCTTGTGTGCTTTTTTGCACGCACAAATACGCATGATTTGCGTGTTCAAAAAACAGTAAAACAGGCACATGCAAAAACGCAATGCCAATCGTGCAAATGCATGCATAAATGCACTTATGCCCATATGACACCAGCTTTAATACCATGTTTTGCAATCCATATATGGAAAACCCATATTATTTGCAGTCGTTAACCATTTTGAGAGACTCATTGAGTCAATTCATTGACTGGAAACATCACACATAACTGAAGTAGATTTACATGTTTTATACAATATGTATCATAACTAGAGATGAGCGAACGTACTCGTCCGAGCTTGATACTCGTTCAAGTATTAGCGTGTTCGAGATGCTCGTTACTTGTAACGAGTACCACGCGATGTTCGAGTTACTTTCAGTTTCCTCTCTGAGACGTTAGCGCGCTTTTCTGGCCAATTGAAAGACAGGGAAGGCATTACAACTTCCCCCTGCGACGTTCAAGCCCTATACCACCCCCCTGCTGTGAGTGGCTGGGGAGATCAGGTGTCACCCGAGTATAAAAATCGGCCCCTCCCGCGGCTCGCCTCAGATGCGTTGTGAGATAGCTGAGGGAGAGTGCTATAGTGTTGGAGCTGCTGTAGGGAGAGCGTTAGGAGTTAGTGTAGGCTTCAAGAACCCCAACGGTCCTTCTTAGGGCCACATCTAACAGTGTGCAGTAGTGTGGAGAGTGCTTTTAGCAGTGTTGCACATTTTTTTTTTTTGCTATATCGGCCGTGCAGAGCATTGCGCCCTGCAGTAATACTACAGGGACAGAAGTGGTGGTTAGGCAGGGAGAGTGTTAGGAGTTAGTGTAGGCTTCAAGAACCCCAACGGTCCTTCTTAGGGCCACATCTAACCGTGTGCAGTAGTGTGGAGGCTGCTTTTAGCAGTGTTGCACATTTTTTTTTTTTTGCTATATCGGCCGTGCAGAGCATTGCGCCCTGCAGTAATACTACAGGGACAGAATTGTGTAGGCAGGGCCAGAAGACATATATTATAGATTGAATATACGCAGTGGTCCTTTTGAAAAAAATATTTGAAGAAAAACAAATATTTGGCCTGCCTGTCACTCTGCTCAGTGTTCTGGGTCTGTGTCTGCTGCGGCTTGTAGTTCTCCAAATAAATACGCAGCCAGCTAAATTGTTACAGCAGGCTTGCGCAAAATTATTTCCTGGCTCTGAAATCACCGCTCTGTTGCACTTAATAACAGTGCAACACTGCAGTTCCGTGACACACACATCAGGGACAGAATTGCGTAGGCAGGGCCAGAAGACATATATAGATTGAATATACGCAGTGGTCCTTTTGAAAAAAATATTTGAAGAAAAACAAATATTTGGCCTGCCTGTCACTCTGCTCAGTGTTCTGGGTCTGTGTCTGCTGTGGGTTGTAGTTCTCCAAATAAATACGCAGCCAGCTAAGTGTTACAGCAGGCTTGCGCAAAATTATTTCCTGGCTCTGAAATCACTGCTCTGTTGCACTTAATAACAGTGCAACACTGCAGTTCCGTGACACACACATCAGGGACAGAATTGCGTAGGCAGGGCCAGAAGACATATATAGATTGAATATACGCAGTGGTCCTTTTGAAAAAAATATTTGAAGAAAAACAAATATTTGGCCTGCCTGTCACTCTGCTCAGTGTTCTGGGTCTGTGTCTGCTGCGGGTTGTAGTTCTCCAAATAAATACGCAGCCAGCTAAGTGTTACAGCAGGCTTGCGCAAAATTATTTCCTGGCTTTCCGTAAGCGAACTCAGCCTACAACCACAGCCCAATAAGCGGCACATTAAATTACAGTGTTGTGTTTCTGCATTCCTGGTAATACAGCATGCTGAGGGGTAGGGGTAGGCCTAGAGCACGTGGGCGCGGCCGAGGACGCGGAGGCCCTAGTCCGGGTGTGGACACAGGCCGAGCTCCTGATCCAGTTGTATCGCAGCCAACTGCTGCGGGATTAGGAGAGAGGCACGTTTCTGGCGTCCCCACATTCATAGCACATTTAATGGGTCCACGCGGTAGACCCTTATTAGAAAATGAGCAGTGTGAGCAGGTCCTGTCGTGGATGGCAGAAAGTGCTTCCAGCAACCTATCGTCCACCCAGAGTTCTGCGCCGTCCACTGCTGCAACTCAGAATCCTCTGGCTGCTGCTCCTCCTTTCTCCCAGCCTCCTCACTCCATGAAAATTAGACATTCTGAGGAGCGGGCAGACTCCCAGGAACTGTTCTCGGGCCCCTGCTCAGATTGGGCAGCAGTGGTTCCTCTCCCACCAGAGGAGTTTATCGTGACTGATGCCAGACCATTGCAAAGTTCCCGGGGTCCGGGGGATGAGGCTGGGGACTTCCGGCAACTGTCTCAAGACCTTTCAGTGGGTGAGGAGGCCGATGACGATGAGACACAGTTGTCTATCAGTGAGGTAGTAGTAAGGGCATTAAGTCCGAGGGAGGAGCGCACCGAGGATTCTGAGGAAGAGCAGCAGGACGATGAGGTGACTGACCCCACCTGGTTTGCTACGCCTACTGAGGACAGGTCTTCAGAGGGGGAGGCAAGGGCAGCAGCAGGGCAGGTTGCAAGAGGCAGTGCGGTGGCCAGGGGTAGAGGCAGGGCCAGACCGAATAATCCACCAACTGTTTCCCAAAGCGCCCCCTCACGCCATGCCACCCTGCAGAGGCCGAGGTGCTCAAAGGTCTGGCAGTTTTTCACTGAGAGTGCAGACGACCGACGAACAGTGGTGTGCAACCTTTGTCGCGCCAAGATCAGCCGGGGAGCCACCACCAGCAGCCTCACCACCACCAGCATGCGCAGACATATGATGGCCAAGCACCCCACAAGGTGGGACGAAGGCCGTTCACCGCCTCCGGTTTGCACCGCTGCCTCTCCCCCTGTGCCCCAACCTGCCACTGAGATCCAACCCCGCTCTGAGGACACAGGCACCACCGTCTCCTGGCCTGCACCCACACCCTCACCTCCGCTGTCCTCGGCCCCATCCACCAATGTCTCAGCGCACCGTCCAGCCGTCGCTAGCGCAAGTGTTTGAGCGCAAGCGCAAGTACGCCGCCACGCACCCGCACGCTCAAGCGTTAAACGTGCACATAGCAAAATTTATCAGCCTGGAGATGCTGCCGTATAGGGTCGTGGAAACGGAGTCCTTCAAAAGTATGATGGCGGCGGCGGCCCCGCGCTACTCAGTTCCCAGTCGCCACTACTTTTCCCGATGTGCCGTCCCAGCCCTGCACGACCACGTCTCCCGCAACATTGTACGCGCCCTCACCAACGCGGTTACTGCCAAGGTCCACTTAACAACGGACACGTGGACAAGCACAGGCGGGCAGGGCCACTATATCTCCCTGATGGCACATTGGGTGAATTTAGTGGAGGCTGGGACAGAGTCAGAGCCTGGGACCGCTCACGTCCTACCCACCCCCAGAATTGCGGGCCCCAGCTCGGTGCTGGTATCTGCGGCGGTGTATGCTTCCTCCACTAAACCACCCTCCTCCTCCTCCTCCTCCGCAACCTCTGTCTCGCAATCAAGATGTGTCAGTAGCAGCACGTCGCCAGCAGTCGGTGTCGCGCGTCGTGGCAGCACAGCGGTGGGCAAGCGTCAGCAGGTCGTGCTGAAACTACTCAGCTTAGGAGATAAGAGGCACACGGCCCACGAACTGCTGCAGGGTCTGACAGAGCAGACCGACCGCTGGCTTGCGCTGCTGAGCCTCCAACCGGGCATGGTCGTGTGTGACAACGGCCGTAACCTGGTGGCGGCTCTGCAGCTCGGCAGCCTCACGCACGTGCCATGCCTGGCCCACATCTTTAATTTGGTGGTTCAGCGCTTTCTGAAAAGCTACCCTCGCTTGTCAGACCTGCTCGGAAAGGTGCGCCGGCTCTGCGCACATTTCCGCAAGTCCCACACGGACGCTGCCACCCTGCAACATCGGTTTAATCTGCCAGTGCACCGACTGCTGTGCGACGTGCCCACACGGTGGAACTCTACGCTCCACATGTTGGCCAGGCTCTATGAGCAGCGTAGAGCTATAGTGGAATACCAACTCCAACATGGGCGGCACAGTGGGAGTCAGCCTCCTCAATTATTTTCAGAAGAGTGGGCCTGGTTGGCAGACATCTGCCAGGTCCTTGGAAACTTTGAGGAGTCTACCCAGGTGGTGAGTGGCGATGCTGCAATCATTAGCATCACCATTCCTCTGCTATGCCTCTTGAGAAGTTCCCTGCAAAGCATAAAGGCAGACGCTTTGCACTCGGAAACAGAGCCGGGGGAAGGCAGTATGTCGCTGGATAGTCAGAGCACCCTCCTGTCTATATCTCAGCGCGGTGAGGAGGAGGAGGAGGAGGAGGAAGATGAGGAGGAGGGGGAAGACACAGCTTGGCCCACTGGTGAGGCTAGACATGCTGCTGGCCTGTCATCCTTTCAGCGTGTATGGCCTGAGGAGGAGGAGGAGGATCCTGAAAGTGATCTTCCTAGTGAGGACAGCCATGTGTTGCGTACAGGTACCCTGGCACACATGGCTGACTTCATGTTAGGATGCCTTTCTCGTGACCCTCGCGTTACACGCATTCTGGCCACTACGGATTACTGGGTGTACACACTGCTCGACCCACGGTATAAGGAGAACCTTTCCACTCTCATACCTGAAGAGGAAAGGGGTTCGAGAGTGTTGCTATACCACAGGACCCTGGCGGACAAACTGATGGTAAAATTCCCATACGACAGCGGTAGTGGCCGAAGGCGCAGTTCCGAGGGCCAGGTAGCAGGGGAGGCGCGGAGATCAGGCAGGATGTACAGCACAGGCAGGCCAACACTCTTTAAGGCCCTTGACAGCTTTATGGCTCCCCAGCAAGACTGTGTCACTGCTCCCCAGTCATGGCTGAGTCGGCGGGAGCACTGTAAAAGGATGGTGAGGGAGTACGTAACCGATCGCACGACCGTCCTCCGTGACGCCTCTGCCCCCTACAACTACTGGGTGTCGAAGCTGGACACGTGGCCTGAACTCGCGCTGTATGCCCTGGAGGTGCTTGCTTGTCCTGCGGCTAGCGTCTTGTCAGAGAGGGTGTTTAGTGCGGCTGGGGGAATCATCACAGATAAGCGTACCCGCCTGTCAACCGACAGTGCCGACAGGCTAACACTCATCAAGATGAACAAAGCCTGGATTTCCCCAGACTTCTCTTCTCCACCAGCGGACAGCAGCGATACCTAAGCAATACGTAGGCTGCACCCGCGGATGGAAGCATCGTTCTGTATCCCCATCAAAAACGGGGACCTTTTTGCTTCATCAATCTGTGTATAATATTCCTCCTCCTCCTCCTGCTCCTCCTCCTGAAACCTCACATAATCACGCCGAACGGGCATTTTTTCTTAGGCCCACAAGGCTCAGTCATATAATTATTCTAAACAATTTTTATACGTTTCAATGCTCATTAAAGCGTTGAAACTTTCACCTCCAACAATTTTTATTTTAACTGGGCTGCCTCCTGGCCTAGTTACCAATTAAGCCACATTAACCAAAGCGATTAATGGGTTTCACCTGCCCTCTTGGTTGGCCATGGCCAATTTTTCTGATGTACATTAGTACTGTTGATACAGCAATTTTTGTGGGCCCTCGCCTACAGTGTAATCAAATGAATTTTTAGCCCACCTGCATTACAGCTGACGTTACATCCGCTGTGTTGGGCACTGCAATGGGATATTTTTATGTACCGCCGGTGGCTTCCTGGCACCCACCCATGCTGTGGGTCCACAGGGAGTTGTAAATGCATCTGTTTCCACTTCTAAAGAACCCCAGTCTGACTGGGGCATGCAGTGTGGGCCGAAGCCCACCTGCATTAAGCACGCCATTACTACCTCAGCTGTGTTGGGCAATGCAATGGGATATTTTTATGTACCGCCGGTGGGTTCCAGGGAGCCACCCATGCTGTCGGTCCACAGGGAGTTGTAAATGCATCTGTTTCCACTTCTAAAGAACCCCAGTTTGACTGGGGCATGCAGTGTGGGCCGAAGCCCACCTGCATTAAACATGACATTACTACCTCAGCTGTGTTGGGCAATGCAATGGGATATTTTTATGTACCGCCGGTGGGTTCCAGGGAGCCACCCATGCTGTCGGTCCACAGGGAGTTGTAAATGCATCTGTTTCCACTTCTAAAGAACCCCAGTTTGACTGGGGCATGCAGTGTGGGCCGAAGCCCACCTGCATTAAACATGACATTACTACCTCAGCTGTGATGGGCACTGCAACGGGATATATTTATGTACCGCCGGTGGCTTCCTGGCACCCACCCATGCTGTCGGTCCACAGGGAGTTGTAAATGCATCTGTTTCCACTTCTAAAGAACCCCAGTCTGACTGGGGCATGCAGTGTGGGCCGAAGCCCACCTGCATTAAGCACGACATTACTACCTCAGCTGTGTTGGGCAATGCAATGGGATATTTTTATGTACCGCCGTTGGGTTCCAGGGAGCCACCCATGCTGTGGGTGCACACGGAATTCCCATTGCGGAGTTGTACCTGCCCTTTGACTAT
Source organism: Eleutherodactylus coqui (assembly GCF_035609145.1). Classification (NCBI taxonomy): domain Eukaryota; kingdom Metazoa; phylum Chordata; class Amphibia; order Anura; family Eleutherodactylidae; genus Eleutherodactylus; species Eleutherodactylus coqui. Next base: position 72,224,833 of record NC_089844.1, on the reverse strand, counting down.
TTATACAAAAAACGTGGTCTGACTGGGGCGTGCAGACACCTTGACAGAATGAATAGTGTGTGGCACATAGGTTCCCCATTGCTATGCCCACGTGTGCAGCTCCAGATGGAGGTGGCACAGGATTGGATTTCTCATTGCTTCTGTACAGCATTGTGGGCTATCGTCCCGCCCCTTTTAAAGAGGGTCGCTGCCTAGCCGTGCCAACCCTCTGCAGTGTGTGCCTGCTTTTCCTGTGGCAGACGCCCTTGACATGAGGGTGGCGTGGCATGAGGGCAGCTGAAGGCTGGGCAGGGACAGTTTGGTGTGCGCTGTGGACACTGGGTCGTGGGGGGGGGAATTGGCAGCATGTAACCCAGGAGAAGTGGCAGCGGAGTGTCATGCAGGCAGTGATTGTGCTTTGTTGGAGGTAGTGTGGTGCTTAGCTAAGGTATCCATTGCTAATGAGGGCTTTTCAGAAGTAAAAGTTGTTGGGAGGGGGGGCCCACTCTTGCCGCTATTGTGGCTTAATAGTGGGACCTGGGAACTTGAGATGCAGCCCAACATGTAGCCCCTCACCTGCCCTATCCGTTTCTGTGTCGTTCCCATCACTTTCTTGAATTGCCCAGATTTTCACAAATGAAAACCTTAGCGAGCATCGGCGATATACAAAAATGCTCGGGTCGCCCATTGACTTCAATGGGGTTCGTTACTCGAAACGAACCCTCGAGCATCGCGAAAAGTTCGTCTCGAGTAACGAGCACCCGAGCATTTTGGTGCTCGCTCATCTCTAATCATAACTGCTAATGTTGGTAATTTTTTTTCGATTTTTTTTTTCATGATTTTTAGATTTCTACATTTGTAGAATAGAGGAGCTTACAGGTTAATCAGTCATAAGAAAAAAAAAAACAAAAACATTTTTGCATGCTGATTTACCAAGCGAAACCAAATTACATCAATTTGACAAAAACATTTTTGGAAATCTCCAGTCAAGCTGCAACTATTTTGCCCTCCTTATTTTTGAATTTTGAAAGTCAGAATATTTGACACACCCTGTCACCATACATATGGGATGACCGCCAGAGTTGGTTTTTATGGATAGAACCCATGTGACTAAAATTGTGCAGTCTTTTTACCAATTGATTTTACTAGATGTCATACATCAAAACACGTTGTATGGCAGGATATTTGTCTTTTAGTATTTTGCGCTTCTCCACGTGTCAATCAGTAGCAATTCTACAAATCTGAATGTTTCATTAAATGACAGCTGAGTGCTGCCTGTGATTGATCACAGCGCTCAGCCAATCAGACGCAGCACTTTCAGGAGGCGGGGATTTTTAAATCCCCAGCCAGGAGAAAGTGCTTCAGAAGAGTGCCAGAGAGAAGACATGCCAGAGCTGGACAGCGGCAGAGAGGAGATGTGTATATATATATATATATATATATATATATATATATATATATATATATATATATACACTGTGGAGATTGCCTGCATCCCATTGCTTCCAATGGGGTGGACGTAGTTCCAGCCGCATTGAAAGCAATGGAAGAACATTGCGATCCTCGGGATTCTCTCATCCCCGTGGGGAGTCCCCTCATCACTGAACACTGTGACAGTGATGAGGGGACTTCCTGTAACATCACATGATGTTACGCACAGCATGTACCTTTCTGATGCTCGCTTGTCCTATCTTTTGCAGGTGCAAGTATTTTGTGCCTGTGAAAAATAGACATATGAACACTTCATAGGGAACCAATGGTTCTAATAGACGCAATTTTTTTTTGCGCACAAGAAATCACTCGTCTGACTTTGGCCTTATGCTCTTTATGGTGTAGGAAATGTTAGTGCAACATTTCCAGATATGGAGTAATAGATGTTGACTGACGTTTCCAAACAATCCTAACGTTCAAATTACTTTTTATTGGTGTGAAAGTTACAAATATTTTTTCAGAATTTAGCACAGCAGAAGTAATGAGTTCAACTGCAATGCTTGTATTCTCCTGATTACCCAAACTGGTATTTTGAATTTTGGCATTTTCTTGTTCAAACTTGTCACTTTTTAATAATGATGTTCTAGTTGATTTTTTTCTTATCTTGCATCAAAAGTTGAAGAGGAATATGCACAAGAATAATTATTGTACCTCTGCCTCTCTTACATGGGCAATAACTGATAGACACATATCTATAGAGGTAAGCTATAATTGCCATTTTGTTACGCTGCATTTTTCTGTCTACCTGTGACGGATGCCACAGAAAACCCCAGAACTTGCATTGCTGCTTATTCATTAGGCTTTTTTGTATAATAGCAAAAGTATACATACAGGATGCGTTTTGGCTCATCCCAGCCTTTGTCAATTGCTAAGGCTGATTGCATTTGACAAAAGCTGGGATGGGCTGATATTGTTTCTGTTTTTGTATACTTTTGCTATTATGCAATAAAGAATAGTGAATAAACAGTAATAGGGACTTGTTATTTGTATGGCGCCAATTTATTCTGCAGTGCTCTTAGGTAATTTATTTATTACCCCCCAGCAAGCTGGGTACTCATTTTACCGACCTCGAAAGGATGGAAGGCTGAGTCAACCTTGAGCTGGCTGTCTGAACCAAGCGGGGATTGCTATCTGAGCTTGCAACCTTCAGGTCGTGAGTGAGAGCTTAGGACTGCATACTGCTGTCTTAACACTCTGTACCACATGAGGCCTCTTATATGAGTGCAGTGACTTTCTTGAAGTATTAGGCCCAATGCACACAGGTGTATTTGCACTGCGGGATCCGGAACGAGCGTTCGCCTCCAGATCCCGCAGCAAATACTACCCATAGACATGCTATGCAAAAATCTTTTCCATGCACATGAGGGGAAATCAACAGCGATTTTCCGCTCGCAGGGGGGAAATTGCAGCATGTCCTATTCTAATGCGAGCCTCGCACGTACGGCTTCTATTGCAGTCAACAAAAGCTGTCTGTCCCGCGGCGATTCGCCGCGGATCCGTGTCATCGACCGTTGCGACGGTGCTTCATCCTCTTCACAGTGCATGTGCGCCGGCACGCCAGCTGGCCCTTGCAGATCACAGAGTAGAAAACAACTGACAGGTATGCGGGGGTCACCGCCAGACACAGGGTCTGATTCCGCTGTGAGATCTCGCAGTCGGAATCTGACCCAGCTGTGTGCATTTGGCCTTAGGCTCCCTGTCCACGGGCGAGGCGGAATATCGCTAGCAATATTCTGGCCCTGGGGAGCAGGGAAGAGAACTGTCAGTTCTCTGCGGTGAGCCTATCTGACACATAGGCTCACCGTGGAGAATTGCGGCCAGCCGCGGTTTGAGTCCTACGAGCAGAGAATTGCTATGATTCTCCACTGGAGAACAGAGGGCTGCGCTTTCCATAGCACTGTGTTACTCGCGACCAGATTATCGCCTCGGGTAACGCAATGCACAATCGCCCGTGGACAGGAGCCTGGTATTAGTGTATCTTGACGCCACCACGAAGTCTTGGTGGAGTCAAGATTGACAGGGGTTGACGCCCCCTCTTCCTGATAGGCTGAACGTCTGGCTGTGCTGCAGGTCCTGGCAGCACACAAAGAAAGCCTTCATTGGAGCTTATCAGCAAACAGCAGGCTGCAGTTCCAGGCATGGCGACCCAGCTCTTCTCCGGCAGTGGCAGACATAGGGCGGGGCGGCCCCCTCCTCCGCACCAGATATTGACCTTCCACAGGGAGAGGAGAGCGCCGTGGACAGACAGTATCACAGCCGTCCCGCCGCACTGAGCAGCAGCACATCACCAATCACAGTGCACAGCCGCTTGACTGCAGCAGGAGGCGCAGGACAGCAGCAGGAGCAAGAGGAGCGTCTGTGGCGGCACATCGGCGGTAAATGGCTGCTGGGGACCAGACGTCACGGAGCAGAGCTCTGCGAGCTAGCAGGGAGCAGGCAGACGCCCGGCGGAACGCAACAGACAGCTGTCAACAGTGACTGAGGGCTCATCCTCCGGCCGTCCGGGAGCCATTCCAGACAAGCGCCGGCGTAGACAGCGATGAAAGTCATAGCTGCTGCGTCAAGATTGCTTTTTGCCGGTCTTGCTGCTTTAGGGTGAGGCTGTTTTGTTCTTAGGCGTACATTACCCCCTGTAAAGCTAAAGTGAAAAACAACCCTCACCCTAAGGGCGCCCACCCACTGGCGTTTGCGATTGTCGTGCGTGAAAAATGCCGCGTTTTCGCGGCGTTTTTCCCGCGTTTTTCGCGGCATTTTCGCTGCTTTTCCATTAATTTCCATTGACTTTCATGGGTGCATTAGGAGAAAAATAAGGACACATATGCAACTGACAGTTCCTATGTTAAAAAACTCAACGCAACGCAAAACGCCAGTGGACAGGAGTACATTCAATTCTAATGGCTCTGCAGGAAAAACGCAAAGAAAAAAAAATCGCCAGTGGGTGGGCGCCCTAAGGCAGTAGCGTCGGCTAAAAGCAATGGAGAAGCACCTTCAAGGCTTGAGCCAATCGTGAGCTACGGGTGTGAGAGGGGCGTTCCTCCTGTCAAATCCCTAGCTTCCGGTGGCGTCAAGATACACTAATACCCAGGAGCCCTTACTTGGCTTTGCCTTCCTGTGAGCACCGCTCCTGATAGTACTAAAGTACCAATCAAGTTCCTTTTCATAGACATACTCTGGTATTTGACCTCATTATTAAAAAAATAAATAAATAAAAAATACTGCATGTTATTTATTTCTTGGCAGTCAACCTCTGTATAGAAAAATGCAGTCTTCTCCACTTTCCTGTACAGTGAAAAAATGGTATAGTGACACATAATAGTATGACGAAGACCCAAGTTGCATTGTTTTGTTAGCTGAATGAAGGAATAAGGATACATAGGTGTCAGGAGCTTTTTCTGGTGCATGTGGCGAGAGGACACAATGTAAAAGCAACCTAAAAAAAAGTAGAGCTTATAACATAACTATAACAACTATTTTTAAAATAGTTGGGAAATATTGGCATAGGGGGGTTGATCTGCATTTAGCTGTATATACTGACCTGGCTAGTAGCCATTAACAGGCCTGCGAGTGGTGGCAACATGCCGGTAACTTGTCTGGAGAAACAGAGCAGTGCTAGTATGTGCTGAAGAATCAATCACTGTAACATGAACGTATATTATAAAAATGCTTCTAACAATTGATATTGTTTCCTTCTCTATGGTTTATTAGGAAAAAGTGTACCAATAACTAAGCTAAGAAAATAGCTAAAACCCTAACTAAAGCGAAATCTGATGTAAAATACCTAGCTATCAATTTTTGGTTTTTAGGTGAGCTGAAAATTGAACGACTCCGACAAGTGAGCAATTCTTGTTTGAATGTAAAAGAAAGTACTCTAGAGTCTCTTACAAGTCCTGAAGCACAGAGGCTTTACACTCTCAGACTTGGGCATGCCATGAAGAAGGGAAAGGACCCCAGAAACGTTACGGTATGTCTCCCAATCTGGCATTGCTTACAGCCATTACTGTTGGACATGCCTATAGTACGTGTCATATATTACACAATGCTCTCCACCAGAAACCAAAGAAGGGGATGTCAGTTGAAAATTGATCGCCACTTCAAGAATCTTGGACACAAGTACAATCTTCTATCCCGATAGATTCCTCACAATTGAACTGGACCACTTTGTACACAATTATTCTCCAGGATAAAGGGATTCGAGCAATTAGACATTTTCTGGAATGTGATCAGAGGCTGCCCATTATACAGAAGGAGTTTCTTGTAGAGTACCTTAATTTTTCTTATTTTATATCAATCAAGAAGCCACTGTGAGAACACAGTAAGGGGACACAGATTGGTTTGGGACCAACAAAGGCAACTGACAGGGCTGCATCCTCTCACCCTTCTTGTTTAACCTATATGCGGAAGTGATCATGCGTAAAATGGACCTGGATGAATTGAAAATTGGGGTGAAAATAGGTGGAACAATCTCTGTTATGTGGAGGACACAACTCTGCTTGCAGAAACAGAAGCAGGTCTGAAGCAGCTGATATGGAAGATTAAAACTGAAGGTGAAAAAATGGGCCTCTACCTGAATTTAAAGATGACTAAAATGATGACAACTGTGAAAAATGTCCAAATTCAAATAAAAATCAACAATGAGGTCATAGAATGTGTGCGAGACTTCATCTTCCTTGGCTCAAAAATTGACCAGGCTGGAGAATCTATGCCAGAGATAAGATAGCATTGGGGCGAAGTGCAATGCTAAACATGGACAAAATCTGGAAAACTAGGGATATTGGTATAGCATCTAAATGCAGGTTAGTGCAAACTATCGTATTCCTCACAGCCATGTATGAATGGGAAAGCTCGCCTGCAAAAAAGCTGATAGAAGGAGAATTGATGCGTTTGAACTGTGGTGCTGGCGAAACAAGAGTAACAAACAGAGAAGTCCTGAATCGTATAAGACCTGATATATCACTGGAGGGGAAGATGACCCGACTCAGACTCATGTATTTTGGCCATGTAATGCGAGCAGAGTCACTAGGAAAATCTATAATGCTTGGACAGATCAGTGGCAAAAGAAGACCCGGCCACCAAAGAACACGATGGCCGATACTGGCAGAGCTGATTCTGGCATGGATATCACACAACTGAAAGAAGCCGTGCAAAACTGAAAAACATGGAGGGAGGGAGCATTTAGGGTCGCCGAGGGTCATGACGACTAAATGGCCAACAACAACAATTTTTCTGTTACCCATAATTATTTTTGGTGACCATTTGTATTTTTTACCGAAAATTGGGACTACAATAGGGGTAAAATATGTCTTCAGTTATGCAAATTTATTTATGTCACATTATGAAGAATCTTATATCTAGGATAAGTAAAAAAGGTTTTCTGACAAGGAAAAGATACAAAGACGACTACCTATTTGAATGAGAAAGAGATGAAAATTAATTAAAGGATGGGATGACAATTTTGAATGATGAGTGGAATATCCAATTTACTTATGAATATAGTCGGCACAGTGTTAATTTTTTAGATCTTATGATTTTTGTTGATTTTTGTACATTCAGGACTAAGATGTTTTTCAAGTCTACTGATCATAATTGTTATATAGAAAGGAATAGCTGCCATCACCTGCCTTGGATTAATAGCATTTGTGACCATCTGGGGAATTGACACTCACTCAGGATTGCCGTCTTCTACTCTGAGATGGTTGGTAGCACTCAGAAAACCCACACAGGCCAGATTTTGGTAAAAGCAAAGCCTGTCTATTTATTTTCAACATAAGACAGGTATCCAGGCTTTCTGCTATTATCCCCATCATAGCATACCCGTTATCCACAGTCCATCAATAATATTCCATTCAGGCGTTCTCTCACTGTCTCGGGGAAGCAAACATATATCTGACAGGCCCTCATCCCAGAGAGGGCAGTTTCCTCCAGCAATGAGGAATTCCACAACCCCTGAGTGTGGCAGGAACTAAAGCTTTTATCTTCCTTTCTGTCACACCCACACAGGTCTTCTCTCTCATCAGTTCGCAGAATGACCGGTTTGGAGCCCTCTGCTGGTCACTCTGCTAACTACACTATCACACGTTCCAAAAAATCAAATTGGGAGAATTAAGTGTAACTGTAGTAATAAAGAAGATTTCCTTGAGCAGAGTTTGTTTATTAAACTGAAATATGTAGAAAAAGGATATGAAGAATGGAAGATAGATGAAGATATAGCTGAAGTAGGAAGAGAAGAAAAGAAGGAAAAAGAGAAATTACAGACTGGAGAGAAAGAAAATGTTCATTTATTTCTAATGCGAATCTATTAGAGAAAATTGTACTTAGACACTGGGGCTATTTGAGAGGCATTCCTGTATTGGGGAAGGTTATCCCAAAAGTTGCTTTTTGTGGAGTTCCAAATTTGAAAGACAGATTAGTACATAGTTTTATTCCTAATAAAAATCCTCTGTTGTGTAAAGACCTCATTATATGGAGTTTTTTTTTTGTGTAAAGGCTGCAAGAACACAAGAAACAACATTCCTTTTAAGATTACTAATTTTGTTTCTAATGCTTCCCCTGAAGAGTTTTCAGTTAGCCGTTACACATCATTTGAGGTGAAGGGTGTCGTCGACATGCTGGAGTGCCCTTGTGGCCTCCAATATGTGGGAGGGACCCTCCATAAGCTGAAGCTTAGAGTGAAAAAAACTCACATATAATATTCGTATTGGACTGGTGCGCTGAACTATACCACTGCTAGGAGCATTGTTAAGCTTATAGAACGTAAGAGGCACAGCATGTATACCCAACCCCCCCCTACAAAAATTAGTCATATAGATATATGCTTACCAAATAACATCACCATACAAGGCCCAACAAATACCGCCATACCATGATCATTCCCACTATATAGTGAGTAATAGTATGAGAAAATAAGGGACATATGGGAGAGAAAAAGCAGCTTGACCAATTGAAATAAAAGCTTGAAGGGGTTTTCTCACTTTTTTTCTGTTGATGACCTATCCTCAAGACAGGTCATCAATAGTTGATTGACGGCGGTCCACCACTCATGATTCCCACCGATCAGCTGATTCCTGGTGCCTCTGTCACTATGGACAGCGTAGGAAGCAGAAAGCGCTGACCATAGTGCAGCGGCCTGGGTTGGTATTGAATACACAGCTCCCCATCGCTCATCTATTGATGACCTGTCCTAAGGAAAGGTCATCAATAGAAAAAAGTGACCTGTATTGGAGCATAAATTAAAATGTTTATTCAATCCTTTTCATTTTACATTTTGGATGATTTTACATTTTTTCTCGGATTACTTCGGGGACCCACTTGGGGATGAAGGTTTTGGGCAATTGCCCAGTTTGTGCCCCCTGTAACGCCGGCCTTGGTTATAGGTAGGAGAGTAATGCAGTGGATATACAATGTCGGATCTCTCTTCCTGAAGGGTTTAAACAACAATTTCGAAATCACACCCTTTTTACCGCCCCTATAGATTGTATAAAGTGATTGTGTAATTTGTAGCCCTATTCAAGCTTCTAGAAGAGCTTCTTATTCTTTTTTGGATAGATGGAATATTATCATAGAGTTGGAGATGGAATAACTAGTTTTATTATAGCAGGATACTAGCTATAATATGTGGTACTTTTGATTGGATGTTCTGGACCTTGTGACTGTATGACTGTAAGGCCGAATGTCCACTGGCGGATTTCATTTATTGAATCCACGTGGATCTCCCATGAGGGAGATCCACAGCTCTAGCCGCCCATAGAGAAGCATTGGGCATCCGCACTTCATTTAAGCCCTGCGGATTTGATTTTAAATGATTTATGGATGCCACGCATGGATAATAAATCGCTCCATTTTTTACCATGGATCACGCGTGGATCTAGCTCCATTAATCTCTAAAGAGAGCGTAGGAACCGCAGTGCATCCGCAAATACATTTAAATGCATTTGCGAATCCGCTGCTGATTTGAAGGTTAGAAGCTATTAGGGAGCTGGGGAAAAGGCTGACAAGAGGTGGGGGTGCGGGTTTTTTCCAGCACGGATGAGCCGCAGTACATTTGCGTACATCCTCATAGAAAAAATCTGCAGTCCGCGATCTCCCGCAAGAAAAAAAAAATCAATTTTAAGATGACCATGGAAATCTGCATGAAACATCCACGAGTGCCATGGACATGAAGCCTATGTCCCAGAAGAAGTTGTGAAAGCGAAACTGGACTCGGGCAGAAGAGGACTCTCCATGTTGGATTGTTTTTATGCTGTTTTAACTTTCTCACACTTGTATAATAAAAGTAATGTACCCATACTTCTCTTGTTGCCAAAACTTTATTGCACTATCCTATCTTCTACTTCTGTATTAGAGCTGTCAGATGATTTTGGCAGTGGACAGGTCTGATTAAGTGGAAGCTATCAACATAGAAGATTGGTACTTGGGTCCGGGATTCTTGGAGTGACGATGACTTCTCAATAGAGATGAGCGAGTATACTCGCTAAGGCACATTATTTGAGCGAGTAGTGCCTTAGCCGAGTATCTCCCCGCTCATCTCTAAAGATTCGGGGGCCGGCGGGGGAGAGCAGGGAGAAACGGAGGGGAGATCTCTCTCCCCCCCGCTCCCCGCCGCAACTCACCTGTCACTCAAGCCGGCCCCCGAATCTTTAGAGACGAGCGGGGAGATACTCGGCTAAGGCACTACTCGCTCGAGTAATGTGCCTTAGCGAGTATACTCGCTTATCTCTACTTCTCAACTCACATTCTTTGGTTTCCGGCGAAGCGCATTCCGTAATGTATAACTAGTGATTTGAAAGAGTTTTGGGACATACTAGTTTTCCCTATCTGGCACACCTTAACCAGCTGTAGGGACATTATTTGCATACAGTACATGTACGCTTGGCGTTTTCTCCACCACTTCTATATCTTTTGTGTTCCTATTTGTAAATAATCTCCCAGATATATTGTATGGCATTATGTTTATAGCATGAAGCTGAGGCGACTCTTTCCGTTCATGATACATGATAAATTCATGAGAAATTAGCAACTGCAATCTACTAGCATTGAAAAGGTCTGTGAATGTTTTTCAGACACCTTCATAACACTTGTGAAAGGGCAAATACATACCATAAATTTAAGAACAGCTTGGCCTACATATTGTGTAGTTATGGATCATTTGGCTGGTTGGAAGAAAACATTCAATTACCACGATCTTTGACTTTTAGAAACAACATATATTTATCAATGTTTAGAAAATAGTCATTTCACGCAGTTTCCATTTTCACCACTAGAGGGAGACATAGCCATAATTCATGAAGCGCTCAATAACAATGGACCCTAAAAAGTCCCCATTATATTTTCTACACTTTTCAATTCCCAGAAAAAATAATGTAGTGAATAAATCATATAAACAAATCAGAGATCCCAAGAAGATTGTAGTGGGGCTTTTAATCCTGTTAGTGTACAGTGAGCTATAGCAATGCTCAATTGTGGTTTCTGATTCCCATTGTATAGCAGTTAATTAGGTTTGAGTGGAATTATGTTCATGCAGTTTATGCAAACCTGCCGAAGATGGGCAGTTATAGGGAGTCACTTGGGGGAAATATATTAAGTAATGCAAACTGCAAATATCCACATACAGAGAAAACCAATCTTCAATCAGAACTGTTTGGTCCCAGCAGAAAAAAAAATATTTCTAACAAAATAATTAGACGTTGATTAATTGTATTAAATTAAATATAATGAATAAGCGTGTTTAAGGTCTTGATCTATAACAATATTTAATTAATTGAAGAGCTTAATAAAGACCGGATTCATGTTTACTTAAAGGGGTGATCACACCAAAATCATTTATCACCTTTTCACAGATAGGTAATAAATGTTTGACTGATAGGGATCTGGTCGGACCTCCTGGTTCACACGGATGCACCCAAAATCCCCCTTAGTGAATGGAGCGGTGGTGGACATGCATAAACTCTACTCCATTCACTATCTTTGGAGATAGCACGGTGATGTGCTCGGCTATCTCCATCAGTCCCATAGCGGTGAACAGAGTGGTGTTCATACACGCACACTGCCACTCCATTCACTAGGGAGACTAGTGGGTGCGTCGTTCTTGTGATCTCTGGGGGTCCCAGCAGTCGGACCTCCAGTGATCAAACATACACTACCTTTCCTGTACATAGATGATAAATGACTTTGATGGGATTAGCCCTTTAAGTGGGCAGTAAGATAGTGCACTACATACAATTACCAATATTTTTCATTAGCTGAATCCCTACTGCTCCCTCCCTACAACCTGGGAACAACATTGAAATAAATTAGTCTGTAGCCTGCAGACTGTAGACATTCATGAATAGCTTCAGCTAAGATATTGGTAGAGATTTAAAGTAGCTGGACACAATAGATGAATGTTGGCTGAACCCTTCAAATATCAGCAAGACCAGCTGATCATCGAATGTCAGCAACGGCAGATGTCAATGGAAAGAAGGGTCGGCCATGCTGGATTTTAACATGCCCGACTCTCGTTCTCAAGGGAGATAAGCAGCCACCAGAGGAGTCTTGCAATGCTTATTCCCTTCTCTATTTTGAGAACACATGCATGCTCAGTTAAGTGTAGCGTGCTTCTGTATAGGGGGTCAGGGGGAATAACTATGGGGCAAACACTGTTTTACCAACAGCTTTATAATTGTATGACCACCTTTATGCCCCGTTTAGATGTAATGATTACCGTTCAGAAAATCATTTAAACGAACGAAACTGAACGATAGACAAGAATCTTGCAGTCTAAATGGACCGCCCGAGCGTGAACAAGCCAGTGATGATGTCACCAACTCGCTCTGTCGGTCAAACGAGAATCGTTAGATTGTCAGCCTGTGTAAAAGGGCCATTAGATACACACAATGGCTTTATGGCATGAACTTGATCCTTTAGAAGACATCTTGCCCAACTACTGAGAAATCTTCATTACAGGACTGGAAAGTGGCCCCACCTTTGTACCCTTTTGTCTGCTATCAGCATGTATCAATAAGCACCATCAGCTCCAGCAACAGTATAGATCATTCAGATTTCCACAAGGGCATGGAGAATTGCATTGTTTGCTTTCTAATTAGCAAGGACAAGCCATTTTTACTGCGGGGTCTGAAGGACTATATTTTGTGCAAACACATTGTAAATCGTTTGGCATACATTGTATCTCCTGAATATACACGAAAGTACACAATTAAATGGATACTCTTACAGTATATAGACATGCAATGATACATGCATGCTAACATATAAATAGATACATACATATACACAGAGATGCACACATTCATCTTCTAACAGCTTCATGGGGTGGTGTCACATCTACGCCCAGGGGTTCCGCTCCCCTGCTCCATTCAGGGGGCAGGAAAGGGGAATCCATGTGGGCGAACTGGTCCCTCTCTCAACGGAACCGAGCACCGGATGCACCCATTGACTATAACGAGGGCCGTTCAGTTTCCGTACGGCTGCCTGGCTTTTTCTTCCAGTATTTTGAGCTGGATCTGTGACATATCCTCCGACTGGAGGTACCAATGCACATATGAAGCCGTCCTTACAGCAATCCAAGCTAACCACAGAGACAGGAGCATAATGCAAATGATGTTGCCCAGGTGCAAGCATAGTAGAAATGATAATAGACGTTTTTTTTAGCAGCTTTTAACATTTATGAGCACTCACTGCTCCGTGTTTTCTTGGGCACTTGCACTGTAAGTGATTACTGTACAGTACTTCCTATTCGTCCATTTACAATGCCATACAGCAGAAGTGATGATACGTATATTAGTAAATTATAATTGACTTTGTCATATAACTGTCTGTTCCTCCTGTCAGTTGTCACAATGGCTTTAGATTCATGTAACACAGAGGCACATCTAGTGAGATTAAAGGACTACACTAATTCAATCTGCATTTTACTGCATGTTGCAAAATGAAATATTTTTTACTGCTTGCCGCCGTGTGTAAATAGTAACCTCTTACTTTGCCTTTCCTTCACGATCTTCAAGGTCGTTTAGATTTACGATCCCGTTACTTATAGCCCTTTAATAGGACATGTTTGATGCTGATTAAAAAAAATCAGTGTAGATTTATTAATGAAACGTCTTTGACCTTTTTGCGTACGTAGCAGCGCTGTACCGTTCCCTCATCGCTGTCATGATACAAGCTGTGGGAATTTGCATATTTCGTCTGGAGCAAATCTTACGTCTTGGTTCTTGAGCTTTCTTTAATTTCTTCACAGCATGTTAGTTATCTTTTCTTTCGGGGAGGGAGACTTGAGAGTTTTAATTGGTTAACCTACATCCTAATTTGGGCTGCTCATAAACCTCAGCCTTTGTTGTAGGTCCAACGGCTGCATTATGTCACTGACAACTAAAAACATTTGTAAAGTTCCGGAATGCGACAAGACGTTTTATTGGGGCTGCAATAAAAAGAGCAAATTGAATTCACAAAATAATGCATTTCTGGGTGATTAAAAACGTACAGTGTTAATTAAAAACACTGTCTAGGTGTTGCCACACAGTTAGTAGTGATGCTGCCAACTCCTGTAGAGGTTTGCCAGAGGAGCAAGAAGTTCAATGACCTCCAGAAAAGGAACAATTAGGCTGCTATTCATATTCATGTCATGCAATGTTTTCAGAACTTTTTTTTTTTTTAATAATGAGGACTAGGACTGATTTTTAACACTTTATCACTTTGTTTGCTATGGAGCACCAATTCCCTCTTTTTCCCACATATCTTGGTGGCCCGGTTTTAGTCACCAATAGGCGTGATTTATAGCTTCTTTTGACCTCAAAGTGAATATGAGCCAGATGTCAGCCAGAGGTTACCAAAACACAATAGAAGTTAGAGCTTGTGTGGAAAACCCCAAATTGAACAGAGAATTGGTCCCGTATTAGTATTGCATGGGCATTGTGATCACCACTGGATTGGAAAAGTGCCCATTGGTTATAAGTCCAGAGGAAGAAGGGAGATTTACAATGTACTGCAAATCTCACAGCAATGTATAGTTGGTGATCCTTCTCATAGAAAAGCACATCCAGTTCCAGCAGTAAGGCATCTAGCTTTGTGTGGCCAACGTTATACCTACTATACCTATATGAAAAGCTAGGGAATCTTACCTCCAAGTGTATACATTTCAGTGTTAAAGAGTAACCCCCATCTTGGGAATCCTATTTCAATGTGTTCGAAATTGCAAAACAATGCACCCACCCAAAAGATGCTTATTTCCAAAATGCTCCGTTCTCCAGGTGTTGCAGGTATTGATTCCTCACTCAATACCTGCAATATCTGGAGAATGGAGCATTTTGGAAAAAAAAAAAACATATTATGGTTGAGTTCATTATTTTGTGATTTCAAAGACCTTTAAATAGTACCCATTTAAGTTGCAAAATGTTTTCACTCTTTGCGGCTGAAAACTCTGAATCACACCTTTTACAAATTATCAATTTGGTCAGTCCAAGATTTACTGAATTAAAGGCATTCTATCACGAAGTTCGTGTGAATGAGTGAAAGTTGAAAAACACGTCTCATCACCGAAATACTCCTTTAAAAGGGGGTTCTTGCCAAATACTATTGATGGTCTATCCTCAGAATAGGTCATCAATAGTTGATTGGTTGGAGTCCACTACATGGGACCCCAGCCAATGAGCTGATTGGGCACCTGTTGTCAGCCCTATAACACACAGAGGTACGGAGTGGAAGATGTTAGCTCCGACCCCTGTGCAGTGACCAGTGCTCATAATTGTAGGTGCAGCTCTCATTAAATAAATGGTAGCTCTGCCTGCAATTACAAATGCTGGCCACTACACGGGTTGTAGCTAACTGCTTCTACTCTGTACCCCTGTGGGTTTTGGTGCTAATTGTTCGGGGTCCCAAGCAGTGGACCCAGGATGATCAACTATTGATGAACTATCCTAAGGATATATGGAAGATGGACGTCAGCACTTCCTTCAGGCAAACTTTATTAACAGGCTGGGACCAGATCACGGAGCCCAGGCTTTCAAGGTGCCAGGGGGCCCAGGGCTGCCCCTGGCTTAGGAGTCGCAACCCCTAGAGCTACGTTACTGGCTACATAGTTCACTAAAATGGAACGTCATGTTCCATGTGCAGCTCTGTTCCATTTATCTGATCGGAATTTAGCTGCAGTACCAGGCCTAGCTGCTACATAATGTATGGCACTGCGCCTGGTATTCAATGAAAACGCTTTAAGCACCAGGGGCCTTTCAAACAGCTGATAAGCAGAGATGATATTGATGACCTATCCTAAGAATAAGTCATTATTGTATGCTATCCTAAATACGTATTTGGACACATGAGCAAGAATCAAAGCAGTATTTTTTACATATGTTAATACTAAATGGGCCTCCTTTGGTTCTACTGACATCAGATACTCTCCGTGACATACTTTCTACTAACACTGCAGCTGGTATTTCCCTCCATTCACCCTGCAAACAGCTGGTGGGTTTTCTCAAAGAAGATGCATTGGCCCATCTACAATGGTGCAAGGAGAGTCATTATTGGACAGTTGAGCAATAGAAGAACGTCCTATGGAGTGACAAATCATGTTACTCCATCTTCAAATCAGACAGATGTACCTGGGCATTTAGGGGAACGCTTTTTGCCTGACTGTGATATGCCAACAGTCAAGTATATTGAAGGTTCCAATACAGTGTGGGGATGTTTTACATGGCATGGTCTTGGTCCGTTGGTTGTAGTGGCAAGACCTATGAACATGGAGGTGTACCTTGACATTCTAGACAACAATGTGCTGCTAACAATGTGGTAATACTCTAGGAATAGTCAGCAATACTTCCAACAAGACAAAGCACCTTGTCACAAACCCAATATTGTTCTACATTGGTTTGAAGATATGGATGTTCCAATCAGCGACTGCCTGTTTACTGTGAATGTAGGTGGGGAGGCCAGAACGTTTTTCCAGCCCGCTCCTCCTCCAGTCATTGAGCGATGATCGTTCCTGTGTAATAACAGGAACGATCCTCGTTGGGACGTCAACACGTCATGCCAACATTGAATTGTATTAGCGTTGATTACTTATGGTTCTTAATTATGTGGTATACATTCCACAACACATGGAATAGGTGAATTCCAGTCTACTCTTGACTATCGAAAGCGATATCATTCCTTATTCTATAACTGTCGGTTATTCCTAGGTAACCTACTACTGAAGAACAAAATCTTCTGCTCTCCTCCGGGAAGGATTTGTAGTGTCTTTTGTTCTATGAACATTTGTTTTTCTCTTTTATTTTACTGTTCAGAAGTTGTTGACATGACTTTAATATAGATTCTCATCATGTAGTGGGGAGTGATATAAGTCAGAAGCGTTCAGCAAGTAGTGGCACTCAGGACATTTCCCATAAAGCAGAGAGCATTATAACCCTCTAATACTTGCAGAGCCAGACATTTCACCACTGAGGACCAGGGGGAATCTGGTTTTGATAATTCTTTTGACAAGGAGGCTGCAGAGCCAGCAGGCCAGCTCCCTGGGGTTGCGATAAAGAAATGAAGCGCTGATTTTTCAACCTTTGACACCTACATGTGGGGCACTTAAAGGGATCTTTGGCAGGGGAACCAGTCTTTTTGGCTATCATTTCTTAATAAGAAGATGAAAAGTAAAGACTACAATTCCCAGGATGCCTCTGTAAAACAAATAGCAAAACAGTTTTACTGGATAAACTTCCTTTTAGTTTTTGTTGTATAGACAGAAATAAGAATGGTGAAAATAGAAAAAAAAGAAAAATACTTCTAGGGAGAGTATTGAATTTCTCTCTTTTTTAGCAATATAATAATGTATAGTATGGGGTCACAAGTCCCATATGACTATATGATACCTACAAGAAGATATAGAAAGTGATTAAGTAAATTCTATATGAATAACATCGTAACAGCTTCTAGATAGGCACGGAACATTTTTACACTTGACGAGATTAGGGCGAAATATGTTTTTTTAGTCAATTGTAAAAAGGGCTTTTAAAGTTAGAAGCGTGGTACAAAAAGGCTCTTTAAGACCATATTACGGCCACATTTTAAAGGGGTCTTAAATACTAATGATCAATGCATAGAATAGGTCATCAGTATCAAAATCAGTGAGGGGTCCAACTCCTGACACCCCAAGCAATGAGCTGTTTGAAGAGGCTAAAGCACTCAGGCAGGGGCGTAACTATAGGTGATGCAGGGGATGCGGTTGCACCCGGGCCCAGGAGTCTCACGTCGCCCATAAGGCCTCTCTTCTCCATATAGGAAGCCCAGTACTATGAATAAAGCATTATAGTTGGGGGCCCCGTTCCAGGTTTTGCATTGGGACCCAGGAGCTTCAAGTTATGCCTCTGCACTCAGGCTACACTGTGGCCTCTTCTTCAGCTTGCGACATCATGTTTATCAATCACATGGCCTTTCTGCAGTTTAATTGCATTCTAGTGAATTGGACTAATCTGCAATACCAGGCACAACGGCAATACATTGTGCAGCGCTGTACCTGATATACAGAACAGCTGACCAATGAGGCTGCCAGGAGTCTATCGGGAGTTTTAAATTCTCAGTCTATCCTAAGATAGATCATCAGTACTAAAGTTCCGGATAGCCACTCTAAGGCCTGCAGTATAGCCACATTATTTGGACCAGGCTTGGTTATTCTGAAATTAAGTTTAGATCACTTTAGAACCTTATAGTGATATACTTTAATTTCAGTCTAATCACATGGAGTCTGGATTTTGCAGATAGTTAAAGAAATATCAGAAACTATCTATATTTAAAGTTAAAGTGACCCTCTAGTCCTGGATAAACAAAGATGGCTGCACTGCATCTGACTAGATGATGCACACGGTGCATTAGTATGCATCGGTAGTCTAAGACACTACAGGCTGCTTTGATTGGCCAGCACTGTTCGTTCAGATTCTCACATCCAGCCCTCACCATGCAATTGCATAAAACCCAGTAAAGCAGCTAATAAAGATCAATCCAATAAGAATTATGCTGTTTTGCCCACCCTATCTTGAGGATACATCATTAATTGTTTACAAATGGACAACTCCTTTAAGTGTGCTGTTTTATAGCTCTATACAGCTTGGCTATTACACAGAACCCCAACTTACTGTTATTTAAAATAGATACAATGCCATATTTAGTGGATATACCTACATGTAGATCAAAAAGGAGTGGCTATCTAGACAGATACTTTGTGTCAAGTATGCATTATTTTTAATTTTCCCTCTTGTTTCACAATAGCACGGATAAACCTAAGGTCGACATGAGCCATCACACCATTGCATATGCCTGATGGATACCATATTGGCCTATCTGAAGAGGTGGCATCACCATGATGACTGCTCTCTTTTACTTGTGATGTGTGACTCAAACTACAGGTTTAAGACCCGGCATGGCACCACTCTCCCATTACCCTAGAGGGGAAACTATCAGTTCTTTCAGTGATTGGTCATTAGCCCCCATGATGAGTGTTGTGACTATATTTCTGTTAACATTTTCTATGATTTCTTGTGTTTTGCTTGGCCCTCTGACCCTGCCTTATGATAGCAATCTTGGATCTGACATTCACCTGTCTGTGCCAACCACATATTGGTCTCCTGAAGTTTTTTTCTGCCTTGCTGTCAAACTTCTAATACTCTCAAGTCTGAGTTGATCTTGTTTCTGACAGTGCTACTGTGCATTCCTATCCAGAAAACCTGTTGTCCATAGACCCATTTCCACCTGGCCAGCAGTTGACATTCAGAGACATCCTTGAACTAGAACCTTTTGGGAGTGTAACTGCATGTCTTCCTGTATCTTCGTGCTGGTTCTCTAGGAGAATGCTGATAAAGACATGGAAACATATATTACTCAAAACTGTACACACTAAACCAACATCCAAACATACAAAAGAGGAATCCCTTGTAAATATGTCTTTGCATTTGATCATAGCATGGGGACCTTCTATGTAAATAATGTGTATCTTTATCTATCTGATTGATTTTGGATGCATATTGTTGCAGTTCCCTTACATCCTACAGCAGCACAACCATGGGGTAACTACCCCAGTGAACTGGTAGGACAGATAGAATTTTTAACAACATAATTAAGTAATTAACTAATTACCCCCTATCTCACTCCACACCTATATATAGGTTGACTGTACTGCTACAGTGGTGTGTTCTTTTCTATCCTGTGGTTTAGAGGACAGATGGACTAACTCCTGTGGGATGTCATCCTGCATGAAGTCTCTCCTAATAGGGGTAACTGCTTGCTGAATCCCCAAGATTGTGCTGTTGTGTAGGACATAAGGAAAGCATTGATTAGGATTATTAATCTGTTTTCCCTTACTCCTAACAGTAGCGCATGCTTCCCAACCTTATTATTTTCTTTTTAACTACACGCCAGTGTAGCAGCACAATCAGCCTATATAGGGTGTGGGATAGGGACTAATAAGTTAATTACTTAATTATGTAATTACAAATTTCATCCCTTTTCGGGCTCTTTCACACGGGCACTGGTGTTTTTACGTTCGCCTGCTGGAGACATAAAAACGTGTGAACGGGCGCACAAATCTAATCTAACATTTGTGCGCCCATTTAGACAGCCCGAGTCTGGCACATATAAGCCAAGCCCACAAAGCCGTAGGTAGGGGGAAACAGTTTAGCTATGCTAAATTGTCTCCCCCTTCCCTCCCCTCGCCAGCTCTTGCATAGGAGTCTATGTAGCGGCTGACATATTCCGACCAGAAAGATAGTTCCAAGACTATCTTTCCTGGCCAGCATAAAAGCGTATGGTGCTATATTGGTCAGCTAGGCGCTTTTACGCTGCAGGTATATACCTGTGTGATCTGATGCATTGGAATCATGGTAGCGTATATCGTCCTGCCTTGAAAACGGTGGACAATATACGCTCGTGTAAAAGAGCCCTTACCAGTTCACAGGAGCAGAATTACCCCATGGTTGTGCTGCTGTCAGGACTAAGGGAAAACAGATTAAAAATCACAATCAACTCTTTACCCATGACATATCTGATAACAATGTGCTCCACACACATAGAAAAGCAATCCAGTTTTTAACCATTGCTACAATCATGTAATCCCTATGCATCCTAAAGAAAAATAAAATTACCTAAAATAAGAGGCAAGCTTCCCCTGTTATGATGCATTAGACAAACCGGGCTGCCCAATTAACTCTACACCTACCCCGAAGGCCCAGACATTAACACCCTTACATGTTCATACTGATTATTTGTTAGCACAATTCATTGTTCTTTGCACCTCCACAACTAGCATGTGGCATGGATGGCTTGTAAAGCTCCAATGGCTGAAACATTACCTATATAATACTGGTACTATATATTTCATAAGTACAACGACTGAATTGTTGTTCTGGTGCCTCCTATCTTTGGACCCATAAGCTTTGGGACCCCATATCAGCTTCATTTACCGCTATGCCACTGCGATACACATAATCATGTTACATAAGCCTTAGGTCATATTGTTTTGCTGGCTCGGTGTTAGTTAAGTTGCAGGCATAACTAGATTATACTACTCCGAGAGCAGTTCTGGGTCAGAAGGCTAACAGAGCAAAGCTAGTTTTTATTTGTCATCTGGGCCAGTTGAGTGCATTGAACAGCTGTATTTCTTGGTGCTATCAGTACCTAAGCCTAAATGGCTTGTCTCTTGTTGCCTTTAGTTAATAATGTTCCACCGCTTGGTTTCAGATCAAAATATTGTCATACTGTCCAGTAATTTATGACTTTGTCGTATTGTGGAGCCGGATAGCTGTGGAATTGAACTGTACTGGCAAGGGAAGTTAAAAGGCTTATTCGTAAAAATGCTCAAATTAAAATTGACAGACAAATCTTTTTTGTTTTATGAGCTGCTTGCACGGGCAGCAGAAAAAAGCAACAGTTTGGTCTCTTTTGACCCATATTCTTCCTCTGAGCCTTTTTAAATGGGTTATTCCAGCACAATGTCTCTTATTGGAAAGATGTTTGCCTGTTACAGACTTGGCTCTGCTGGTTTGTATAAAACAGCTCTCTAAAGTCTGCTCTAAACAGACTGTTTCTTCTCTTAAAGAACTAGCAAGCCTCACATTTTCCGACAGAACGCAGCGAACTGTATCCCGGCGTTATATTATACTGGATTGTTTTTTCTAGTTATTGTTTTTATAATAAACTCAGCTTGATCTGTATACTTTTAAAGTGCCGTTAAACCAAACCTCTCCTGCAACATGCAGGGGCTAAAGTTGTCAGGCTTGGACCATTAAAGTGCCATTCATGTTATTGCAGACCTCCTTTAACCCACCGTACTGAAATGCGGCTAATAAATAGGCTGTTTTAAACATAACAAACCATAAAGTACATTAAAGTTAGGGACCATAGGCACACTCTCGGATAAATTAGGCAGAAAGTGAACAGTCAGGTCTTGAAGTTGACGTTTTGGAAGCAGGAAAAATGGGCAAGTGTAAGGATCTGAGTGACTTTGACAAGGCCAAATTGTGATGGTTAGATGACTGGGTCAGAGCATTTCGCAAATGGCAGTTCTTCTGGGGGGGTTCTGGTATGTAATGGCTAGTACCTACCAAAAGTGGTCTAAGGAAGGGCAACTGGTGAATGGCAACATGGTCATGGGAACCCAAAGCTCAATGATGCTTGTAGGGAATAAAGGCTAGTCCATCTGTTCTGATCCAACAGAAGAGCTACTGTAGTGCAAATTGCTGAAATAGTTTACCTTGGCGAAAGGGAGAAACATATTAAGAGGAAAGAATATGAAGCCAACCCTTGTCGGGGCCATCTTCCACTTGAAAACAGATGTCCCCACTGCGAAAGAACCTGTGGATCAAGAATAGGTCTCTATAGTCACCTTCGGACCCACTGCTAAGCCCCTATACTTGGAAGGCAATCATGCTCGGCCACGAGTGATAGCCCATGATGATGATGTCTGTAGCTCTAGACTGGTCAGAATGCCCATGTACTGACCCATAGCCTACAAATAGACACTTTGGTAGTGTATATGGGTCAGTACATGGGCACTCTGACAGTCCCTTATAAATGAATGGACCAGTAGAGCACACACTTGACCACAGCTACATTCATATCAGGACACTTGGGATCTTCCATTATTGTGATCAGTGGAATCCCAGCAGTTGGACCACAACTGATTCAACTACTGGGATTTCACCAATCACAACAACGGAAGAACCCAAGTGTCCTGATATGAATGGAGCTGTGGTCATGTGTGCGCCCTACTGGTCCATTCATTTCTAAGGCACTGTCAGAGAAAGCCACTCGACTATATCCGGCAGTCACATACAAATGAATGGAGTAGTAGTGTGCATGCCTGACCACCACTCCATTCATTCGTATACACTCAGTACCCCCTTTTCTTATGACAGCTGGGAGTCCCAGCAGTTCCATCCCCACTAGTCAGACACTTATTGCCTATCTTGAGGATAGGTGATAAGTTATTTTTGTGGGACATCCCTTTTAAGTATTTTGTAGGTTTACCACAATAATTACTGTAATTGATATTAATGTAGATAACTATAATCACAGTTAAACACACAGACGGCTGTTTCTCAAAAATCCCTAGATGTGGGAATTATTAAGAAAATTACTCATATTTCTTTGTTAAGCTCATTCACAGATGCCTCCTTTTCATAGATCAAATTTATTGAAAGAACAAAACAATTAAATCGCACATAACAATTCAAAATAAGACATCTGTGCAAGCAAAAGATACCTGTGGAAAACATCGGGAAAAGTAGATGAGACTACTGAGAGTTTCAGTTAGACTTTCTTCATGTATAAGAATATAGTTGGTCGTGACTTTAGTACGGTAGGTGTGAATTCTGTACATGCTGTCTGACTGGCAGCTCCTAACACAACGTAAAGCCAAAGTATAATAAACTTATACAGAACATGTTTTTTTCGGTCAACTGATTGCCATTAGGGAGTCGGGAAAGAATTTTTTTCCCCCAAAAGGGCTATTTGGCTTCTGCTCTTGGTTTTTTTTTTTTGCCTTCCTCTGGATCAACAACACAGGAGGATAGACAGGCTGGACTAGATGGACATTGTCTTCATTCGGCCTTACGAACTATGTTACTATGTTATAAGTGGTAGGAACTTTTGAAAGTCATTCAGATGAGGGCTTCACATACAAAACGCACTACATTGATGCTTCTCATAAAACACCTGTCAAATATTGTCCAAAAATTGGCGTAATTCATCTCCTATTTATAAATGTTCTATCCTCGAGTAGCGATTTTCATGCATTATCCTATGTACTAAGAGTTAACCCAACACCAACATCATTGATCCCAATTCTGTGCGTTGACTCTACATGGCAGCAGTATGAAGGTCATGAGAACAGATACATAGATTTGCATCATTTCTGTATTAGAATCCGCAAAACACGGACCAAATATGGAGCTAAAATACACTGGTCTGAAAGCAGCCTTACAGTCAAATATCAGTACTGCGGCAACAGGTGATAGTTAGAGATGTGCGAGTATACTCGCTAAGGCACATTACTCGAGTGAGTAGTGCCTTAGCCGAGTATCTCCCCGCTCGTCTCTAAAGATTCGGGGGCCAGCGGGGAGCGGCGGGGGAGAGCGGGGAGGAAGGGGGGGGGAGATCTCTCTCTCCCTCTCTCCCCGCTCCCCGTCGCAACTCACCTGTCTCCCGCACTGGCCCCCGAATCTTTAGAGACGAGCGGGGAGATACTCGGCTAAGGCACTACTCGCTCGAGTAATGTGCCTTAGCGAGTATACTCGCTCATCTCTAGTGATAGTCCATTTTCATAGCTCTCTGAAAATCAATGGAAATAAGTCCATCTTTAGATCTTCACCTTTGGTGTTTTGTGTCTGGACCTTCTCTTTGCCCTCTTCCTCCTCTTCACTGTAGCTGTATATGTACATAGCAACTACCTGATTCTTTAGTACTAGTGGTGTAATTGATTGTTTTATCATTGCTTCATTGTAATCCCATGCACTGATTTGCTGGGAGCTTGTGCTGTAACACAACTGCCAATGCTAACCAGCAGAGTTGCAGTACTAAGTATGGAGTTAGTTGAGAGCAGCAACTGGGGTGAGAGAAAGTATCAGACTACTTCAGAATCCCATTAAAAGGGAATTCCAGTAATATGTTATCCCTTGTCTGTCGTTAGGTTCAAGCATGCGTGCTTCCATTCCATTCAAAGTCTGTGGGATTGAGGGAAACAGCCAAACACAAAGTTCATCTATTTTTGTCAGCCCCATAGACTTTGAATGGAGTGGCAGCCTGCATGCTTAAAAGTCATTCCATTCAAATGTGGGCACAGGACCCTGAGTGGGGTCTCAGTATTTGGATCCCTACTGAGCTAATGGTTATCATAAGTGGTTTTCGTAAGAAAAAAAAAAAGGTATTGCACTGATAGGCAGTCTGCCTGTATTCTGCTTGTACAGAAAGCAGCAAAATAGTAGCATACCCACACCAGAACAACTCAGTGAATAAATACTGTACCAAAACGAAGCTCATAACATAAATACGGTACCAGAAATAATTTCAGTGCATAACCACAATGCAAACCAACCTTACTACATAGATACAATACCAGAACCAAGCTCATAACATAAATACGGTACCAGAAATAAGTTCAGTACATAACCACAATACAAACCAATCTTAGTGCATAGATACAATGCCAGAACCAAGCTCATAACATAAATACAATAGCAGAACTAAGCGATTGTGCGTCAGGGGTGCTGATGGGCTGATAGTGGCACCTTAGAATACGAGATGCTGCCACACAGAGGAAAAAGATCATCTGGCTCGGCAGACCTAAGGGGAACTGTTACCCCCAGCCCACATCTGCCTGGTGTCCCCTCTACAAGCTGGTGCCCTTTGTGACTATATGGGTTGCAAGTAGCTAAGACCAGCCATGCATGAGGTTTACCACAGCATGGATCCTGCCTTCAGAGTATTTGTGAGCCTTAATTTTTGTAATGAGATGACGTGTTGTCATATTTTAATACTACTTGTCAAGTTATCAGTTACAACATGATTGATCATATCAGCTTATAAAGATTAGCCAAGATGTTTGTTCTCCGATGTGCTCAATAGTTTGGCCCATGTCTGGTTAATCAGAGGTACAAGTACTAATGACCTTTTAGAATACAATAAACTGAAGTGTCCTCAGAGCTGGGAAACCAAGAGGAAATAAATCATGGCCTTTGTGTATGTGGGTGGTAGGTCTGAGTTTTGAAGGCTTAATTAAAGAGGTGAATTGTGGATAGATCCCAAATTTTCACCTGTTTTAAACTTCCTGTACAGCAAAGTCTTATTGGAATTACTGCAAGCTGTTCTACAAGGTGGTGAAAGGAGGTTTCTTTTTGGTGTAGGGCGGAATGGCCTCGCTGGTGTTACTGAGAAGAAATCCAGTAGTGACCTATCAATAACACAAGTGCAAAACTGGAAACAATTAACCTTTTCTTTCCTTATTACTTCACAAGGTATTAAACCACATGGCAGGGTTTCCGTCAGGAGAAATTGTAGTTTCAGCACGCAAGCATAAATCCTTGACTTATCCTCTTCTGTCAAGTTGTTAAGAAGTATTTCTAGCTATTTCTTGGTTTATCTGTTTCTGGTAAAGCTGGGTGATAACCAGTTAGTCTACAGATACTACAGGGGTTGTCGGGAGGATCACATAGAGTCCTGAACATAGTAATTAGGGACAAAGGCATATATTACTACATAACTAGACAGATTAGCCATTCAGGATTTTGGAAAACCTCAAATTTAAGGGGGAAATGGTAAGACATGTCTTATGCCGGTTATCCTAATATAATTTTAGTAAATACTTGTATGCAAATGTATGAATAAATTAACAATTGGGTGTTACTATTTACCTGGTCAAGAGGATCTGTCTAATCTGAGACTGCCAACATACTCCATGGACAAAGAGAAAAGTTATACCCAATTATCAATGTAGGGTAAATTCACACATCATGGACATTGGGGTGCCTTCACAATTGCAATCGCTATATCGCTGCATTTTTTTAACGTGAATGTCAATAGGACTTTCTAATGTTAAAAACGCATCACACAAAAATCGTACATTTGTGCCTTGCGATTTTTGTGCAATGCGCTTTTAAAATTAGAAAGTCCTATTGACATTCATGTTAAAAAAATCGCAGAGATATTACGATCGCAAGCGTGAAGGCACCCTAACTGTCTCAGGACTTGATAGGGCTCTGCCTGAAAGCAGGGTAATTGTCCTGATAAGGATGGTCCCATTTCTTGTACCTACAGGACCTAGTCTATCCCCCGATGACAACAGGACACAAGTACAAGTCAGACAGGGAACACTTGCTCACTGAACAAAACATGAGACAGGCATCCACATTCCTATGGACAAAGGGGACTCGGGCATAGAAGAACAATATGGACGAAAGACAGACAGAGCAAGACCCTGGCGTCTGTCTACCAATGAACAAAGGGGAATATACAATGGACGAGTAGCACAAACAGACATGAACCGGGCGTCCGACAATCATTCGGACAGGTACATCAGACAAAGATGAACAAACAGATGGACAACCAAACAGACTAAGGCCTCATATCCATGGGTGGATTTTTGCTGTGGAATCCAGAGTGGATGTCCACCTCCGGATTCCGCAGCAAAAACCCTCCATAGCATGCTATGGAAAAACGATTCTTCATGCACACAAGCAGAAACCAATTACGGTTTCCACTTGAGGATGAAAAAATCGCAGCATGCTCCATTTGACTGCGGTTCCCACATGAACAACTTCCATTGAAGTCAATGGAAGGCGTCCGACCCGCAGCTCGTCTGCAGTTGACATTACCGATGGATCCCAGATTTTGCGGGAAAGGGCCGGAGATTTAAAAAAAAAAATTGTACTGCGCATGTGTCTGCACACATCCACAGTACAGAAGAAAGAAGTCATGAACAGATATGCAGGGTCGCCAGCCAAGGGCATGGGCGGATACCGTGGGGGGTTCCCCTTGCAGAATCCGCGTGTGCCATGGACATGAGGCCTAACTAAGAGACAAACTGACAAAAGGGCAGAGCACCACATAGCATGCATGCAGCAGGACTGGATACAGACAGAGCTCTGGAAGGCATGCATGCACACAGCAGACGTAAGCCTAATGACCTAACCAAGTGCTAATTACAGGGCGTCATCAGATTATATAGCATAACGTTATCGCTGATTGGCCAACCTATCTTTTTGGCCGGAATGTGTCGGCAGGTCCCATAGACTCCTATGGGAGTCTATGAGAGCTGTTGGAAAAGGCAGGTGGGAGAGCGTTTAGCAGCGTCTCTGCTAAACTCCCTCCCCCTCTCTGCCCCTTGCCAGCTGCTGGCAAAGGGAGGGGTCAGGACGTGGCAAGAGATTAGCACACTAGCTCCCGCCCCATCCCACCCCCCACTTTGCCGACAGCCGGCAATGGGGAGGGAGTTTAGTAGAGCCAGGCGCATAAACGGGAGATGCAACCGTGACTTTGTCATAGCTGCCTCTCGTTCGTGTGATCCTGGCCGCGCTGTGGCCGTGTCTGGCTGACCGAAAATCGCAGTTTCTGTGTGAAGGAACCCTTAGTTTCATTCAAATGAATGGTGCAACAGTGCAATACCAAAAACAGCCCACAAAGAAGGATGGCATAGTTTCTGGAAGCTAGAGGCTGCTCATTACAGGGGCAAAGGTGGCACAGTTTGTGCAACAATGAAAAAACAATGCACCCACACCAATATTACAGCATCGACAGAGCTGGCGATAATTTGTTTTCCATATAATATATAAATTTGCATGTCTCCACATGAAATCAAAGTCATGTAGACATACAGTATGGGCACTTAAAGGAGTTGTCCAAGGTTAGAGAACCATGGCTGCTTTCTTTCAAAAACTCTCCACACTTGTGCAAGGGTTATGTGTAGTGCTGCCGCTCAGCTCCATACACTTCAGAATACCAGACACAACCCATAGGCAAATAGGGCGATGTTCCTAAAAGCACGTAGCCATGTTTTTCTAATTCTGGACAACCTCATTAAGAGGCTTTACAAGGGATGATAATCAGCTGAATGAACATTTGTAAGAGCATTCATCCTGGATAATTGCCCTGTGTAAGCAAAGCAACGATCAGCCAACAAATGAGCAAACAATCAATTTGTCAGCTGATCAGGTCTTTTATGCAGGCCAAAAATAGTCGTTTGTCAGCAACACATTTTTCTGTGTAAATAGCTACAGTCAAATGTGCAACCTATTTAAGGCCCTAATGAGTCTCTTAAAGGGGTATTCCAGGCTTTTACTGCCGATGACCTACCCTTGGGATAGGTTATTAGTAGAGATGAGCAAACATACTCGGCCACGCCCCTTTTTCGGCCGAGCACCGCGATTTTTGAGTACTTCCGTACTTGGGCGAAAAGATTCGGGGGGTGCCGTGGGTGAGTGGGGGGTTGCAGCGGGGAGTGGGGGGGAGAGGGAGAGAGAGAGGGCTCCCCCCTGTTCCCCGCTGCTACCCCCCGCTCCGCCACGCCTCCCCCCGCCCCCCCCCGGCACCCCCCGAATCTTTTCACCCGAGTACTGAAGTGCTCGAAAATCGCGGTGCTCGATCGAGTAATTACTCGAAACGAGTAGGTTCGCTCATGTCTAGTTATTAGTAGTTGATCGGTAGGCTTCACCACTCGTGATCCTTGCCAATCCGCTGATCCTCTGGCCCACTGTAAGTGTATCGGGGCCAGATGTCTGCTTTGGTTGTCAGGCACAGGAGTGTAATAGACAGATTCCTCCTCTTATACTTCCGGCTCTGGAACCAGAAGTGTACTAGGAGGCATTGCTCCCATTGATTTCAATGAAAGTGCAGTTGCCTATTACAATTCCAGCCCTGGCCACCAATGATGATGTCTAGCTCCAGTACAGTGACAGTGGGTCAGAGGATCAGTTGATCTGTGGGGATCCCGAGTGCCAGACCCCCACCAATTTTTGACCTATCTCGAATGTAGGTCATTAATAGTAAAAGCCTGGAATACCCCTTTATAGGGAACTTGTCACCTGCCGAAAGCACTATAAACTAACTTCTGGTGCTTTTAAGGCAGGTGCTTTACTTTTCATACTCCCTTCCTGGTTCATGCCTGTAAAGTCTGCGCTCCCACCGAAAATCTGACTCTTTTCAGAGTCCTGCTCACGCACTCTCCTATACAAGTCTGTGGGAGAGCGCATGCAAGGAACTCTGAAAAGAGTGAGATTTTTG
This sequence comes from Eleutherodactylus coqui, assembly GCF_035609145.1. NCBI lineage: Eukaryota > Metazoa > Chordata > Amphibia > Anura > Eleutherodactylidae > Eleutherodactylus > Eleutherodactylus coqui. The sequence goes on along the minus strand of NC_089844.1, from coordinate 72,195,136 downwards.
GCAAATGGGTGCGGACTTTACAGGTAGACACTGTGGGAATCAGGAAATAGGTGGGTATAAAAATACCGCACCCGGCTCCCTGTCACCTGCCCTAACCACACCATTAGTTAGTTTATAGTGCTTTTTATGCAGGTGACAGGTTCCCTATAACAATTGTTTATTTGTATGCAGTTTGGAGAGGCCCATATAAAAAGCCCTTTAAACAGGCACCGATTGACTTGTTATATCGCTCATTTGGGCAGGAAATCTGCCTGTGTAAAAGGGCCCCTAGATTTGGGTGCTGTTTCGCGGCTCCATACCGGTCGATCTTGCACTCAACCTTTCTTGCGTATTTCTTCCATTTAAACCCTCCAAAAATATAAATACATGTTTTATAATATTGCTATATTTTTCTTTGATAAATCAGACAATTACGGATTGATGTGCTCCCTATTTTTGTGCTAATAGAATGTAAGGGTTGACAGAAGAAATACCTTCTTCACTTTTCGGTCATTGATGTGGGATTTTAAGCAGTTTCTTCATTCAAGCACTGATTAACGGAATGTCTGAAATCAGATTTCCAATTCTCCTCTCCTGTGGACAATTGAACAGCTTGTTACAAGTAATCTATTGTGCCCCAAATGTCTCTTAATAGGTATCTTTGTTTCTCTGATAACATATCAACAGCCTTAATGGGACTTGTTATCGTGGGTTGGCGGACTTGCTTATCTATAAAACACAAAAATAGTAAAATACCGCAAAATGTTTCGACTCAAATAGTGGAAAGGAATGAAGTAGCTGTGGCATAATGTATATCATTTACTCTGGGTCAGGTGGCAAATGATATGTGCACTCTATAAGACAATGGTTTTCATTGACGGTAGACCATCTAGCAGTCCTGCCACATCAGCAATGACTGTATAGATTATATGGGCACTGGGTGTAAATTGCCCGTATGGCTACTAAACTACCTGCAGACAACCTTATTATCCATTTCCCAACCATGTTACACAAGATAGATGAACACATGGTATAGTTTATTATCAGCAATGCTGTATCATTTGTTGCCTGACATATGTTGGGGATTTTAGACAGACGTTTCCTGAATGACTTGTTGCTTATGGCTAGGTTATAGAGGTTGTCATCTTTGATGATAATGTCTTAAGTTAAACAGCAAGTCCCGGATCAAACTCTGCCGTGATCTATGGCCTGGGCTTCCATTGATGGGGTGGAGATCTGTTGTTCGTCATGAATGACTTTTCAGCTACAGCACCTGACAACAACCATAAAAAATCTAACAAGGCAGATGAACTTTTTGGCAGATGTTGGCCAACTTTAAGGGTATGTGCACAAGGTAAAGGCAAAGCATGGGCCCATAGCAGTGTGTTAGATGTGGTATGGAAATCAAATAAGGTAGAAGCTAAGTTCCATATTCTGCTCTAAGCATAAGGCATAGTACATACATAATAACATAGTATGTTAGACTGAAAAAAGACATATGTTCATCCAGTTCAGCATATTTCCCTGCCAATGTTGATCCAGAGAAAGGCAAAAAAAACACCCAAATGAGGTGGAAGCCAATTTTCCACATTTAAGGGACAAAAATTCCTTCCTAACTCGGAATCGCAATAATCCCCGGATCAACAACCCTTCTGAAGTTATCAGTGACTATAACATATAATATTGTATCACTCAAGAAAGGTGTCCAGGCCCTTCTTGAACCCTTTTATAGAGTTTGCCATCACTACATCCTCAGGCAGAGAGTTCCACAGTCTCACTGCTCTTACGGTAAAGAACCCCCTTCTATGTCGGTGTAGAAACCTTCTTTCCTCTAGACATAGAGGATGCCCTCTTGTTACAGTCACAGTCCTGGGTATAAATAGATGATGGGAAAGATCTCTGTATTGTCCCCTGATATATTTATACATACCGTGTTTCCCAGAAAATAAGGCACCCCCTGAAAATAAGACACCCCTTGAAATTTGCAGAAGTCCCAAATATAAGGCACCCCCCGATAGTAAGGCATAGTAAAGTGTGCAGGCAAGTCAAGAGGCCTGTCCCCTGCTGCCATCCCCTTTGTCTCCTACCTCCAGATGTATAGGTAGATCTGCAGACAGTCTACTTTTATCCTGTCCCTGCTGTGCTGTACGAGTGTGCTGTTGTGAGCTCCCCTTGCTGGCTGGAAAAGTCCATATTGTACGTTCTGTTCCTGCTGTACATGTCTGCTGTGATGAGCTCCCCCTGGTGACCGGAAGCTGCAATACCATCCCTGCTTACAAGTGGTACAGGAACTTCTGTCTGCAGACAGGTACGTTACTTTACAGCCCTTATTTTTTTATGGCTCTGTGTTTGAGTCAGGCAACCTGTGTGTGATTCTTAAGGTTGGGTTCTCACAGAGCGTATTTCCAGCGGAAATCTCGCAGTTTGGCCACAGCGATAAACAGCCGCTTGTTTTGAAGCGACCTGGCTGCACGCTTTTCCGTTTCTGTGGCCGGTGAATCCGCACCACAACACCGGCTTCTCCCAGCTTTGCCGTGACAGATTTGCTGTCCCATGTGGACAAGATTTCTGAGAAATTTCGTCCACAAAGCTGGCCAATTGAGGGATTAGCGGCCACAGATAGATTTGCCGCGGCGAAATAAGACACCCCCTGAAAATAAGACGTAGCGCATATTTCGGAGCAAAAATTAATATAAGACGCGTCCTATTTTCGGGGAAACAGGGTAGTTATTAGGTTGCCCCTCAGACGTCTTTTTTCTTATCTAAATAACCCAAATTTTGATAACCTCTCTGGATATTGTAGTCCGCCCATTCCAATACTATCCTATTTGACTTCCATACTATATCATCATATGGGTTTAAGGTTTGAGGTATGCTTACCTGCACTTTATTGCATGTGCATTTTAATCTTTTAGTAATTTTGAATGTATACCTTGATTCATTTTTATCTATTGCTCCTTGTGCAAAGAACTGTGTTCTGAGAATTGCCTGTGGTGATCATGTACTTTATCGTAGTACATTGACCAGATATGTATAGAAACATAGTAACATAATATGTAAGCCCGAAATATGATTTTAACCAAAAGGCTTTTTTTTTCATGGAACACATCAAGCACAGCTGCTCTGCAGTACACATTGCAAATTATGGTTTGAAATTGGATGCAAGCTATTCCTAAAGGTGTTTCAATTTTTGTAGATTACTTTTAAACCTTCTGATTCTATATAACCAGTGTTGGAATTGACACCCCCTAGGGCAGGATTTGGACAGTTTTGATCTTTAGGACAGAGTACATTGCTATCATTGCTGGCATGAAAATAACACCTAGCTAAAGAAGACAGACAATTATAACCTTAAGGCCTTAGTCAGACGGGCGTTTCTTTGCGCGATTTGCGCATGCGCATGCGTCCGGCGATTTTTAAAAACCATTGCTTTGCAATGATATCGGACACATGAGCGCTTTTTATGCGCTCGTCCGATAAATTATAAAACAGAAATCGCAGATCGCACCTATCTGTGATCTGCGATTCCTGTTCTCTTCTCTATATGCGCTCAATGGGGCCGGCGGCAGCAGCGCTGACCCCATTGAGAACATATAGAAGACAAATCATTCTTCTCTGCCACAGCTGTAACAGCTGTGGCAGAGAAGAACGATGTTTGCCCATTGAATTCAATGGAGTCGGCAATACAGCCAGCTCCATTGAAAGCAATGGGCTGCCGGCGAGCGCGGGATGAATTGTCGGGAAGAGGTTAAATATATAAGCCCTTCCCTGCAATTCATCCAGAAATGTGTTTAAATAAATATATATATATATATACTTACCTTGTCCCGGCAGATGGAGTTCAGCCGCGGCGGCCGGCAGTGGGTGTGAAGGGGGTGTGAGTCAGACTCAGCGCTGAGCCAATCAGGGGGCAGGTCTGACTCACACCCCCTTCACACCCACTGCAGGCCGGCCGCTCTGAACTCCGTCTGCCGGGACAAGGTGAGTATATAGATTTTTTTTATTTTTACACTTTTCTGGATGAATTGCAGGGAAGGGCTTATATATTTAAGCCCTTACCGACAATTCATCCTGCACTCGCCCGCAGCGCATTGCTTTCAATAGAGCCGGCTGTATTGCTGGCTCCATTGAATTCAATGCGCTGGACAGCTCCAGCCCGTTTCTAATGAAACGCGGCTAGGAGCAGATTTTTCGGGCGATTTTTTTGGCCTCGGTCACGCAATTTGTGGATGCGCATCCGTCATGCGATCCGCAAATCGCGCGAAAAAACGCCTGTGTGACTAAGGCCTAAAAGTGTAGGTCTGTCCTACAGGGAAATTGCCAAGAAAAGCCAAAGTGGCAGTCAGAACAGTTTCTTATACCATCAAAAGTCACTTGAAAACTGGAGGAAGCTGTTGTGATAATAAAGTGGTGCACAATAACTCTTTTTGGATGTATTCATTTTTTTATTTCACAGGGTTTACACCCTATTTTCGCACCCCTGTATTTTCATTTGTGGTGCCCGTCTGTGAGGTTATAAGGGTGTAGATGTCCTTTCACACATATACAAAAAATGTACACTGTGCCACATTGGAAATATATGAAATGTATAAAAAAAATACACTGTGCACAATTGTCTTCCGGTGTATTAGTGCACTTTTGCAGTTAGAGTTAATGTGTTATGAATTAGTTGTATAATATCTCCATTAACAGTTTGAAGGTAATGGCTTGAAATTAAAATTAAAAAAATAGATAATATATTGTCTCGTGCTTTGAGCAGACTTTTTTCTCCAACGTTTCTTATTATGAAGTGAAAATGCTAATCAGATCTCTGCAGTGCAATAATGGATAATTAAAGTAATTGTTCGTTAGTCTTAAGTATGTACTTTTACCAGTGCCACTAATTCAATAGCTAGAGAAGTGCGAATGTAAAAAGGTAAATAAAAAACCTTCTGTACGACCTCACTTCTTTTTATAACGCGTAATCAAATCTCCCGATAATTTTACAATCTGAGGTTGGATTTCCACAACCGTATTTGTACGTGCGTTTGCACACAAGATATTTGCATGCGCAGTATACAGAAAGTAGAAGCCATTAAGTTCAATGGGTTCATTCACATGCACCTATTTGGTGTGCACAATTCAGTCGTGCAAAAAATATGCAGCATTCTCTATTGGCACAGGGAAAGAGAACATTAGTGGATGCTCTTTTGAGTGTGCAATTGCGCACAACTTGCGTGTGCAAAAAGTATAGTTAAAATACGCCAAAGCGTAAGCAAAAAGTACCTTTTCATCAAAAATGCAGTACAAATACAAATTTGCATACTGTGGCAAATCGGGGTCACTCACCTAAAGAATCCCCATCTTTCCATCCGGAATGGCGGCCACACGTACATAAAAAAGCTCTGAGCCTTGGATTCTCTTTAAATCTGGCATCTGCCAGCATTTATTCCATACACAGCACACAAGGTCATAACAGCAGCAACGTTCATTCGTCCGTACCCCAACAGGGTCAGAGTCTAGGGGCATCCTCCCTGTCAGACTTGGGGCCTTTACTGGTGCCCAACAGACCTCTGTCTTTCAGCCCTTTTAGCTCTGCTGAGCTGTCAACTTCCCCCTGAGTGTGGCAGTAACTGATCTTTTTATGTTACTGCCTGCCACACCTATAGGTGTTATCTTTCACTTAAGATACCAGAATGCCTGTCTATAGCCCGCTACAGGCCATTTTGTGTATTACAGTCCTACAATACACTCATGTGAATCTGGCCTTAATTATAGATGACTGTTCTTGCTCAATGATCACTTTGTAATTTGCAGGACTGATCATGGGGTTGTATTACTCATGAGGCTAGGGCAATTTGACAACTTTGGCCATAACAGGGATTGTGCGATCATGTAAAGATCACTGTGTAGCCATGTCACCTTGACTGCCATTGAAGTTAAGGGGTTGTAATGCAAGCTACAGGTTGGTGCAACCGTGGATACTTTTCACTGGAACCCCATTGACCTCAATGTGGGTTGGAGGTTGCAGGCTACTCAACAATATTTGGTCATGCAACCCCTTTTGGGGTCAAACGTCACTGTGTATCTCTAGCCTAATAGTCTAGATATCAAATCACAAATGGCTTTTTGAAATGATGGCCAAAATTAGGGAGGGGGAAACTGCTGACTTATCAACTAGATACTCTTAAGCAGCTTGTCTCAGATGGGGATAATGGTTGCACATCACTAGAATAAACCATAAATGTCCGATTGATTGTGGGGGCATAAACCACTGTGACCCCAGTATTTGGTAGAATGAAGTGGCAGAAGAGATTCCTATTAAGCAGATCCGTAGTCGGACAAGGTTACTTATCCATATTACATGCTGGTGTGAAACTGATCTTACATTTGTATTATTCTAGGATGTAAACACATCAATATTTACTGTAGAGTCAATGGATGGAATGTAACAAGGCCTTGTGCCTCCTAATAATTTTTTCCATCTTAATTTGGCAGGCACTTCACCGATATATGAAATGCAGACTTAGTGAATGTGCCCCTATATCTCCTGATGGATCTTAGGCTAGGTCACTAATATGTGATCTTTGGAGTCTGACTCCCAGGAGTGGGGCTAAGATGCAGTATGAGGCATAACCACACGTTTGCATTTGACTGCATACATTAAAGAGGCCACTAAACTCACTGGAGAACCATGGCCCTTTAGTACTATTGAATGGTGGAGGTCCCAGGGGTCAGACCCCTCTGATCACACTTGATAGGCCCTCAATATGTTTCTTGTAAAACCCCTTCAATAAGTATGTAACATGCAGAGTTCTTTGCATCTTTTATTGTCAGTCACTCATCTTTCCATGTCTTTAACGAGAAATATAGTAAATGTGGATATTTGGCATGACATTTTTACTGTTCTCTCCATCTTTTCCAGTTTTTCCACTGATCTGCAGATGTAGGTGTAGAACTATTTTCCTGGTGCATTTCCAGATACTCTGAATAGGGTATACAGCTGGTTATGTACTCAACAGACTCACATGTGTAAAGAGGATGAAAAAGAGTTCATAAATAGGTAATTTCTTTATAATGTATATTTCCACAGGTAGTATCCTACTCTGCTATCTGCTGCATACCAGTGATACTACCAGCGCTGTATTTCTAGTGTGCCTTTTGATGGCTTCTCTGGCAGTGATGGGTAGTAACTTACTAATTCACATATGCAATAGATATACATATAATTTTGTTAATTAAATGATAGCTGTTTATTTACGATACTTACAGTACTGTTCAAATATTTTAGAACACCTCAATTTTTCCAGTTACTATTGACATTAACATAGTACAAGTCCAGCAAATTACGTGAATTGGTACAAAGGTTCAGAAGTAAGTTAAAAACATAAAAATATTATGAAATTTTAATGTGAAATTCAACAATGGTCTGAATTTATGTTTTTAGCAAAAAAGTTTTTGCAGGGAACACATCAAGCACAGATATTCTGCAGCACAGAAGGCAAATTATGGTTTGAAATTGGATGCAAACTTTTCCTACAAGTGTTTCAACTTTTGTAGATTACTTTCAAACTCTCAGATTCTATATAACCATTGTTGGAACATACTGCGTTGCAACACTCTCTAGGACAGGATTTGGACAGTTTTGCTCTTCAGGACAGAGTACATTGCTATCATAATGGCATGAAAATGGCACTTAACCAAAAGAAGACAGACAATTATAACTAGAGATGAGCGAGTATACTCGCTAAGGCTAACTACTCGAGCGAGTAGTGCCTTAGCCGAGTATCCTCCCACTCACCTGTAACGATTTGGCTGCCGGCGCGAGTGACAGGTGAGTTGCGGCAGTGAGCAGGGGGGAGAGAGGGAGAGAGAGATCTCCCCTCCGTTCCTCCCTGCTCTTCCCCGCCCCTTTCCGCCCCCCGCCGGCCCCTGAGACGAGCGGGAGGATACTCGGCTAAGGCACTACTCGCTCGAGTAATTAGCCTTAGCGAGTATACTCGCTCACCTCTAATTATAACCTTAGAAGTGTAGGTCTGTCCTACCGAGAAATTGCCAAGAAAGCCACAGTGACAGTCAGTATACTTTCCTATACCATCAAAAAGTACTTAGAAACTGAAGGAAACTCTGACAGCCAGAGGTCTGGCAAACCAAAGGCCACTACAAAATTAGATGACAAGTTTTTGAGAGTCAACGGTTTGAGTGATCGGTGCCTCACAGCACTAAATCTTCAAGCACAGCTCAATGCAGCAAACAATAAACAAGTTTCCATTTCAACTGGGAAGAGAAGACTTCTATCTACAGGTTTCACAGGTAGATTATCAGTAAGAAAGTCACTGCTAAGATTGCAAAATTAAAAAAGAAAGGCTTGCCTAGACTAAGCAGCACCTCCAGTGGACTACTGAAGACTGGAAGAATGTCTTAAGAAATGATGAATCAAAATTTGACATCTTTGGCACATTACACAGGACTTTTGTACACCGTTGAGTAGGTGAAAGGACGGCTCCTGAGTGTGTGACACCAATTATGAAAGACTGAAGAGGAAGCGTGACGGTCTGGGTCTTTTTTGCTGAATCTAAAGTTGGCAACTTTCACAGGGTGACTGGCACACTGGACGAAAAGGGCTACCACAGCATTTTCATACACCATGCAATACCCTCTGGTGACCCTAGTTGGTCATAGGTTCATATCACAGCAAGACAATGATCCAAAACATACTTCTAGGTTATGTCAGAACTACTTAAGACGACAATAAGAAGCTGGTGGGTTGCAAAGAATGGAATGGCTTGCACAGTCTCTAGATTTAATCCCCATTGAGCTTGTTTGGGATGAACTGGACAAGAGGGTGAAAGTAAAGCAACCTACAAGTGCAGAACATTGTGGGAACTTCTGCAACAATGTTGAAAAGAAATTTCTGAACAATATCTGAATGCAATTGTAGAATAAATGCCATGATTGCATAAAGCTATTATATTAGCTTGAGGCCTCTTTCATATGGTTGTAGGCGTTTTTACATGCGCCCGCCGGTGCCGTAAAAATTGCGTGAACGGGCGCACAAATCTAATGTTTGTGCGCCTGTTCAGACGGCAAGGGCCTAGCGCATATATGCCAAGGCCGCAATGCCATTGTCTCCCCTTACCTCCCCATTGCCAGCTCACCTCCTCTCTCCTTCCCCCCTGCTGTTTGCAATGGGAGTGGGTTGGACGGGGTGGAGCTAAGTACCCGCCTCTTGTGCGCAGCCAGCAAAGGAAGGATTCACCCCCGCCCCTCCCCCTCCCATTGCAAACAGCCAGAAGGGAGGAGAGAGGAGGAGAGAAGAGAGAGGGAGTTTAGCAGTCACGCTGCTAAAATCCCTCCCACCTCACCTCTCCAGCCGCTGTCATTGGCTCCCATAGGAGCCCATGTAGCGGCCGACGTATTCCGGCCCGAAAGATAGTTCCAGGACTATCTTTTCAGCCTGGCTCTATATTGACCCGGCTGGGCGCTTTTACGCCACCGGAATACGGCCATGTGATTTGATGCATTGGAATCCAATGCATTAGATCGTAGCGTATATTGGCTGGCCATGAAAACGACGGCTGATATACGCTCGTGTGAAAAAGCCCTCAGGCAGTTACTTTGAATAGTCAAAAATCTAGCTTGAATTTGCTGTGATAAAGTCAATCCATTATTTTTATTCATCTTAGGGTGCATTCACACGAACGTATATCGGCTCGGTTTTCACGCCGAGCCGATATACGTTGTCCTCGTGTGCAGGGGGGGAAGGATGGAAGAGCCAGGGCCAGGAACTGTGCTCCCGCCCCCTCTCTGCCTCCTCTCTGCCCCTCTGCAATATTTGCAATGGGGAGAGGCGGGGCGGGGGCGGGGCTAATTACCGAACTTTAGCCCCGCCCCCGTCCCACCTCCTCTCATTGCAAATAGTGCAGAGGGGCGGAGAGGAGGCAGAGAGGGGGGCGGAAGCTCAGTTCCTGCACTTGGCTCTTCCATCCTCCCTCCCCTGCACACGAGGACAACGTATATCGGCTCGGCATAAAACCCGAGCCGATATACGTTTGTGTGAATGCACCCATAACCTGTTTATTTGTTCTATGCTTTTATTTCAAAGTTTATTTGAGACATTAAATTGTGTAAATATCAATACAAACTAGAAAAATTGAGGTGTTCTAAAACTTTTGACCAGTAGTGTATGCTATAACCATAATGATGTAACCTATGCTCACGGTGTCTTTTTTTAATTATTGGCTATGAGCAATGCTAATGCAAAAGTTGTATATTCTTTCTAAGCACATATAATGATATGTTTCTAACATGCCCCATTTAATTAACCTAGCATGAAAAGTGCTAGTTCCTTTCTGCTTGACCAAACTTTGAGTGTAATATAGGACACACTTATTCTGCAAAATGCTATAAGAATCATTGAAGCCGTGCAGTGTTAATTATGTATGATCGCTCTGGTGATACTTCCTGTATACCAGAACTACCAGCACTATGTACCAGAATTGTATGCTGCCTAATAAATTATTTGGAGAAAAGTTCATTAAAAGGACATCTGTGCACCTCTGCTGCAGTAATTGGAGAGTGCGGAGATCTTTTTCTTTTAATTACAATCACCTTTCCTAGCAGTAAATTCAGGACAATAATGGTTAATGATATCAGCTCATTTAGAAGATCATTACTGTATCATGCAGACAGCTATGTTACTCCTGCTGATTTCCTGAGCAACTGCTGTGAACTCAACAGAACACAATAGAAGTGATCATCTGCAAAACATAACTCCAGTTTATATTTAACTATTTATGGGTTCTGGCCACCTCAAAAATCCATATTCATTCCTCAATAGACTTCCTCTCTCGATGGACAATAATGAAGCTGTCATTTCAAGGCCACCTCCAGTTAAGGCATCTCCTCGCCTGTGGTTCTATACTGAATTTGTAGAAGCTGATAATGAGTGTCAGGGGTGGAATAGGAGGGGTGTTGTGTCTCCTTAAGGAGAGCACCCAGAAATGTGTGGAGACACCTATGGGGGTGAGTGGGTTGGGGGATGGTATAGTCTCTCCACCAAGGAGAGCACCCAAAAGGGGTGTTGGGACACCTAGAAGGTGAGTGGGGAGACTTATAAGGCCATGCAAGGGCCTCTAGGTAATTTATGCAAATAAGGAAGATGGCAAAAAAACCCTCTGCAGTGCCACCTATTGGATGGCAGCATTCCTTCAAATCAATGTGACTTTTTAACAAGTCTTAGCAATGATTGGGAATAGGAAACCAAGCCAGAAAACCATACACAGACAGTGCGGTAGGTTTCTGGCTTTGCTGGTGAGGGGCCTGCGACGTGGGTCAGGAGGGGTGTCGTGTCTCCTTAAGGAAAGCACCAAAAAAGTGTGTGGAGCATACATATCTTCAAACTAACGTAAAACAGCATTGGATTTGTGACAAGGTGCAGAGTATTGCCACGTTGTCAGCAGTACATTATTGTCTAGAATGTCAGGGTACACCTCCATGTTCATGGTTCTTGCCACTCCAACCAGCAGACCGAGATCATGTAATGGAAAATATCCCCAGACTATAATGCAACCTCTTCCGTTCTTAACGGCTGGCATAACACATTCACGAAAGAGGCATTCCTCAGGCATCCTCCACACCAAGGTACATCTATAGGATTTGAAGAAGGAGTAGTGTGATTTCGTCACTCCAAAGAACAGAATTCCAATGTTCAACTGTCCAATAATGACACTTCTTCCATCATTGTAGACAGGTTTCATGATGGACAACTTGTGGGTAGCACCAGAATTTGTAAATACAATATTGTATGTACAGTTCCCATCATAAACTATGCCTGACACCTCCACGGGTCTGCATCCTATGCAGCATGGATTAGGACACGTCACATGCTAATAATACATGATCCATCCTTCTCATAAGGCCACTCTCACACAGGCACTTTTAAATGTGTTCAACAGCATTTTTAGCACAGTGTTCGATTTAGAAATGTTGCACTAAAACGCTTCTCTAAGAAACCCAATTGAAATCAATGGAGGCTCAGTACAGGATTTGTAGCGGGCGTTTTAAACGCCCACTAAACGCTGTAAAAAACGCTTGTATGAGAGTAGCCTAAGGGTGATCAAATACTTTGGTAGGCAATCTAAGCAGTTGCCTACTTGGCTGAGGGCTGGGTTATAGGAATAGCAAAAGGAACAACTATCCAGGGGCCTATACCACCCCATTTAATGCAGGAGAGACCATAGAAGATGATGGGGGGAATGCAAATCTATTAAATAGTTTTTTCTCGCGTATTTTCATGAGAGAAAAAGAAATGTCACATGAGATGCAAGGGGAAAAAGGAACCCACCACTAAATATCACCTGCCTAATGCAAGAAGAAGTGCAGAGCCGGCTAAAGAAGATTAAAATAGATAAATCGTTGGGTCCAGATGAAATACACCTAAGGGTTCTAAGGAAATTAAGTGACGTGATAGACAGACCACTATTTCTTATATTTAGGGACTCGATTGAGACCGGGGTTGTGCTACTGGATTTGCCCATTGCCAATATGGTTCCAATATACAAAAAGGGGTCCAAAAGAGAGCCTGGTAACTACAGGCCGGTAAATCTTACTTCAATAATTGGAAAAATATTCGAGGGGTTTCTGAAAGATGCCATCCTGGAATATGTCAGGGAAAACAACGGTATTACTCCTCATCAGCATGGGTTCATGAGGGGTTGATCATGTCAAACCAACTTGATCAGCTTCTACAACGAAGTAAGTGCTAGGCTCGACCTGGGAGAGTCTGTTGATCTTGTATATCTGGAGTTTTTTAAAGCATTTGACATCGTGCTGCATAATAGGTGGATATATAAAATGAGACAACTCAGTCTGGGCGAAAACGTGTGTATCTGGGTAAAGAACTGGCTTAGAGATAGAAAACAGAGGGTGATAATTAATGGCTCGTACTCTGATTGGGCCACCATTGCTAGTGTGGTGCCAGAGGGTTCAGTATTGGGCACCATTCTGTTCAATATATTTATCAACAACCTGATAGAGGGGCTGCACAGCAAAATATCAATATTTGCAGATGATATAAAATTATACACGGAGGACAATGTACAGCTGCAAATGGACCTAGATAATCTGAGGGCTTGTGTAGAAAAATGGCAAATGAAGTTCAACATTGATAAATGTACGTTTATGCACAGGAGAAATGGATGTCACCAATATACACTAAATGGGATACTGCTAGGGAAAAGTGATATGTAAGAAGACCTGGGGATACTAGTGGACAGTAGTTTTAACTGGAGCAACCAATGCCAGTCAGCTGCTGCAAAGACAAATAAAGTTTTAGGATACATTAAAAGAGGTATAGGGGCGAGGGACGAGAACGTTATTCTTCCACTATATAAGGCACTAGTCAGGCCTCACATGGAATACTGCATACAGTTCTGGACACCAGTACTCAGGCAAGACATTGCAGCACTTGAGGGGGTTCAAAGAAGGGCAACTTAATTAATAAATGGAATGAAAGTATTAGAATACTCAGAGAGTCTATCAAAATTAGGATTATTTACCCTAGAAAAAAGACGGTTAAGGGGCGACCAATTAACTATGTATAAATACATTAGGGGACAATACAAGGATCTCTCCCATGATCTGTTTATACTCCGAACTATGATGGTAACAAGAGGACGTCCCTTACTGTAAGAGCAGTGAGACTGTGGAACTCTCTGCCTCAGGACGTGATGATGGCAAAATCGATGAGAGGAGTTTAAAAGGGGACTAGATGTCTTTGTAGACCGCTATATTGCAGGCTATAGACATTAAATAACCAGAAGGCTTGTTGATCTCAAATGTTGATCCAGGGACTATTCTGACTGCCATTATGGAGTTGGGAAGGAATTTCCCCCCCCAAAATGGGGGTAAATTGGCTTCTGCCTCATTGGAGTTTTTTTTTTGCCTTCCTCTGGATCAACAAGGGGGTGGAAACAGGCTGAACTGGATAGATATTTGTCTTTTTTCAGCTTGGCATAATATGTTACTATGTTACTATGTACTATGTTACTCCCATCCTGCCAAGTAGTTTTCACATATTGCCAGCATTAAAGCCTTTGAGTTGAAACCCTTTTTGTTTGTTGCCTTCTGGAATGATAACCAGAAAACATCAAACAGTTGAACGTTCATGTTTATAAGGAAAGTTGGCTGCTGGAAGATTCAACTGCAAAATACAATATGCTTGACCCTTTCTTTCCCCTAATAGCTGATAGTTTTGATACCCCAATATGTATTTGATTGTTGATGGATCTTGTCAAGCCTTTGTAATATCTTCCAGCAGTTTTGTAATGGATATTAAAGGGATATTCCTATAGGAGCCTGTCATGGCTGAGATGGCAATACTTACCTATGCACCATATGAGATGGACTATTTCAAAACTTTTAGGCAAGGTCCTTGAACCACCCTTCAGCTGACCCTGAGAATTGCTATAAAAGTGAAAAATGATGATATATGCACTGCATATAGCTATTAATGATGGAGGGAGTTGTCTGATGTGGTATGCATACAGTACATCTGATATGTGAATCTCTCGTTTGGCTGACACCAGGAAGGTTTCGAAAGACATATTTAAATAAGTTTTCCAAGAGGTTCCCATCAATAGGAGCATTATGTAGCAATGATAATTACAAGTGATACTCTATACAGGTTTTCCACTATGTGTGTTTCATGTAAAGGCATTGCATATGGTAGGCCTTCCTGAGGCTACTTACACCCTATCCAGATTTGTCTTTTGCAGTCTTTAGGTGAACACACAGTCTCCAACACAGAATACATGAGGACTCTACAACTCTAATACTACATCCATTTCCTCCATATGTCGGGTTGAAGGGTACATGTTGAGCTCCTGTGGTCTATGCAGATGGCTGTGTGGCTGCCTGCGGACTGCAGAAGACAAATCTCATGGACTGGCAGGGACCACAAATAAGCTGCAACACACATGAGAATTACTATTGCTCTTTCTTCAAATATACCGGACTATAGAGCTTTTTTAAAAATGTGAAATCACAGAGATGAGAGAAAAAAAAAGTGAATCTTTTTAAAAATGTGCATCTAAGCATTCACATTCACTTTTTCTGTGTCTTCCAGCAATACCATGTACTGCAGAAATTCCCATGATATACACCTTTAACAAAATCAATTTTGGTTTCTGAAAGGTTCAGTTCATCTGGTTTGCTGAACTTTTACAAATAGTTCAGATTGATCTGAAGTAGTTCTAACTAAACTGAAGTTCACCATTACCTCTAAAACTGGTATATAGCACTGTCTAAGGGCTTATTCAGACCAGCGTATGCGTAAATACTAGAGATGAGCGAACGTGTTCTTCCGAGCTTGATATTCGTGCGAATATTAGGGTGTTCGGGATGTTCGTTATTCGTAACGAACACCATGCGGTGTTCTGGTTATTTTCACTTCCTTCCCTGAGACGTTAGCGCGCTTTTCTGGCCAATTGAAAGACAGGGAAGGCATTACAACTTCCCCCTGTGACGTTCAAGCCCTATACCACCCCCCTGCAGTGAGTGGCTGGGAAGATCAGGTGTCACCCGAACATAAAAGTCGGCCCCTCCCGCGGTTCGCCTCAGATGCGGTGTGAGTTAGATGAGGGACAGTGCTGTTTGTACCGGAGCTGCTGTAGGGAAAGAATTGATAGTTAGTGTAGGCTTCAAGACCCCCCAAAGGTCCTTATTAGGGCCACTGATAGCTGTGTGTTGGCTGCTGTTAGCAGTGGCAAATTTTTTTTTCTCAAAATCGCCTCTGCAGACCGTTGCACCTGGCATTAGGGACAGAAGTGCTGCATAGGCAGGGAGAGTGTTAGGAGTGAGTGTAGCCTTCAAGAATCTCAACGGTCCTTTCTAGGGCCATATTTATCCGTGTGCAGTACTGTCCAGGCTGCTGTTAGCTGTGCTGCATTTTTTTTTGCTTCTCAAGATCGCCTCTGCAGACCATTGCACCCTCCATTGATACTGCAGGGAAAGAATTGTATAGGCAGGGCGAAAACACAGTTGTTATTCATTGAATATACGCAGTGCTGCCTTTTGGTGCCAAAAAACGGAAAACAAATCTATTTGTCCAGCCTCTGTCCGTCCTAAGGGCTGTGGACACGTGTGAGCTGCGTGAACAACATTGCTAAATCAGACGCACCCAGCTACGCTTTACTGCTGGCTTCGCCATTTGCTTTCCTTAATTGGGAAAAAAATACCTGCTCTCCAAGAGTTATAATAACTCTGCTACCCTCACGTTCTGTGACACATAAGCAGGGACACAGCACAGTTATTAAACTTCTCATGTTCATTGAATATACGCAGTGCTGCCTTTTGGTGGAAAAAAACTGAAAACAAATCTATTTGTCCAGCCTCTGTCCGTCCTAAGGGCGGTGGAGACGTGTGAGCTGCGTGAACAACATTGCTAAATCAGACGCACCCAGCTACGCTTTACTGCTGGCTTCGCCATTTGCTTTCCTTAATTGGGAAAAAAATACCTGCTCTCCAAGAGTTATAATAACTCTGCTACCCTCACGTTCTGTGACACATAAGCAGGGACACAGCACAGTTATTAAACTTCTCATGTTCATTGAATATACGCAGTGCTGCCTTTTGGTGGAAAAAAACTGAAAACAAATCTATTTGTCCAGCCTCTGTCCGTCCTAAGGGCGGTGGACACGTGTGAGCTGCGTGAACAACATTGCTAAATCAGACGCACCCAGCTACGCTTTACTGCTGGCTTCGCCATTTGCTTTCCTTAATTGGGAAAAAAATACCTGCTCTCCAAGAGTTATAATAACTCTGCTACCTTCACGTTCTGTGACACATTAGCAGGGACACAGCACAGTTATTAAACTTAGATAATTCATTCACTAGAGGCAGTGGGGCCTTTCGTTTTCCAAAAAGGGCAAAAATTATATTTGGCCTGCAGTCTTGCGCCAATTTATTTCCTGCCTGTTAAATCAAATCACTGGTAATACAGCATGCTGAGGGGTAGGGGTAGGTCTAGAGGACGTGGATGCGGCCGAGGACGCGGAGGGCCAAGTCAGGGTGTGGGCACAGCCCGAGCTCCTGATCCTGGTGTGTCACAGCCGACTGCTGCGCGATTAGGAGAGAGGCACGTTTCTGGCGTCCCCACATTCATCGCCCAATTAATGGGTCCACGCGGGAGACGGTTATTAGAAAATGAGCAGTGTGAGCAGGTCCTGTCCTGGATGGCAGAAAGTGCTTCGAGCAACCTATCGTCTACCCGCAGTTCTGCGCCGTCCACTGCTGCCAATCCGAATCCTCTGTCTGCTGCTCCTCCTTCCTCCCAGCCTCCTCACTCCACTACAATAACACCTGCTCAGGAGCGGGAACACTCCCAGGAACTGTTCTCGGGCCCCTGCTTAGATTGGGCAGCAGCGGTTCCTCTCCCACCAGAGGAGTTTATCGTCACTGATGCCCAACCATTCGAAAGTTCCCGGGGTCCGGGGGAAGAGGCTGGGGACTTCCGCCAACTGTCTCAACAACTTTCTGTGGGTGAGGAGGACGATGACGATCAGACACAGTTGTCTTGCAGTGAGGTAGTAGTAAGGGCAGTAAGTCCGAGGGAGCAGCGCACAGAGGATTCGGAGGAAGAGCAGCAGGACGATGAGGTGACTGACCCCACCTGGTGTGCAACGCTTACTCAGGAGGACAGGTCTTCAGAGGGGGAGTCAAGGGCATCAGCAGGGCAGGTTGCAAGAGGCAGTGCGGTGGCCAGGGGTAGAGGCAGGGCCAGACCGAATAATCCACCAAGTGTTTCCCAAAGCGCCCCCTCGCGCCATGCCACCCTGCAGAGGCCGAGGTGCTCTAAGGTCTGGCAGTTTTTCACAGAGACGCCTGACGACCGACGAACAGTGGTGTGCAACCTTTGTTGCGCAAAGCTCAGCCGGGGAGCCAACACCAACAGCCTCACCACCACCACCATGCGCAGACATATGATGGCCAAGCACCCCACAAGGTGGGACGAAGGCCGTTCAGCGCCTCCGGTTTGCACCCCTGCCTCTCCCCCTGTGCCCCAACCTGCCACTGAGATGCAACCCCCCTCTCAGGACACAGGCACTACCGCCTCATGGCCTGCACCCACACCCTCATCTCCGCTGTCCTCGGCCCCATCCAGCAGTGTAGTTCAGCGCACCGTTCAGCCGTCGCTTGCGCAAGTGTTTGAGCGCAAGCGCAAGTACGCCGCCACGCACCCGCACGCTCAAACGTTAACCGTCCGCATAGCAAAATTCATCAGCCTTGAGATGCTGCCGTATAGGGTTGTGGAAACTGAGTCCTTCAAAAGTATCATGGAGGCGGCGGCCCCGCGCTACTCAGTTCCCAGTCGCCACTACTTTTCCCGATGTGCCGTCCCAGCCCTGCACAACCACGTCTCCCGCAACATTGTACGCGCCCTCACCAACGCGGTTACTGCCACGGTCCACTTAACTACGGACACGTGGACAAGCACAGGCGGGCAGGGCCACTACATCTCCCTGACGGCACATTGGGTGAATTTAGTGGAGGCTGGGACAGAGTCAGAGCCTGGGACCGCTCACGTCCTACCCACCCCCAGAATTGCGGGCCCCAGCTCGGTGCTGGTATCTGCGGAGGTGTATGCTTCCTCCACTAAAGCACCCTCCTCCTCCTCCTCCTCCTCTGTCTCGCAATCAAGATGTGTTAGCAGCAGCATGTCGCCAGCAGTCGGTGTCGCGCGGTGTGGCAGCACAGCGGTGGGCAAGCGTCAGCAGGCCGTGCTGAAACTACTCAGCTTAGGCGATAAGAGGCACACGGCCCACGAACTGCTGCAGGGTCTGACAGAGCAGACCGACCGCTGACTTGCGCCGCTGAGCCTCCAACCGGGCATGGTCGTGTGTGACAACGGCCGTAACCTGGTGGCGGCTCTGCAGCTCGGCAGCCTCACGCACGTGCCATGCCTGGCCCACGTCTTTAATTTGGTGGTTCAGCGGTTTCTGAAAAGCTACCCACGCTTGTCAGACCTGCTCGTAAAGGCGCGCCGGCTCTGCGCACATTTCCGCAAGTCCCACACGGACGCTGCCACCCTGCGCACCCTGCAACATCACTTTAAGCTGCCAGTGCACCGACTGCTGTGCGACGTGCCCACACGGTGGAACTCTACGCTCCACATGTTGGCCAGGCTCTATGAACAACGTAGAGCTATAGTCGAATACCAACTCCAACATGGGCGGCGCAGTGGGAGTCAGCCTCCTCAATTCCTTTCAGAAGAGTGGGCCTGGTTGGCAGACATCTGCCATGTCCTTGGTAATTTTGAGGAGTCTACCCAGGTGGTGAGCGGCGATGCTACAATCATTAGCGTCACCATTCCTCTGCTATGCATCTTAAGAAATTCCCTGCAAACCATAAAGGCAGCTGCTTTGCGCTCGGAAACGGGGGCGGGGGAAGACAGTATGCCGCTGGATAGTCAGGGCACCCTCCTGTCTATTTCTCAGCGCGTACAGGAGGAGGAGGAGGAGCATGAGGAGGATGAGGAGGAGGGGGAAGAGACAGCTTGGCCCGCTGCTGACGGTACACCGGCTGATTGCCTGTCATCCTTTCAGCGTGTATGGCCTGAGGAGGAGGAGGAGGAGGAGGAGGATCCTGATAGTGATCTTCCTAGTGAAGACAGCCATGTGTTGCGTACAGGTACCCTGGCACACATGGCTGACTTCATGTTAGGATGCCTTTCTCGTGACCCTCGCGTTGCACGCATTCTGGCCACGACGGATTACTGGGTGTACACACTGCTCGATCCACGGTATAAGGAGAACCTGCCCACTCTGATTCCCGAAGAGGAAAGGGGTTCGAGAGTGTTGCTATACCACAGGACCCTTGCGGACAAGCTGATGGTAAAATTCCCAGCCGACAGCGCTAGTGGCAGAAGGCGCAGTACCGAGGGCAAGGTAGCAGGGGATGTGCGTAGATCGAGCAGCATGTACATCCCAGGCAGTGCAACAGTCTTTAAGGGCCTGGCCAGCTTTATGGCTCCCCACCAAGACTGTGTCACCGCTCCCCAGTCACGGCTGAGTCGGCGGGAGCACTGTAAAAGGATGGTGAGGGAGTACGTAGCGGATCGCACGACCATCCTTGGTGACGCCTCTGCCCCCTACAACTACTGGGTGTCGAAGCTGGACATGTGGCCTGAACTAGCGCTGTATGCCCTGGAGGTGCTTGCTTGTCCTGCGGCTAGCGTCTTGTCGGAGAGGGTGTTTAGTGCGGCTGGGGGAATCATCACAGATAAGCGTAGCCGCTTGTCAACCGACAGTGCCGACAGGCTAACACTCATCAAGATGAACAAAGGCTGGATTTCCCCAGACTTCTGTTCTCCACCAGCGGACAGCAGCGATACGTAAGCAATACGTAGGCTGCACCCGCGGATGGAAGCTACGTTCTCTCTCACCATCCAAAACGGGGACATTTCTGCTTCATCAATCTGTGTCTAATATTCCTCCTCCTCCTCCTCCTGCTCCTCCTCCTGAAACCTCACGTAATCACGCTGAACGGGCAATTTTTCTTAGGGCCACAAGGCTCACTCAAATAATTTTTCAGAACAATTTTTATAAGTTTCAATGCGCTTAAAAGCATTGGAACTTTAACTTGAACCAATTTTTCGTTACACTGGACTGCCTCCAGGCCTAGTTACCACTTAAGCCACATTAACCAAAGCGATTAATGGGTTTCACCTGCCCTCTTGGCTGGCCATGGCCAATTTTTGGGATGTACATTAGTACTGTTGATACAGCAATTTTTGTGGGCCCTCGCCTACAGTGTAATCAAATTAATTTTTAGCCCACCTGCATTACAGCTGACGTTACCTCAGCTGTGTTGGGCAATGCAATGGGATATTTTTATGTACCGCCGGTGGGTTCCAGGGAGCCACCCATGCTGTAGGTGCACACTGAGTTTTTAATACATCTGTACACTTCTAAAGAACCCGTCTGACTGGGGCATGCAGTGTGGGCCGAAGCCCACCTGTATTACGCACGACATTACTACCTCAGCTGTGTTGGGCAATGCAATGGGATATTTCTATGTACCGCCGGTGGCTTCCTGGCACCCACCCAGGCAGTGGGTCCACAGGGAGTTTAACCTACATGTGTCCACTTGTAAAGAACCCCAGTCAGACTGGGGCATGCAGTGTGGGCCGAAGCCCACCTGCATTAAGCACGACATTACTACCTCAGCTGTGTTGGGCAATGCAATGGGATATTTTTATGTACCGCCGGTGGGTTCCAGGGAGCCACCCATGCTGTAGGTGCACACTGAGTTTTTAATACATCTGTACACTTCTAAAGAACCCGTCTGACTGGGCCATGCAGTGTGGGCCGAAGCCCACCTGTATTACGCACGACATTACTACCTCAGCTGTGTTGGGCAATGCAATGGGATATTTCTATGTACCGCCGGTGGCTTCCTGGCACCCACCCAGGCAGTGGGTCCACAGGGAGTTTAACCTACATGTGTCCACTTGTAAAGAACCCCAGTCTGACTGGGGCATGCAATGTGGGCCGAAACCCACCTGCATTAACCCTTTCCAGTCCACTGTGTGACCTGTGAAGACATTAGGGTTTAAGGCTGTACAGCTCCGTTGTTGGTAGACGTCCGTCGGGGTTCTCTTACTGTATATTGCCAGCCTCTCTGCTGTCGGAGCCTATCCTACGTGTCAGCTCATGCAGTACTGGCTTTAGCCAGCATATAGCGCCGTTGTATAACAGCAGAAAAAGAGTAAGCCCCCTAGGAAAACCATATACAAATTGGATTGGAAAGGGTTAAGCACAACATTACTACCTCAGCTGTGTTGGGCAATGCAATGGGATATTTCTATGTACCGCCGGTGGCTTCCTGGCACCCACCCATGCTGCAGGTGCACATGGAGTTTTTACTACATCTGTACACTTATAAAGAACCCCAGTCAGACTGGGGCATGCAGTGTGGGCCGAAGCCCACCTGCATTAAGCACGACATTACTACCTCAGCTGTGTTGGGCAATGCAATGGGATATTTCTGTGTACCGCCGGTGGGTTCCAGGGAGCCACCCATGCTGTGGGTCGACAGGGACTTCACAATAGGGAGTTGTACCTGCCTGTGTCTATGAATTAAAAAGCCCGGTCTGACTGGGGCATGCAGACACCTTGACAGAATGAATAGTGTGTGGCACATAGGTTCCCTATTGCTATGCCCACGTGTGCAGCTCCTGATGGCGGTGACACAGGATTCTATTTCTCATTGCTTCTGTACAGCATTGTGGGCTATCGCTCCGCCACTTTTAAAGAGGGTCGCTGCCTAGCCGTGCCAACCTCTGCAGTGTGTGCCTGCGGTCCCTCGTCATGGCAGACGCAATTCTAAATAGACATGAGCGTGGTGTGGCATGAGGGCAGCTGAAGGCTGCCCAGGGACACTTTGGTGTGCGCTGTGGGGGGGGAGGGAGGGCGGTTGGGCAGCATGTAACCCAGGAGAAGTGGCAGCGGAGTGTCATCCAGGCAGTGATTGTGCTTTGTTGTAGCTAGTGTGGTGCTTAGCAAAGGTATGCCATGCTAATGAGGGCTTTTCAGAAGTAAAAGTTGTTGGGAGGGGGGGGGGGGGGGCCCACTCTTGCCGGTATTGTGGCTTAATAGTGGGACCTGTGAACTTGAGATGCAGCCCAACATGTAGCCCCTCGCCTGCCCTATCCGTTGCTGTGTCGTTCCCATCACTTTGTTGAATTGCCCAGATTTTTACATATGAAAACCTTAGCGAGCATCGGCGAAATACAAAAATGCTCTGGTCGCCCATTGACTTCAATGGGGTTCGTTGTTCGAAACGAACCCTCGAGCATCGCGGGAAGTTCGTTCCGAATAACGAACACCCGAACATTTTGGTGTTCGCTCATCTCTAGTAAATACGTTCGCCCATGCGGAGCATATTATATAATGAAGTTAGAAGATGGCAAGAAACAGGCTGTTCCGTCCGTACTAGCAGGTCGATCTTTCTTTTCTGATCAAAATGCCTGCTCACGCGCTTGCGTCTGATACCTTTCCCATGGAATGGAATTAGGCCTAATTAGAGCGAGATGTCTTCTTTGCCCTGCGTTGTTACCCTGCGTTGTATGCAGGGTAATTCCCTCCCCTCCCCTTGTTTGAGCTACTATAGAAGTCTATGACAGCTTTCTCCATAGCACGGACAAATATAGAGCGGGACCTATCTTTTGCATAAAAAAAAACATGTTCGTCTGAAAGAATCTATTGAAAACGAGATTTTCATGTGCAAAAACGCCTCCGCAAATACGTTTGTCTAAATCCGCCCTAAGAGCCATAAACCCCCCTATAACACTCAGAGTGTTATACAGGGTTTTTAGGACTCATTCCTACGGGTGTATTTTGTCTGTGATCTCGCAGTGTACTCATCATAAAATGCCAATTCCCTAAGAATTTTGGTCCTTCTTCAGTTTTTTTTGCGCACATAAATACATAGTGTATTTACGCAGAAGAGCCCATTGTTTTGATTCGCAAATACGCAGTTTTTTTGTGTATTCACTGTGTATCTGTGCTGGTCCCTTCATGTCTATGACCTATATCAGTGCATAACATGCACCAAAATAGGATATGCTGTGTATTTTTTTACATGACCGAAAATAGTGTGAAAAATACGCAAATGTGAATGAATTCATTGAAATCAATGGGATCTATTCACCGCGTATTATGAGCATAAAAAATATGTGCATAATAAGCGATATAAATACGCCCATGTGAATGAGCCCTTAAATAGTGTTATACACCTGTGTTCCTGACTAATGTTGAGTGAAGGGAACCAGTAGAACCTTTTTTTGGGTAGAACTTTGCTAAAAGCTTGGTTCAGGTTTGCACTCAACCGATCTTTTAGCAATGTTTGTCCCAAAACAGGGGTCTACCGGCTCAGTTAACTCAACACTAACACCAATATTATAAATAGTACATAGTATACAAATTTTGTATGGGGCGCACAAGCCTCAAATTGTAAAGCATTTTAGACCTATTTACTATATCCATACATTGAGGTCATGTTGAGCACATCCTGTAATTCTACAGCTATTCCCATGTGACCAAATGTTACTGCATAGCCCCATAACTGTTCTATTAGACCTGCTAATTTAGCTTCTTGCCAAAGTACAGACATCTAAGATTTAACATCTCTTTTCTACATGCCCATGCAGCCTGGAGAATAGATTACGATGTCTTGTTTGTCGAATACTTTATTACTCTTGTATAAATGGACATCTCTTTGGGTCATGCTGTGAGTAATCGGAAGAGAATACATTAACTTGTATGATCAATCTTCTCTTTAAAAACCTATATACATACATGTTAAATACGAAAAGCACTTTATCTCGATTGTTATGAAATTAAATTGTATCAGCAGGGGGCACATAAGTGTGATTGTCCATAAATAAAGCTGGCGATGGCAGAGCTGGTGTCCTGCTGGCTCTCATACCCCGTTTACTGCTGGGCTTTAAACTGCAAAATATGTAATAGATGAAGATGTGACTATTATATTTATGTGTTCTCTTCTCTCAGTGTGATTATTTGTCTTCTTAGATGTAAAATACATTTCCATGAATAGTTTAGGCTTGTCGGGCTCTAGTCTACACACTTTGTGCAGAAAAATTCATATTGTGACTATGCATGCAAGGATGTGATTCAGTCTGATAGTAATGCATATTATAGGAATGTTTTATGGAAACATAGAAAAAGACAGTATTGTCCATCTAGTCTGTAATTACCATATATACTCGAGTATAAGCCTAGTTTTTCAGCACATTTTTTTTGCTGAAAAAGACCCCCTCTGCTTATACTCGAGTGAGGTAAAAAAAAAAACAAAAAAAACTCCGCAATACTCACCTCCCAGCCTGAGTCTGTGTCTCTGACGCGATGGTCTCCCCGGCGGTGCGGCAAGCTGCTTAAGAATTCTCCCCGCTGTCATCTCCTTGCTCAACTTTGAATTCCCCCGCCGTCAGCGCTGTGTAAGTGAGCGCTGTGATTGGATCGAGCATCAGCCAATCACAGCCACTCAGGGAATTACATCACTGATTGTCTATGATTGGTTTATCGAGCGCCGGCTGTGATTGGCTGGCACTCAATCCAATCACAGCGCTTACTTACACAGCGCCGACAGGGGGGGGGGGATTGAAAACCGTGCAGGGAAATGAGAGTGGGGAGAAGTCTGACGCAGCTTGCGTCATCGCCAGGGGCACCATCATGCTGGGGACACAGACACCGGCTGGGAGGTGAGTATTGCATTTTTTTTTTAACCTAGTATAGGTATAGCTAGACTCATACGCAAGTCAATAAGTTTTACCAGTTTTTTGTGGTAAAACTTATTGACTCGGCTTATGCTCGGGTCGGCTAATACTCGAGTATATACGGTATGTTATTTCATTTTTATTTCTCTCTTAGGACATATATGCTTATCTCAGCCATGCTTGGACTATTATTTATTGTTGATTTTCCAACCACATCTGTTGGAAGATTGTTCCAGGCATCTACTACTCTTCTAGTTAAATATTTCCTGACGTTGCTTCTGATTTTTCTCCAACTAATCTCCGGTTGTGCCCCCTTGTTCTGGTAATTAGTTTCCTAATTAAAATTCTTCCCTCCTAAACCTTATTTGTACCTTTTAACACATATATAATTTCAATCATGCCCCCCCTCTCCCTTCTTTCCTTAGGTATATACAGATTAAATTCTTTAAGTCTTTCCTGATATGTTTTGTTTAGACCTTCCAATATTTTTGTAGTCTATCTTTGGACTCGTTCTGTTTTATCAATGTATTTCTGTAAATGAGGTCTCCAGAACTGAGCATAGTATTCCAGATGTGGTCCCACCAGAGCTCTATACAACATGATCACAATCCCTCTCTTTCTACTGGTTATACTCTATGTAGCCAAGCATCATATTTGTTTCTTTGTTGCCTGACCATACTGTTGACTCATTTTGAATCAGAATCCCTAAATCCTTCTCTTTTGAAGTCGTGTATCACGTTGTAATCTTGGGATCTGTAGTACTATGGGTATCCAGGAGCACACTGCTGTAGGTGTGGTTGATTTGGCTGGCTGATGATGTGGAGTTATCCAGCCAGCCAATCACCATGCATCTGTATATATAAACACCAGACCCTCTTTCTAGAGGGTGCTGGTCATTAAGCATTTCTCATCCTTCCCTCTCAGAACTCTGGTGTTTGGAGTCATGCATGTTTTAAGACATGTTTGAGTCCTTCTCCCACACACTTCCTGAAGATGGTCTGGACACCTGATTTCCTTGTTTGCATGTTCTGTGACTTCTGCTTCCTTATGCTGTCAGTTGTGGCTCCAGACTTCACATATCCGTTATGGTGTCAGATGGGTGATGTCTGATACCTTGTCCATTCTCCGTCCGATTGGTGATGTCTGATGCTCTTGCCCCTTACATGTGAGGGTTTAGATGTTTAAACTGTCTGTTTCAGTGTATGTATGCATGCATGGGGTTCTGGGTTGGATTCCCCTGTGTCAGTTGGTGTATAGACACCTTATGTGAACAATGTCTTGTTTAATGTCTGTTAGTTGGTGTGCAGACACTTAGTGTGAACAATGTCTTATTCAGTGTATGTCTATTAGTTGGAGTGCAGACACCTGGTATGAACAGTGATTTCTTCAGTGTCTGTTTGTAGGTGTGCAGGTACTTGGTGTGAACAATGTCTTGTTCAGTGTTTGTCTGTAGGTGTGCAGCCGTCTGGTGTGTATTATGTCCTATTTGGGTGTTCTCCTGTGTCTGTAGGTGTGCAGATGCCTGTTGTGTGTTATGTCCTCATCTGGTGTTCCTGCCTATTTCTATGTATGTCAAAACAGATGGTCCCTAGGTTCCAGCATGGGGCAATCCTGATTGAGAAGATTGCCCCACTTGTAGGCAGTTCCCTATCCTGGGTTTAGTTGTCTTGTTAGTGTAGGGACTCACAAGACAAGAACCCTTGACGAGGGCTTGTGCGCTTATGTACTTTGGCCAAAAAAATAAATTATACCTCGTACTTATTTATATTCTATCTGTCTTGTTGTTTTAGTACTTTGGTAACTATTTGTCACGTCCATCCTTCCTTTCACACTCAAAATATGAACCCATCATACCCGCACGCATAACCAGATAGAATTACTATAATAAGTACGAAGTATTAGTTCGTGGATTGACCAAGTCACTTAAGTCCGCGAGCCTACTTCAAGGGTCCCTGTTATCTTATGTTTCCCTACTCTAACTAGACAACTACCCCCAGAAAACCTGCCAGCAAGTAGGGCAAATGTCCCGATAAGGACAACCCTCCACTAGAACCTAAGGACCTAATTCGCCCAGAGATGGTAAATGATCTACAGCAGGACAGGACACAGTTCACACCAACACACCAGGAACTGCATGCAACCCAGAGCAGGACTGTTCATACCGCATGTCCAGCCACCTGCAAAGACACAAAACATGTCGCTGTTCACACCACAGAACCGAACTCTAGTCAGAACTCTC
This sequence comes from Eleutherodactylus coqui, assembly GCF_035609145.1. Lineage (NCBI taxonomy): Eukaryota > Metazoa > Chordata > Amphibia > Anura > Eleutherodactylidae > Eleutherodactylus > Eleutherodactylus coqui. The sequence continues at coordinate 72,167,642 of NC_089844.1, read as the reverse complement.
ATGCAAGTAGATCTCAAACCATAGCTAGCCCAAGTGTTCTCACATCAAGGGGAAAGAGAGTCAGCCACCATGCTGACATACAGGGACCATGTTAGGAATCACCCATCTGACCATACGAGGCATCAGACATCTGAAGGTCGCACCTATAAAAGGGTACGGGAGAGGGGGTCCACATAAGATGCAAATGGGGACAACAGGTGTCCAGACTGTCCTCAGGGAAGGATAGAGAAACACATCAGACAGCAAGCATAAAACCCTGTTCTGAGTCAAGGGATACCAGCTTCCTTATGCAGAGGAGCTGGTATATATATGCAGCAGACCAGTAGAGATTGGCTGATAGGAGAAATACACACCCAGGCAGCTCCATTATTCCTCACCTGTGAAGGTGTGCTCCTGGAAACCCATAGAGAAACAGGTCCCAGCATGCACACACTGGCAGTATTTGGTTGTCTGGTGTTGGTGTAAGGTCTATATCCCTGTTCTCCCTGTGTTGCATGCATGTTCGGTTTATATTTGGTTGTGAACAGTGTCCAATCATGTGTATATCCTTATAGCCTTTCCTTCCAGTCTTAAATATATTGTGTTCATGCAGGCAAAGTGAATAAGATCTGCACGTAAACGTAACATCCTGGATAACACAGAACAGCTTATTTAATATTCATTTCAGAATTTCTCCTCCCTAAGTGCCTTATTTTACATCTGGAAGCATTAAAGTGCAGTTTCCATTGTTTTGTCCATTTGCAAAAAGCTTAAATATTTCTTCACGTTCAAGACACCACCAGGAGTATCAACCCTATTTGCACACTTTTGTGTCATCTGCAAATAGACAAACCTTAACTGTTAAACCTTCTCCTATGTCACTTACAAACATAAAAAAGAATAGGAGCCCGGACAGACCCTTGTGGTCACCACTTATAACTCGTCCCTGTTCAGAATACACTCCATTAAGAATACTCTGATATCTATCTTTTAACGAACTGCAAATCAGCCCGACTATCAAAGGATTAAGTCCAATTTTCAGTAACTTATCTATGAGATCTTTATGCTGAACTATATCAAAGCCTTTACTGAAATCTAGATAGATGATGTCCATGGCACCACCTTCATCTACCACTTTTGTGACATAGTCAAAAAAAACCAATAACATTAGTTTGACATGACTTGGACAGATATACTTTTTTCAGGAGAGTTGTCATTAATTTAACCACTACAGATGGGAAACTAACTGGCCTGTAATTCCTGCTTTCATCTCTACTACCCTTCTTGTGGATGGGTACAACATTGGCCATTTTCCAGTCATCAAGAACATTGCCTGGTAGAAGTGGCAGGTTAAACAAATCAGTTAGAGGTGCAGCAATCACAGATTGGAATTCTTTAAGAACTATGGGATGGACGTCATCTAAACCAATCTCCTTATTCAACCTTAAACATGCAAGATCACCAACAACATCATCTTATATTACATAACATATTACGGTACTTCCTGAACTACAGCAGAAGTGGAAAACTTTTTCAACTGATTGTGATAAAATTTGCTACATGTCCCCTTATAACAGTGCCAGCCAGTAACAGAAAAATACATATATACCATGTCTTGTACCATTATAGAAAGTACCAAATATAGAGATGATAATCATAAGCACTATGCAGCATCAGTGGTCAAAGGTGATTTTTCCCCCTGTTACATAGTAAAAACTTGGGAAACTAGTGGATCCTTTGGTGGACCAGCCCAGCCCTGAATAAGCCAGTTAATCTTGTCTCTTCTGAAAAGCAAGAGTAAAGTCATGATAAATCAAGAAGGAGCTATTAAAGCAACTATTAAAGGGTTTTCCGAAATAGTTGAAAACTTAGTGGTTTATCCTCAGAATAGGTCACCAATAGCAGATTGGCAGGTAACCAACCCCTGAGGACCCCCACCGATGAGCTGATGAGAAGGAACTGCAGATGACCGGAATTCGCAAAACGGTGTCTGTAGCGCAGTGAGCCTATTTGGTAGTACAGCTCCGGGACATTCACTATAATTCACTACCAAACCGGGCCACAGCACGACAGATGCCATTTTGAGTTTTACAGCCATCCACAGTTTCTTCACATTAGTGAGGGTTCCAGGTGGTGGGCGCCTAGTGAGGGTTCCAGGTGGTGGGCGCCTGTCAAACTGCTGTTGATGATCTATCCTCAGAATAGGTTGACAATAATTCAACAAAAGAGTGGGGGAATTTATTATCAGAGGAATTTTTTATGCCAATTTTTGGCAGAGTTTTTGTTCTCCTCCAGTTTAGTGTGACAAATTTATCGAATGTGGCACAATGTTGACAAATTTGTTGCATTTTTAAATATATCCAGTGAGGTGGAGTTACTTTGTACACCAACCTACTGGAGTGAGATTGCAACAAATTTTGAACTTTTTAGTTTTTTTTAAGTTGCAAATCTCCAATCCGTCTAAAACATCACTCCAATCAAACTCTGCCCCCTTTCCTAGACACTTTTGAAAAGAGAGGGGTGTAATATCAATCCTTTTTGGCAGAAATCATTAATATATTTGTCTAAATTGATTTATGGTGTGAAGATGGAACAGATGATAATGTAGTTGCTGAGTATGTCATATCATAAAAAGTCTTTTAGTCTTTATGAATACTAGTACAGTATATATCAAAAGAGAAATACGTTTTTTTCTGTTAATGTGGTGTATATATATATATATATATATATATATATATATATATATATATTTGTATAAAAGACCTCATTCATTTTTAAACTTTTTCAAGCATCATTTTCAAGGGACTTCTTATCTTTTTGGAAGTATATTATACTGGCATATTCAACAGCAGGCATTAAAAGTGAGGCTTATATAGTATAGACTGATACATTTTAACTAGAGATGAGCGAATGTACTCGTCCGAACTTGATACTCGTTCGAGTATTAGCGTGTTCGAGATGCTCGTTACTCGAGACGAGTACCACGCGATGTTCGAGTTACTTTCACTTTAATCTCTGAGACGTTAGCGCGCTTTTCTGTCCAATAGAAAGACAGGGAAGGCATTACAACTTCCCCCTGCGACGTTCAAGCCCTATACCACCCCCCTGCAGTGAGTGGCTGGCCAGATCAGGTGTCACCCGAGTATATAAATCGGCCCCTCTCGCGGCTCGCCACAGATGCGTTCTGACAGAGATCAGGGAAAGTGCTTTCTTGCTGAAGTTGCTATAGGGAGAGTGTTAAGAGTATTTTAGGCTTCAAGAGCCCCAACGGTCCTTCTAAGGGCCACATCTAACCGTGTGCAGTAGTGTGGAGGCTGCTTTTTGCAGTGTTGCACTTTTTTTTTTTTGTATATCGGCCATGCAGAGCATTGCGCCCTGTAGTAATTATACATAGTCCAGGGCCAGTAGTGGTGGTGAGGCAGGGACAGAAGACATATTTATTGAATATAGGCAGTGTGCCTTTCCAAAAACATTTGGGAAAAAAAATCTATTTGGGCTGCCTGTGACCGTCCTCAGTGTACTGGGTCTGTGCTGGGGGTAGTTGTTCTAATTCATACGCAGCCAGCTAAGTGTTACAGCAGGCTTGCGCAAAATTATTTCCTGGCTCTGTGTTGGCTGTTACATCACCGCTGTATTCCAGTCCACAGTGCAACAGTCTGCAGTTATTTTACATACTCCAGGGCCAGTAGTGGTGACGCAGAGAGAGAAGACATATACAGTGTATATAGGCAGTGGGCCTTTCCAAAAACATTTGGGAAAAAAAATCTATTTGGGCTGCCTTTGACGGTCCTCAGTGTACTGGGTCTGTGCTGGGGGTAGTTGTCCTAATTCATACGCAGCCAGCTAAGTGTTACAGCAGGCTTGCGCAAAATTATTTCCTGGCTCTGCTGTGCGTTCCGTAAGCGAAGTCAGCCTCCAACCACAGGCCAATAAGTGGCACATTTAATTACAGCGTTCTGTTTCTGCACTATTGGTAATACAGCATGCTGAGGGGTAGGGGTAGGCCTAGAGGACGTGGACGTGGGCGAGGACGCAGAGGCCCAAGTCAGGGTGTGGGCACAGGCCGAGCCAGTGCGGTGGCCAGGGGTAGAGGCAGGGCCAGACCGAATAATCCGCCAACTGTTTCCCAAAGCGCCCACTCGCGCCATGCCACCCTGCAGAGGTCAAGGTGCTCTACGGTGTGGCAGTTTTTCACAGAGACGCCTGACGACCGACGAACAATGGTGTGCAACATTTGTCGCGCCAAGATCAGCTGGGGAGCCACCACCACCAGCATGCGCAGGCATATGATGGCCAAGCACCCCACAAGGTAGGACGAAGGCCGTTCACCGCCTCCGGTTTGCACCACTGCCTCTCCCCCTGTGCCCCAACCTGCCGCTGAGATCCAATCCCCCTCTGAGGACACAGGCACTACCGTCTCCTGGCCTGCACCCACACCCTCACCTCCGCTGTCCTCGGCCCCATCCAGCAATGTCTCTCAGCGCAGCGTCCAGACGTCGCTAGCGCCACTGTTTGAGCGCAAGCGCAAGTACGCCGCCATGCAGCTGCACGCTCAAGCGTTAAACGTGCACATTGCCAAATTGATCAGCCTGGAGATGCTGCCGTATAGGCTTGTGGAAGCAGAGGCTTTCAAAAGCATGATGGCGGCGGCGGCCCCGCGCTACTCGGTTCCCAGTTGCCACTACTTTTCCCGATGTGCCGTCCCAGCCCTGCACGACCACGTCTCCCGCAACATTGTACGCGCCCTCAGCAACGCGGTTACTGCCAAGGTCCACTTAACAATGGACACGTGGACAAGCACAGGCGGGCAGGGCCACTATATCTCCCTGACGGCACATTGGGTGAATTTAGTGGAGGCTGGGACCGAGTCAGAGCCTGGGACCGCTCACGTGCTACCCACCACCAGAATTGCGGGCCCCAGCTCGGTGCTGGTATCTGCGGCGGTGTATGCTTCCTCCACTAAACCACCCTCCTCCTCCTCCAACGCAACCTCTGTCTCGCAATCAAGATGTGTCAGCAGCAGCACGTCGCCAGCAGTCGCTGTCGCGCGGCGTGGCAGCACAGCGGTGGGCAAGCGTCAGCAGGCCGTGCTGAAACTACTCAGCTTAAGAGAGAAGAGGCACACGGCCCACGAACTGCTGCAGGGTCTGACAGAGCAGACCGACCGCTGGCTTTCGCCGCTGAGCCTCCAACCGGGCATGGTCGTGTGTGACAACGGCCGTAATCTGGTGGCGGCTCTGCAGCTCGGCAGCCTCACGCACGTGCCATGCCTGGCCCATGTCTTTAATTTGGTGGTTCAGCGCTTTCTGAAAAGCTACCCACACTTGTCATACCTGCTCGGAAAGGTGCGCCGGGTCAGCGCACATTTCCGCAACTCCAAGACGGACGCTGCCACCCTGCGGACCCTGCAACATCGGTTTAATCTGCCAGTGCACCGACTGCTGTGCGACGTGCCCACACGGTGGAACTCTACGCTCCACATGTTGGCCAGGCTCTATGAGCAGCGTAGAGCTATAGTGGAATACCAACTCCAAAATGGGCGGCGTAGTGGGAGTCAGCCTCCTCAATTCTTTACAGAAGAGTGGGCCTGGTTGGCAGACATCTGCCAGGTCCTTGGAAACTTTGAGGTGTCTACCCAGATGGTGAGCGGCGATGCTGCAATCATTAGCGTCACCATTCCTCTGCTATGCCTCTTGAGAAGTTCCCTGCAAAGCATAAAGGCAGACGCTTTGCACTCGGAAACGGAGGCGGGGGAAGACAGTATGTCGCTGGATAGTCAGAGCACCCTCATGTCTATATCTCAGCGCGTTGAGGAGGGGGAGGAGCATGAGAAGGAGGGGGAAGAGACAGCTTGGCCCACTGCTGAGGGTACCCATGCTGCTTGCCTGTCATCCTTTCAGCGTGTATGGCCGGAGGAGGAGGAGGATCCTGAAAGTGATCTTCCTAGTGAGGACAGCCATGTGTTGCGTACAGGTACCCTGGCACACATGGCTGACTTCATGTTAGGATGCCTTTCTCGTGACCCTCACGTTACACGCATTCTGGCCACTACGGATTACTGGGTGTACACACTGCTCGACCCACGGTATAAGGAGAACCTTTCCACTCTCATTCCCGAAGAGGAAAGGGGTTCGAGAATGATGCTATACCACAGGGCGCTGGTGGACAAACTGATGGTAAACTTCCCATCCGACAGCGCTAGTGGCAGAAGGCGCAGTTCCGAGGGCCAGGTAGCAGGGGAGGCGCAGAGATCAGGCAGCATGTACAGCACAGGCAGGGGAACATTCTCCAAGGCCTTTGCCAGCTTTATGGCTCCCCAGCAAGACTGTGTCACCGCTCCCCAGTCAAGGCTGAGTTGGCGGGAGCACTGTAAAAGGATGGTGAGGGAGTACGTAGCCGATCGCATGACCGTCCTCGGTGACGCCTCTGCCCCCTACAACTACTGGGTGTCGAAGCTGGACACGTGGCCTGAACTCGCCCTGTATGCCCTGGAGGTGCTTGCTTGTCCTGCGGGTAGCGTCTTGTCAGAGAGGGTGTTTAGTGCGGCTGGGGGAATCATCACGGATAAGCGTACCCGCCTGTCAACCGACAGTGCCGACAGGCTTACACTCATCAAGATGAACAAAGCCTGGATTTCCCCAGACTTCTCTTCTTCACCAGCGGACAGCAGCAATACCTAAGCAATACGTAGGCTGCACCCGCGGATGGAAGCATCGTTCTCTATCACCATCAAAAACGGGGACATTTTTGCTTCATCAATCTGTGTATAATATTCCTCCTCCTCCTCCTGCTCCTCCTCCTGAAACCTCACGTAATCACGCCGAACGGGCAATTTTTCTAAACAATTTTTATACGTTTCAATGCTCATTAAAGCGTTGAAACTTGCACCTGAACCAATTTTTATTTTAACTGGGCTGCCTCCAGGCCTAGTTACCAATTAAGCCACATTAACCAAAGCGATTAATGGGTTTCACCTGCCCTCTTGGTTGGGCATGGGCAATTTTTCTGAGGTACATTAGTACTGTTGGTACACCAATTTTTTGGGGCCCTCGCCTACAGTGTAATCCAATTATTTTTTGCCCACCTGCATTACAGCTGACGTTACATCAGCTGTGCTGGGCACTGCAATGGGATATATTTATGTACCGCCGGTGGGTTCCAGGGAGCCACCCATGCTGTCGGTCCACACGGAGTTGTAACTACATGTGTCCACTTCTAAAGAACCCCAGTCTGACTGGGGCATGCAGTGTGGGCCGAAGCCCACCTGCATTAAACATGACATTACCTCAGCTGTGATGGGCAATGCTATGGGATATAATTATGTACCGCCGGTGGCTTCCTGGCACCCACCCATGCTGTCGGTCCACACGGAGTTGTAACTACATGTGTCCACTTCTAAAGAACCCCAGTCTGACTGGGGCATGCAGTGTGGGCCGAAGCCCACCTGCATTAAACATGACATTACCTCAGCTGTGATGGACAATGCAATGGGATATATTTATGTACCCCCGGTGGCTTCCTGGCACCCACCCATGCTGTGGGTCCACAGGGACTTCCCAATAGGGAGTTGTACCTGCCTGTGTCTATGAATTAAAAAGCCCGGTCAGGTTGGGGCATGCAGTGTCAGCCGAAGCCCACCTGCATTTAATCTGACGTTAGCTCTGCTGTCCAGGGCACTGCAATGGGATACATTTATGTACAGCCGGTGGGTTCCAGGGAGCCACCCATGCTGTGGGTGCACACAGAATTCCCATTGCGGAGTTGGGGATTCCCAGTTGTACCTGCCTGTGACTATTTATAAAAAAACGCGGTCTGACTGGGGCATGCAGACACCTTGACAGAATGAATAGTGTGTGGCACATAGGTTCCCCATTGCTATTCCCACGTGTGCAGCTCCTTATGGCGGTGGCACAGGATTATATTTCTCATTGTTTCTGTACAGCATTGTGGGCTATCGCCCCGCTCCTTTTAAAGAGGGTCGCTGCCTAGCCGTGCCAACCCTCTGCAGTGTGTGCCTGCGGTTCCTCCTCATGGCAGACACACTTATAAATAGACATGAGTGTGGCGTGGCATGAGGGCAGCTGAAGGCTGCGCAGGGACAATTTGGTGTGCGCTGTGGACACTGGGTCGTGCAGGGGGGGTGGTTGGTCAGCATGTAACCCAGGAGAAGTGGCAGCGGAGTGTCATGCAGGCAGTGATTGTGCTTTGCTGGAGGTAGTGTGGTGCTTAGCTAAGGTATGCATTGCTAATGAGGGCTTTTCAGAAGTAAAAGTTGTTGGGAGTGGGGGGGGGGGGGGGGCCACTCTTGCCACTATTGTGGCTTAATAGTGGGACCTGGGAACTTGAGATGAAGCCCAACATGTAGCCCCTCGCCTGCCCTATCCGTTGCTGTGTCGTTCCCATCACTTTCTTGAATTGCCCAGATTTTCACAAATGGAAACCTTAGCGAGCATCGGCGATATACAAAAATGCTCGGGTCGCCCATTGACTTCAATGGGGTTCGTTATTCGAAACGAACCCTCGAGCATCGCGAAATTTTCGTCCCGAGTAACGAGCACCCGAGCATTTTGGTGCTCGCTCATCTCTAATTTTAACCAACTTTTAGCTGTGTAAGTAAAACTAGCAGATCTGAAGTCCATTCCAGCTACTAGCTGGTATAGATTTCAGCTATAATTTACACTAGTTTCTGGTGTAAATTCTAGTAATTCTGGACGTCTGCAAGCTGCTAAATCGCTTAAGCTAGGCTTTTCTGCACCGGGGCAAAGATTCAATTCGTCCTTCCCCATATAAAGCTTAATTCAGTCTATCAAGCCACTTCCCCCACTAGTTAAATTTAACATACCCCATTCTGTTTTATTTGAAAAAATAGGACCCATGCACAGTACTTGGCGGATGTCAGACAATTGTTTCTGTAATAATCTTGCCTAACTTGCAGCTATACCTCTCTACAGCTGGGATTCAAGTGGAGCCGGGGCGCCTGCCCTCAAAGACTTCTTTCAAATGAGCGTATTGTAGCCCTGTGTTTGGTCTGTATTTTACGGGCCATAATACAGAGATAAAGTAAATCTATTAGAGATGAGCGAGCACGCTTGGATAATGCAGTTACTCGATCGAGCATCGCTCTTCTCGAGTAGCTGCATTCTCGTCCGAGCAGGCTCGGGAGAGCAGCGGGAGGTAGCGGGGGGGAGAGTGAGAGAGATCTCTTTCCCCCCCTTCCCGTTACCCCCGAGCCTGCTCGGACGAAAATGCAGTTACTCGAGAGGAGCGATGCTCGCTCAAGTAACTGCATTATCCGTGTTACCATGCAGGGCGGCGTAGGGTCCCGCGGTCAGTGCGCGCCACCCTGGCGTCCTGGAGCCCTGACGTCGGGGCTCTCCCGGCGACGTGGAGCGGCTGGTGTGCGGCGGCGTGGGCGTGTCCGCCCATAGGGCGCCGCCCGCACTCCTTCACCTCTCTTGTGCAGTAGTGGGGGAGCTGGCTCCTCCCACTCTCCGCCCCGGGGCAGAGTCTTTCGTTTATAAGGCTGGCAGTGACCTGAGCTCACTGCCAGTTATTGGTTCGGTCAGCATCTAGTAGGTCCTCTCTGTAGCTAGCCTCAGTTCAGCCTCTAGTTTGCCTGTCAGCTTCCATCTCCAGCTTTGCTTTGCTCTGTATTTTCTGTTGGTCATTTCCATCTGCCTTCTCTGTCGGCACTCTGTACCCCCATTTAGTTAGTCACATCTTGTCAGTCGCCAGGTCCCTAGCCAGTGCAGGGACCGCCGTCCAGTTGTCCGCCTGGGGTTAGCCAGGGCCGAGGCAAGTAGGCAGGGACAATGGGGTGCGGGAAGTTCAGGGCACCCCACCTGGCGCTCAGAGGGTCAGAGTGCCGTAACATAATAACTGTCCCTTTAAACTGTTTTTTCCATGGAGGCAATCAGCTCCCTTGCGAACCAGCTGCAAGCCCTGGTGCCAGTGATCCAGGATTTATCAGCTCGCATGGTGGCCCAGGAGCAGTGGGCGTTGTCGCAGGGGCAGGACGCCTTATCCAGTCCCGAACCCAAGTGCCCTCTTCCCGGGGTGTTCACTGGGGAGAGGAACAAGTTTTTTGTTTTTCAACAGGCGTGTCGGTTGTTTTTTCGGATGCGTCCCCGTTCTTCCGGGTCGGAGGCCCAGAGGGTTGGGCTTATAATGTCCCTGCTGCGGGGCTATGCCCAGACCTGGGCTTTTTCCATTCCCGAGGGTTCCCCCGGCCTGCAGTCAGTGGACTCATTTTTCCAGGATCTCGGGGGTATCTTTGATGAACTGGACCGAGTGGGGTTGGCGGTTTCTCGGCTGTTGGCGTTGCATCAGGGGTCGCTTTGTGTGGAGGATTATTGCTCCAATTTCAGACGCTATGCGGGTGATACTGCGGGAAAGCTGGACATCGGGTGATAACCTGCCCCCTGAGGCCTCAGCGCCCACAGTCCGAATCGGCAGAAACACTCCAAGTTCTAGGCGATTGCAGGGAGGATCGCCTAGGACTACAGGTACGTCCTAAACTTCTGGTACCTTGCCAGGTTAGATTCCGGAACTTCTCCCGCCCAGGGCAGATGGAAGAGACCAACAGAACTTACAAGGCAAAGCAAGGCTGGAGATGGAAGCTGACAGGCAAACTAGAAGGAGACTGACTAGCAACTAGCACTGACTGAGACAGGCTGACTAGATGCAAGCAGAACCAATAACTGGCAGTGAGCTCAGGTCACTGCCAGCCTTATAAACGAAAGACTCCGCCCCGGGGCGGAGAGTGGGAGGAGCCAGCCCCCCACTACTGCACAAGAGAGGTGGAGGAGTGCGGGCGGCGCCCTACGGGCGGACACACTGACGCCGCCACACACCAGCTGCTCCATGTCGCCGGGAGAACCCCGACGTCAGGGCTCCAGGATGCTGGAGCTGACGCCGGGGTGGCGCCCACTGACCCCGGGACCCTGCGCCGCCCTGCATGGTAACAATCTGAGCATGCTCGCTCATCTCTAAAATCTATGTATCTATTCATATGGCCATATTTTTCACAGCTGTTTTTAAAAAAAATGCAGCATGACCTATTGTTGTCCATTTTTGCCTTTGCATTGGTGTAATTTTCTCGTAGACGAATATAGATCAGTATTTTCCTACTAAAAAGTAGGAAACTTATTCCGCAGCACTCATCTGAAACTGGTCAAAGGCTAAGTAAGGAATTCAGAACCTCCGCATTATAAGGGTTTCTTTACACAGTACGCATAAGATAAATACATAGTCATTTCAGTAAATAGAAGCAGAGCCAGCCGGGGATTGCTCTGGCCTGCCTTGCTCCGTTCACAGTAAACAGGAGTCTCTCAGAAGTTGAGCAACTCCTGTTTATACTGAGCGAAAAGCTGCTCGGCAGTGACCTGAAATGGCATGACTAGCAACAACTGAGTGGCTTCTCACTCAGTGCCCTGTTGGGGGCCGTGTGTACATGGGCCAACAGTCACCCGAAATCGCTCACTTGAGCAATTATTTGTGTGATTAAAGGCACTTTAAGTGCTAGCTGGAGTTGGCAGGCATAGCTCGAGTAGATGCGCTAACTTTGACCTTGTCACGATGGTTGCTACTCTGCCTCAAATGGTGGCTCATGCAGTAAGTGGGATTGCAATAGGACTCTGGACTAGTGCAATTAGTGTAAGTTCGGTGTGACGCCAGTGCCTTTGAATAAAGGTGTCGCGGTTATGAAATAAAATCATTCTAAGGGACAAGTTGCACTCACAGTTGTGATGACCCACTACTAGAGATGAGTGAGCACGCTCGGATAAGGCAGTTACTCGAGCGAGCATCACTCTTCTTGAGTAACTGCATTCTCGTCCGAGCAGGCTCGGGGGGTGGCGGGTAGGAGCAGGGCGGAGAGTGAGAGAGATCACGGAATGTACAAAAGTAGGAAGCTTGATTATGTCAATGAATGCCGCTTCTGCTGCCTCCCGAGCTGGTCTCCGGCACACAGAGTGCCTTGGGCACTAGACAGCTGTTGAAAGGTGCTCCGCTAGTCAGGTCTGGGTGGCTGCAAATAGTGTCTGAGGCACTCTGTGTCCTGGCATCCAGCTCAGGAGGCAACAGAATCAGTCAGATGTGAGGACAAAGTGACAGTGATGGTAATCAAGGTTCATTCTTTGTGTGCAGGCTGCCTTTCCCCCTCCCTTTCCTTCTAATTGCATATGGTGAACCTGGTATTTCCCTGTGGTAGGCCTGCTTACATGTAGGCTACCACCGGCAGAGTGCTCACTTGCTAGTGTAGTGACCTGGAGGGTCCTACAGGGTAAGGAAAGGGTTAATAGGTCCTGGGGACCTTGCTATGAGCCCTTCAGGGGACATAGGAGGCATCTGTCAAGGAAAAAACCCTGCTTTTCCTGCTTACCAGGTAAAAAGGTATCTGCCTAGCAACAGTGCCCCCTCTGATTGGCTGCGGTCAGCTAGTTTTCTGATTCGCCATTTCTTTCTTTGGTGTGGATTTATGTGATTGGAGGGAAGTGACCATGTGATGAGGGAGAAGTCGAGGGTAGCATGGCAGCATCGACTCCTCCCTCATCACATGGTCACCCCCTCTCCCTTCCCTTGTAATTGCGCCCAGGGCACAAGCCCCACCTGCCTCCCCTAGCTACATTCCTGGCTTAAATGTAAACCCAGCCTACTTTTAAAAAAAACGTCAGGGCCAGTTGGCGTACAAGATGGCGGGCACCAAAATGTGTAATATTTCTATGCCAGAAATCCTACATAAAGCATAAATGTGCCCATTTGTATGCGATTTGTTTTATAGTTAACTGTAGACTTTATTGTAACATCTGACTGCAGTGTTTTTGGCCTAAAATATGCACAGAAATGCCATAGAATTCCTGACATTTTTCAGCAAAACGCTGTATGTGAAACCAGCATGAAAGGGGTGGATATTGCAAAATGCTGTACAATAATCTTTAAAGTGGTATGCCCAGGCCGATTTTAGCTTGTCCATGCAGTGGCCTGGTAATATTTCATGAGACAAAGAGCACTTTTAATTTTTTTTTAAACTCCTCAGCCTTGAACTTGGCAAGCTGAGGATATCACAATAGCAGTCATAAAGTAAGCTCTAGATGGGCCTGTCATGAATTTTAATGACCGTGCTAACTTAACTCATTAGAAAATTGCTGACTTCACACTAGAAAGCCCTTCTTCTCTTTTGCACAGATCAATAATGATTTTGATATCATTAAGATATGACTCAGATTCACTTATACTTTATTCATGTGATATATGAGGGTATATGCTATTGCACATGTTCTGGTTTGTTGTGCTGTTTTGGAGCAATACTGCAACACTTGCAAGAAAAAGGCTCCAAAAATAAAGCCCAAACGGTAGAAGGAGGTAAAACATTTTCAGTTATATTAGTGACAGAAAAAAAAACTGGAATTACAAAAATTAAAAATTGGGATTATAACTATATTAATGGAGATAAAAATATCTACTTTTGTACAGTATTTTCAGAAGCTATTTCTCAAGGCCCATTTACATGGTCGTAGTCATTTTACGTGCACCCACCGGCACTGTAAAACGCCTGAACAGCAAAGGGCCCATCGCATATACCCCAAGGCCACAATGTTGTGGGGCCTGTGGAGTCATTCCTTCTTCCCTCGCCAGCTCACCTCCTCTCTCCTCTCCTCCAGCCATTTGCAATGAGAGGGGGCAAGGCGGAGCTAAGCTCCCGCCCCGTTTCTGCCCTTTGTCCGCAGCCAGCAATGGCAGGGGGTGAAGCAGGCGGAGCTCAGCCTGTCCCCTCCCATTACAAACAGCAGCCATGGATGGAGTGGGGAATAGAAGAGGGAGGGAGTTTAGCAGTCACGCTGCTAAACTCCCTCCCACCTCCCTTCTGCGGCAGCTAGCACAGGCTCCCATAGGAATCTATGCAGCTGTCGCCACTGGCGTGGGAGTGCCTGGTGGGTACTTTTACGCTGCGGAAATACGCCCCTGTGCACTGATGCATTGTAAGCCAATGCATCAGAGGGGCAGCGTATATCGGCCAGGTGTGAAAACCCGGCCAATTACGCCCATGTGAATAAGCCCTCAGAATAATGATATGTTTTGGCCTGTTTGTACTTTTGGTTGTAAGGGCTCAGATCTAGTATATTGCAGATGAACTTGTACGTTTAAAGTTGGATAAGGAGATGGATCCAGATGGCGTCCACTCCAGAGTTCTTAAAGAATTCCAGTCAGTGATTGCCACACCTTTAACTGATTTGTTTAACCAGTCCCTTCTAACAGGTGATGTTTCTAATGATGGGAGAAGGGTCAATGTTGTACCCATCCATCCATAAGAAGAGTAGTAGAGAAGAAGCCTGGAACTACATGCCAGTTAGTTTTACATCTGTAGTAGTTAAATTAATGGAAACTCCCTGAAAAAGAGGATATTTGACTACTTAAAAACCAACAACTAGTTGGAACCTAAACAGCACAACTTTACTGAGGGCAGATCAAGTAAAACTGATTGATTTCTTTGACTATGTCAAAAAAGTGGTAAATGAAGGTGGTGCTGTGGATATCACATACGTTGATTTCAGTAAAGCCTTTGATACAGTTCCACATAAGGAGCTTATAGATAAGTGGTGACCACAAGGGTTTATTCTGGGTCTTATTCTTTTTCATATGTTCATAAGTGACATAGGAAAAGGTTTGAAACCAAAAATAATAATGAAAGCGCCGTTTCGGAGCTGAAGCGCATTACCCAATAAAAGATTGTGTTTCCGTTTGGATTTGGTCTTCCTTAGCAGCAGTACTGTTGTCTTCCTCTACTTCATAGGAGAAGGTTTAACAGGTATGGTCTATCTGTTTGCTGACGTTATAAAAGTGTGCAATATTATTGATACTCCTGCTGGTGTCTTGAACACGGGGAATGATTTGTCTTATTGGATAAATGCTCAAAACAATGGAAACTGCAGTTTAATGCGCCCAATTGTAAAGGCATGCACTTAGGGAGGAGAAATCCTCGGAATAAGTATCAAATTAGTTGTTCTGTATTATCCAGGACTTCAAAAGAGAAGAATTTACGAATTCTGATATCTGACAGCCTCAAATGAGTCCACAGTGCAGTTCAGCAGCAAAGAAAACAAGTAGGATGCTTTCCTGCATACCCAGAGGTTTTACCAGTAGAAAGAGGGAAATTGTGATCTTTATAGAGCTCTTGTGGGACCATATCTAGAATACTGTGTTCAGTTCTGGAAACATCATCTACAGAAAGACATTGATAACACAGAACATGTCCACTAGATTCCTAGTAGAATCTATGTCATGACAAATTGCGGTGGTTTTGAAGACCAAAGGATGTTCAATACACTACTAGGTTAGGCTATCTCAGAAAGTTGCCAGTGTACATTCCAAAAATGCTATATTACTTTGTCTTTGAAAATAGGACGTGAGAAAATGAGACAGATGGACATCTTAAAAATACCCAAACAGTGAAGTTAACGTTGCAAAACAGGCACTTGGTGATAAACCTTCTCTTTCTGGCCAGTTGAACATGGTCAACTGGCCAGTACATACGTAATATTAGCATTAGTGTTTGCAAGAAGAATCATATAGTGAAAGGTCTCGCTTATAAATATGGCCATAAGAGCCTCGTGTGGCGCGGAGTGTTAAGGCAGCAGAAATGCAGTCCTAAGCTCTCACTCACAACCTGAAGGTTGTTCAATTCCTACATGGTTCAGGTAGGCGGCTCAAGGATGACTCAGCCTTTCATCCTTCCTCGGTCAGTAAAATGAGTACCCAGCTTGCTGGGGGGGGGGGGGGGGGGTAATAAATAAATTACTTGAAAGCGCTGTGGAATAAGTTGCCGCTATACAAATAACAAGATTTATTTTATTTTATATTGATGCTTTGTTAATGTATGAGCTTGTCGTAAGGTTCTCACAGAGGAGCATAGAGCATCAGACAAAAAAAAGTTTCATCAGATTCTATACGTATGGGAGTATTCTCTCCTAGAAGTATTGCACCTATGAAAGACTATCTGTGTTTATGTGACCCAACAGAACATAAAGGTTGTACTTCCTGGTACTAAAATAATACTAAGCAATAGCAAAGAAAGTGGAATTGGAGAAAGCAAAAGGAAAGAGTTGTAGTTGAACATATCGATGATGCCTCCATGAAGTGTCTTAGAAACCGGTCCTCCACTTTCATTTGTTACCTTGATGCTCTTTTGTCTGCATACATTTGCTCTTCATTCCCAGATTCATTGTATGTTATCTTGGATTGGAACTTATTGCGACTCATTTCACAGCTGCTGACTGTTGGAGACACAAGCCTTCAATCATGACTTGTGATGTGCAGTGGTTTAGTCTCCAAGATGCATGCTAGCTGACAAGTGTATTTTATTGACTTACCACAGTTTGTCTCTCACATTTTATGAGCGTGATGAATTTATAAATCCCTGTTTCTATAAGTAGGAATTGGTGTGGTAGTTGATGTGAGACATCATTTATTTGACAAGGAAATATGTGACTATGTCATGAATCTTCATTTAATTGAAGGAGTATGAGTTTTAAACAATAGATTGAGATATATTTTCATCTAAAATGTCACATTTTTGTTGTTTAACTTATTTGCCTAAAAGGTCCATTTATCAAGCCTGCTCAAGTGGCGCAATCCATGGCAGGTCACAAATTACGTCATCTTACCTGCTGGGATTTTTACGCCTTCTGGTAAGGTTGTTTTTATGTATAGGGTGCTCTAAGCTTGTGTTTTAGTGATATACACCGATCAGCCATAATATTAAAATCAACTAATTTTGTGTATATTTTCATTTTGCTGCTCTGATGTATAGAGGCATGGAGTTCACAGGACCTCTAAAGGTGCCTGTGGTATCTGGGAAGTATGAGAAATCTATAGCAGAGATAACACTCTGGCCCGGTGACCCACTAACACTAAAGGCCCATTTAGACACAACGATTATTACTCAAAATTTGCTCAAAAGCCATCTTTTGAGCGATAATCATTGTGTCTAAATGCGCTGCCATCATGCATTGTTCATGCACTATTTGGTCATCGTTGATTTCTAGCAAGCTAGAAATCACTGATGACTCTTATCAGCACCGCATGCTGATTTTCTCAGCGGGCGGCGCTGAAAGTATTCTTTCAGCTGGTATCCCGCTGGGACTTCTCAGCAGAATACCAGATGAAAGCTTTGAGAACAAAGGAGCTGTCAGTGCTCCTGCTTTGTCTTGGAGCTGTCAGCTCAGCGGAACATGGCTGATAACTCAGAGAACAACGCAGCTGTTTGCATATTAAAAACAGCTGCTTTCTTCTTGGAGCTATTGCGTCGGTGTCCTGTGCCACCTGCATTAACTCTTAAGTAGCTAATTAGCTACTTAGAGTTATGCAAAGATAATTACTCAAAACTGTTACTCAAATGGTCGTTTGAGCGATTTTCGAGTGATTATCGCTCCGTGTAAATGGGCCTTTATTCAGAGACGATAAAACCTTTATCAGTGGACTATTTAAGTATGTATTTATTTCTCTTCTCATCCTGTTGTAGTATTCTTTTTCAGTGCAAATTAATCACATCCATGTTTGTGACTTGTCATAAGTTTGTGTGTGTGTGTGTGTGTATATATATATATATATATATATATATACATACCTCTTTAGATTTATTTTATTATGCCTGAGAAAGAACCGTCAGTAGGTTGGAAAGCTCACTATAACATCATGTATTTTTGTTAGCCATTAAAAGGTATCCTATCTACAAGATTACTTCGTTTCTCTTGCTGGGAACAATCACATAATAGAAAATGTTATTCAGCAGACCAGGCCATCTTCTTCCATTACTCCATGGTTCAGTGTTGATGCTCACCTGCCGATCCCATTATAGGTATTTTCAGCAGTGGACAAGAATCAGCATGGGCCCTTTGATCAATCTATGCATACAAAGGCCCATACACAGTAAGCAGTGATGCTCTGTTTACTGACACCTTTCTGTCATAGTCAGAATTAACCTTTTTCAGCAATTTGTGCTACTAAAGCTCTCTAGGCGTGGACTAGACAAACTAGCCATCAATACACATGCACATTAATGAGCCTTGGGAACCCATGATCCTGTCTCTGGTTCACTGATTGACCTTCCTTGGACCATTTTTGGTTAATACTAACTACTGTATACTGGGAACACCCCACAATACCTGCTATTTTGAAAATATATTTGATCAAGTCATCTAGCCATCAGAACTTGGTTCTTGTCAGATTCGCTCAGATCCTTATGCTTGCCCATTTTCCTGCTTCCAACCAGGGTTGCCACCTTTGTCACGAAAAAAATACCGGCCATTGTAAAATGGGGCGTGTCGGGGCATGACTTGGGGCGTGGCTTATCACAGCATTTCCCCCCCCCCCTTTATCTCCTGGATCCCGTCCAGTGGCTGTCCGCATGCATGGGATCCAGGCTAGCGTGTTCTCGCGAGTAGATGACGTTAAGTGTGATTCACACGCCATCTACTCACGAGTAGACACTGCAGACGCTCACATCGCATACAATCTACACATATATAATTATATACATGATACAGCCAGGTTACCTTAGCATGGTCCATATCACTATTTACAGGAGATATACCTCCCCTGTATATAGTGAGGCTGATGTAAGGTAGATATGTCCTGTATGTAATTATATGTACAGCTAGTATAACGTATACCACCTAAACATACAAGATTACATGCAGTACATGGTACATACTTCGTTGTACTACATGTACTGCTCCTCCTCTCTCCTCCTCAGGTCCCAACACTGTCACTGCAGGGCATCTATCCTGACCCCCACAAATCACACACACAACTACACTACATCCATCTTGACCAGCAGACATCGCACACACAGCTCCTCTACATCCATACTGATCCCCAGACATCACACATAGCTCTACTACATCCATCCTGACCCCCAGACATCACACACACAGCTCCACTACATCCATCCTGACCCTCCACACAGCTCCACTCACTCCATCCATCCATCCAGACCCCCACTGCTCCAACACACACACAGAACACAGCAGAGTACTACATTTACTTAGCCCCCCCATGGTCATGTGATTCCTGACCCCTCCCACACAGGGCATCACATGACATGACATCATCGGAGGCCCTGGAAGCTGCCGACTCTGCAGGTCTTTGTTTTCACTGATGTCAGGATTGCCGGGGGAGGGTTAACATGTGCAAGGGGGCAGTTCAGGCTCTGAAAATACTGGCCTGTAATAGGGCCGGTAAAAAAAAAATACCAGCATCGGTCTGGCAGAAAAAATACCGTCCAGGCCGGTGAATTACCAGCTGGGCGGCAACCCTATTTCCAACATATCAACTGCCTGTTCACTTTCTGCATTTGAAGTATCACACCTTTTGACAAAAGTCATTCTCACAAGGTAATCAATAGTCTTCATTTCATCAGTTGTTTTAATATTATAGCTAATTAATGTATTTAATTTTTTTCTAGATGAAGAGCTGTGCAATCAAATAGTAAAGCAGGTGCCAAATCTCAAGACGCTAATATGTTTTGATTTACAAAATCTATATTGAAAGGTCTTGGGTTTCATACACAGCATTTCCTTTTATAAAAACGCTACTCTTAATTTTTAAGGTAGTTTTTGAGCCAAATCCAGAAGTGGTTCCAACAGGAAGGAGAAGTGTAAGTCCTTCCTTTTATATTTCCCTTTCTTATTGAATTCTGTCTTGGCTTTATTTTAAAAATATGCGGCACCGTATGACATTGACATTCAAGAAATGTGTGACATCATATGTACTACTCTTAAAGGGGTTGTTCGGTTACACAGTCATATTTTAAAATTAGTGCCAAATGACTGAAAGCAAAAAAACAAAGGGTACTCAGTACTCACCCATCCTCAGCCCCACCAATCCAGCGCTGCAGACCGTTGCCTGCCAATCAGACGCTGAATCATCACTATTCATTACACTTGGTATCATAATGTGTGAGCGCTGATGCTAATAGAATGGGTCATTATGCAGCGGCCTCTGATTGGCAGGCAGAGTTGACCTGACCTCCGCTGTCAACAGAGATTGGAGGAGTTGTAGCGCTGCAGCACTGGATTGCCGGGCTGAGGACAGGTAAGTACCCTTTGTTTATTGTTTTCAGTCATTTGGCACTAATTTTAAAGTATAACTTTGTAACCAGACAACCCCTTGAGGCACAACCGTCTTATCCTGGCATGGTCTAGTTATATAGCAGTCATTCATTCAGCTTTGCTTTGAGCCCTCTTTCACATGGGCAACAGCAATGTCACCACTACAAAATTGTGGCAATATCGCAGCTTTATTCCTGCGATTTTAGAGCGATGGCAATGCGCTTTTTTGTGAAAAATCTTGAATCGCTGCTTCCCGCGATAAAATCGCACAATTATATCGCAAGAAGGTTAAGCCCTACCCCGGTGGATGCAGAACTGGATGAACCAATCACAGCCATCACATTGGTTCATCGAGTGCTGCATTGATTGTCTGAGCAGTGCTGAATGAACCATTCAGAGCCATCGCTTCCTCGAGGTGGGATATATGAATCCCGCAACCAGGAAGTGATCTGCTGGGAGTGAATGAGGACTGCAGGACTCCCGGCGGAGCTCCAGAGAGCAGCGGGAGGAACCGGACTGAGCCTTTTAGGTAAGTATTCCCTTTTTTTTGGAGTGTAGCTAGGGCTTATTTTTTAGCGTTAAAGTCTCATCGCACAAAAAACACGATTTCGTGCATTGCAATGCAGCAAAAAGCAAAGCCTCCATAGGGAAACATGGGCTGCAAAAAAATCGCAAATTGCGGCAAGTTAAAGCCTGCCACGATTTATTTTTACCCCCGCAACATAGCATCATACAAAACATCGCTAATGTGAAAGAACCCATTGGGAAACATGGGCTGCACATACATCTGATTTGTAGTGCTGTCGCATCGCGAGAAAATCGTGTGCAGGCAGCCTAAATCTTTGTGTTGGTCCCTGATGTGGACATGAAAAGTGTGACTCTGTGACCTTCTGTGACAAACATGTAGTGCCAACCTTGGAGGGTACAGACAAAGGGCCTGCTATACTGTTGCCCAAGTGCTGATGTAAACCTGCCTTGACTAGTTGTATGTCGCTTTGACAAGTACTAACCAATCTATTTGACCATTTTGCATAGTTCCTAGAAAAAATACAATGTTTTTCATCATTCTGCTTCATTTTATTCATCTGGCCAATAAAGAATCCGTGTCTATGAGCTACTGCTGTGCTTCTAGATTGCTTCAGTTTAAAGAAAAAAGTCCATCGCCATATATTAAATGTTAGTCGAAATACGTATTATATTGTTTACTGCTTCTTGCTAAAGAAATATCATTTCACGCTGATAGTATTTCAGAGAATATGCTGTTTCTACTTGGGATGTTATAAAAGAGATTGATGACCTGCCTGTGGGCTAAAAGATGTTTTTACATTTTTTTGATCTCGTAAAATTACTTGGAACTCAATTCAGATCTGTACATTGTATTGGCTGCTGCTTTTGCATTAGCCAATAAATCATGTAGTGGGAAAAAACTTGCCTTTTTTAAACCAGTTTGGTATTATTAAAGCACCCTGGAATATATTAATATCTTAAGTAGTCTATTTGAATGTCCAACATAATAGCTGTAGATACTGAGATGATATATCCCTATTCTGTGATAATTGATGTAGCCGTGTGTTGGAAACCTTTAAAGGTATCCTCAGATGTGATAGATGGGTATTGAGTGTACATGCTCCGTAATTGTGTTGCTGTCTTACTTCCTTAAAAGGATATTTCAGTTTCAGCAAATATATTTTTTTTTGTATAATGAGAAGTTATCCAATTTTTCTTTAAATCTCATCCGCTTTTCTTGAACTGTAAAATTCTGGATGTTTTCTGCGTGCAATTCCACAGCAATATGCCATCGCTTCCTATTCTATGATGAGAAGACCCCTTTGAAAAACAAAGAATAAGCTTTTAAAGGAGTTGGCCGCTTTAAAGGGTTGTCCCACGACTAAAAAGTGCTTCACAGCCACTCTGTACTTCCTGGTTGCTGCTGACCAGGACATGTGACTGTTGCAGCCAATCACTGGCTCTAGGAGGTTTCTGCTGTGGTCAGTGATTGGCTGCAGCAGTCGTATGTCCTGGTCAGTAGTAACGAGGAAGTACCATAAATCCCATATGTACTTATATAGCTTACTTTCAACCACTCTAAAACTCAAATATACTTACTGGATATGACCATATAGCTACAAAAAAAAAACATACAAACATAAATCCACTATAAACTTACAGGATATTCACACAGGTGTATTTTCTGTCTATGTGTATATACATCCGTTATAGCCAGGTAGGTTTTTCACATGGACCGATAATCTTTGTGAAAAAATTGCGGCATATCCTATTTTGCTCTTTAATGCAGAACAGAATTTGACAAATAATGTTCACTGTCAATTGCTATTGAATAGCACACAGACGTGTGTCTGTGTGCTGTCCAATGTGAGTCATGCTCAAGAATCTCAGCGTCCGGGTTATAGTGCTGGTCTCCAACGCTGCGGCAGGTTGCCATGTCAGCCTGACCAAGGATTCCCTTCTTTCTGGTAAAAGGGTTTTGAATCACCACGGCTCCGGCAAGCAAGTGCTGTGATTGAATTGAGCGCCAGCCAATCAGAGCCAGTGCTCGATCCAACCAATCACAGCCATTCAGTGATGTCAATCACTTAATGGCTGTGACTGATCGAGCGCCAGCTCTGATTGGCTGGCACTCGATCCAATCACAGCATTCGTTTCCCAGCAATGGTGGCAGTGATTGAAGCACTCCGGAAACAAACATGGCCATCATTCATGCCCAAATAAACCTGGTTTATTTGCTGAAGACAACCTGATTCCACTCCTTAGCAGTCAGATTAGTCATTTATGAAACAATTGCAAACGGAGGCAATGGTGGGTGTCAAAGACCGTACATGTAATGGACGCTACAAGACCAAATATCCTTCAGCCAAGTGTCTGGAAATGGTTCTGACAGACACAGTGGCCAGCGGTTGCTTTGTGTGCGTGACTTCATGCATCCACTGGTCCCAACATCTACTAACAGGCTGGTCAAAATGGCTCAGGTGGTCACCAATTCATCGATACGACCATCCAGCTTCTCGCATTCCAAAAATGTGCCCCTCTCAGACTCTGGTAACTGGGTAAAATACCTTTGTGTTGTAGAGGTGTCTAGTGGTCAACAAGCTCTACAGAAGTGGAAGAAGAGGTCACTACACACAAGGAGCCTCCAAGAGCCTTTTTATAGAGTAAGGGGGATGTTAAACTTCTACAACTTTTTATTTTTTCTAATAATGAATAAAACTTTCTAAATCTTATTTTTACACTTTTTTTTAGTCCCCACAGGGGACTTGAACTCGTTTGATCCCTTAAACAGGCTAATACAATTGCATACCATCATTTTCTATAATGGGAAAACTCCTTCAAAGGAATACCACAGTGATTCAATAGTTAGCAATGTTACCTTGCAGCTGCGGGTCCTGGTTTGGAGTCTTATCACAGGCAATGTGTATGGAGTTTGTATCTTTCCCCCTTGTTTATGTGGAGCTTCCTTGGGCTCTTCCACACTCCATTGATACGTACAGTAATTGACTTCCTATAAAAATTCTTACTAATGTTTTCCTGAGATTGTGAGTTCCATAGGGATTCACACTGTATAGCATTACACCATATAAGGAGCACCAGCAAGAAGTAAAGCATAGGGCACCATCTAACATGAGATTCCCCCTGGTTATGACACATCATGTGTGCTATATATACCCATTCCTCTTTCTCATTTTCATTTGGATTGGGGGTAGGTACCATTTCACTTTGGTAAGTGTTGCCATCACTTTAGTAAGTGTTAAAGTCACTTTATACCAATCAAGAAGCCACTGTGAGAATACAGTATGGGGACACAGACTGGTTTGGGATCGGCAAAGGTGACCGACAGGGCTGCATCCTCTCACCCTTCTTGTTTAACCTATATGCGGAAGTGATCACGCGGAAAATGGACCTGGACAAATTGAAAATCGGTAAAAAAATACGTGGAAGAAACATCAGCAATCTCCGTTATGCGGATGGCACAACTCTGCTTGCAGAAACAGAAGCAGGTCTGAAGCAGCTGATATGGAAGATTAAACCTGAATGTGGAAAATGGGCCTCTGCCTGAATTTACAGACTAAATGAGGTCATAGAATGTGTGCGAGACTTCATCTTTCTTGGCTCAAAAATTGACCAGGCTGGAGAATCTATGCCAGAGATAAAACGTAGGATAGCATTGGGGCGAAGTGCGATGCTAAACATGGACAAAATCTAGAAAGGTTGGGATATCGGTATAGCAACTAAATGCAGGATAGTGCAAACTATCGTATTCCACTTAGCCGTGTATGGATGTGAAAGCTGGACTGCGAGGGAAGCTGATAGAAGGAGGATTGCTGCGTTTGAGCAGTGCTGCTGGTGAAAGCTGCTGCGTATGCCCTGGACAGCGAGAGTAACAGAGAAGTCCTGAAACGTATAAGACCCCGGTATATCACTGGAGGCCAAGATAACCAGACTCAGACTCACGTATTTTGGCCATGTAATGCGAGCAGAGCCTCTAGAAAAATCTATAACACTTGGACAGATCAGCGGCAAAAGAAAACCCGGCCACCAAAGGACACGATGGCTGATACTGTCACAGCTGATACTGGCATAGATATCACACAATGAAAAGAAGCAGCGCAAAACCGAAAAACATGGAGAGTCGTGAACGACTAAATGGCTAACAATAACAAGTGTAGCCATACATAGTAACTTGTATACTGGATTCTATCTTTCCACATGTGTGTTGATTCCACACTGGTGTTTTTGTCAGTTTTTTTCCCCTAATGAGAACATTTTTTGGTATATTGCAAAATGAGATGACAGTTTACATTTATGCTTAGGGTATGCTAGATTTCTGATATTAGGGCCAGATCCTGGATTGGATCTCATGTTTCGTGGCGGGGTATCTGTTTCAGCTCAAGGCCTATTTAGCTGCTAGGGTCTTTGTTTAAGGCCTCAAGTCCACGGGCGGGTCAGATTCCGCAAACGGGAGCCCACAGCGGAATCTGACCCGACCCGCAGCCGAGGAAGCTGCTTACCTGTCCGGGTCTTCTTTTTTCTGTACTGTGGATAAGTGTGGAAGTATCAAACTCCTGCTTTCCCGCGGAATCCGCGGCCCATCTGCATTTATTCCTTATTTATTGACCCCGATTCCCTATCAGTTATTCTGCTCTTTACTATTTTTATATTTGTTAGGTTTGATGTGTATTCAGTATTGCCTTTGGTAGCTTTGTTTCTTGTTTTTCAATTACATATGGATCCTTCATTTTAATATATACGTCTAAAGGTTATGTTCTAATACTATTATTGTTTCACCCTTCTACCACATTTCGGTATTGTGTTATCCTTTAAGCAGTATAATATCATTACATCAACAATTTCTACGCCATAGGGTTGTTGCACAGATTGCCGATTTGCCGGCTCCCTTCACAACCCTAATATACTTATCCCATTGCGTTGCCTGTTCTTTGTACCTCGCACCTCTCATTTTCTCCTGTCAGTCAAACATCGGCTCTTAAGTGTTCCTAACAGGCTCGTTCCGTTATACAGTACAATTACAACCAAAACCTGAATAAGCAAAATACATGTAAAGTGTAATATAAATTTTACTGCAGAATAATGCATTTTATTGATCTGCGAAGCTGATTAAGACATGTCACTTATCTCTTTCCTCCGGCTTTGCTCTTCCTTTGAGATCTGTAATGGCGCTGCTTAACATTTATTAATAACTCTGTTCCATGAATACAGATGCCACCGTTTATGGAAGTCATTGACAGAGCAATCATATTGCGAGACACACCAGGCTTATGTAGTAACAGCTGTTGTAGTCATACATGCTGCTGACATCCACTGGGAAAGTGTGTTTGCTGCTATCTAGGGTACACAATAAATGAGAGGCTCAATAAAACACAAGCTAACATTTTGAAAATTCCTGCAACTCTAGGAACTTTATTGCAAATTGCAAGTACTTTGATCTCTGGCCAGTACTTAAATCTTAATTATTGGACTAATTGCACAGACCATGTTCATTTTCTGTGGTAATCCTTTAGTGATTAGCTTCTGTGTTCCATAACGGACCGATCCTTTAATTAAAAAGGCTATTAACCTTAAGGTGACTGCAGAACACAAATGACCACGTTTTACGTGTAATTCATCAAAAGCATCTATAGGATAATTCTAGGTTTCTTTTTAAAGTTTTGGATATATTTTCACTAATTCAGAGATGGAGATCCATTATTCTGCCAACTGGTGTTCTCATCTCACTTTCTGACAGCTGTTAACTACTTAAAGGGGTTCTCAGGGATTTTATAAATCCGGTTTTGGAGAGCCAGGTCTGTCGAGAGGATGGTTTTGTTAATAGTCATTTCCTGTGGGATTGATTAGCCTGGTCTGCTCACTAGAAGTGAGTTACATACACTGGTAACCTATAGCTGTTCTGTACGTAGCTTAGATAGCAGACAAGACTCCAGCAGGTACAGTTGTAATGTAAGCCTACCAGTGGTCCCTTGTAATCTCATGCCAAAAGCAAGAGTATTTAGGTTAAAATGACGTGTCATTTATATCTGGTTTTATTAGGAAAATATGTTTTTGCAATTTTGGTGGTTTTTTAAAATATTAAATATTTATGTTTTCACGCTAGCCACCACAGCAGTGACAGTAGGCAGACACTTCCTATTTTCTGCATCTCACTTTTTAGCTTTACTGTATAGACTGGGACAGTATACGTAACATTTTTATTAGGCTACAGGGAATTTGAAGGGTTTTCCAGGAGTAGGATATTGATGTCTTATCTTCAAGGTAGGTCAACGATATCCAACCAGTGGTACTCCGCCATCTGGGATTCCAACCGATCAGCTATTTGAAGAGTCTGCAGTGCTTGGGTGAGTGCTGTGGCCTGTTCTCAGGCCAGTGATGCCATGTTCATTCATCACATGGTCTTTCAGAAGTGAAGCCCCAGTCAAGTCAGTAGAGTTGGGTTGCTTTAGTAAACACTGCCACTATGAAATGCTTGTGTCATGGCTTGTTGGTCGCGACAGCGTCGTGGTGTGGTGGCCTCTACGCAGGCCAAAACCTGTCGCCTTGTTATGCAGGACAAGGATTAATGCACCATGTGCAGAGACTGCTGAGTGCTGTCTCTCTTTGCTGCATGGATGCATGCTGGATTAGTCATGCTTGGGAGAGGGTTGCAGGTGTGGTTCTTTAGTTGCTCTGCCAGTCCTCAAATGTGGAGTAGCTTTATATTCTTACCCCTCCCTTTTCTCAATGCTGTTTATTCAGCTCCATAGAAGAGTAGTGGAAAGTGGAGCTTCTCTGTGCTGGGTGTACTGCTACTTCCAGATAAGTTGCTGAGGTTTACTTTTCAGTTGTATTTTCTGTTTTCATTTCTGTTTTGCTTTACTGTTTGGTTCATCTCTCCAGGGGCCTCTATAGGGACAATCAGGGCCCAGGAAAAAGATCATGGGTCTGCCTCTATCGAGGCAATTACTCTGCTTCTAGGCAGGGACCCTACACCCCCCTGCTAGGTTAGGACCAGGTTTCCTTCTCCCTGGAGTGGTGCTACTGTTCAGCATAGCGTGGTGTGTGTCTCTTTCCAGCAGTGTGTACATCTCTGATGCCGTGCTGAGCGTGGTACTCCTGTGCTGCACAGGCTTCACATACTAGTTTTCATACTCCTGTTGTAGTGTCCACTGTTCTACAGTGCATATGATGTATTATCAACTGCAGTAGTTGTGAACGTCACCCTGTGTATGTGCTGAGCATGGTGCTTTTGTGCCACACAGACGTGACAGCTTGGTGTTGTGCATGGTATGCAGTGAAGAGGCTGCAGCACTCTTCAAACAGCTGGTAGACAGGGGTGCTGGCCGGTGCACCGCCACATATTGGATATTGATGGCTTATGCTAAGGAAAGGTCATCAATATCCTAGTCCTGCAAAAACACTTTAATGAACACTCTGTTGTACTGCTGGAGGTCTAGATAAGTCAGTATAGCAACACTATACATTAAAAACATAGTTGTGGCTCTGGACGCATTTCCTTTATCAGTCCTGGTCGCTAAGGCTACTTTTACATGGGCTGACAGGAGTCTATGGGACAGGCCATCTTATTTTACCGGAAGATAGTTCCAGAACTATCTTTTTGGGCTGGCGTAAAAATGGCTGACCGGAATGCGCATCGTATGCGCTATCTTTTCTGGCTGGCTGTTTTTACACACTGCAAAAATGTCCATCTGAACTGAGGCAATGGAAAACCATGCATCAGAGGGGTAGTGTATATCGGCCGTCTGTGAAAACGGGGCCGATATACGCTAGTGTGAATGAAGCCTAAGGGCTTATTCACACGAGTGTATATCGGCCGCCGTTTTCACAGACGGCCGATATACGCTACGATCTGATGCATTGGATTCTAATACATTGAGACACACAGGTGTATTTCAGCGGCATAAAAGCGCCTGGCCGGCTAATATAGTGCCAGGCGCTTTTATGCCGGGCAGCAAAGATAGTCCTGGAACTATCTTTGTCCCCAGAATACGTCTACTGCTGCATAGACTCCTATGGGAGCCAATGACAGCTGCCAAAGAAGGGAGGTGGGAGGGAGTTTAGCAGTGGGACTGCTAAACTCCCTCCCCCTTCTCCCCTCCCCTCTGGCTGTTTGCAATGGAAGGGCGGGACAGGGCTGGAGCTAAGCTCCGCCCCCTCCTATTGCTGGCTACAGACAAGGGGCAGGGAGGGGCGGGTGCTTAGCTATGCCACCCCGCCCAATCCCATTGTAAACAGCTGGAGGGAAGGAGAGAGGAGGTGAGGCGGCGAGGGGGAGGGAAGGTGAGGCAATGGCATTGTGGCCTCGGCGTATATGTGTCAGGACTGTGCCGTCTGAATGGGCGCACAAACATTAGATTTGTGCGCCCGTTCATGTCTTTTTTGACATTTACAGAGGTCATTTTGCATGTAGGGGGAATAGATGAGTAGCCCTATGAACAGCCATATTAGCACTTTCTGCCACGAGGAATTGAATTCAATGAATGGCTGAGCGCTGCCTGTGATTGGCTGAGCGCTCAGCCAATCAGACACAGCTCTTTCAGGAGGTGGGGATTTTAAATCCCTGCCTGCTGAAAGAGCTTCAGTACAGTGCCGGGCAGACGAGCAGCTAGATGCCCCAAGCCCCAACAGCAGCGGAGAGGTGAGTATATATTTTTTAAAATTTTTTTACACAAGCTAGGGATGATTTTCAGGGAAGGGCTTATATTTAAAGCCCTTCCACGAAGATCATTGCAGTGGTTGCTGACATCGCATTGCTTTCAACGGGGCCGCCGGCAGCAGTGGCAGCCCTCATTGAAAGCAATGAGAGAACATTGTGATCCTCTGCCACAACTGTGATAGCTGTGACAGGGGATTCTTTACTCCTCACGGGGAGTGCCATCATTATTGAACACTGTGACAGTGCTGTCACAGTGTTCAGTGATAAGGGGCTCCCCGAGGGGAATTTCTAAAAGACTGGCATGTGAATACACCATTGGAAACCAATGGTTCTAATAGACGTGTGGTTATGTGCGCACATATGCGCGCACAAATACACGCTCGTTTAAACAAGGCCTTAGCAAGCTCAAGTGCACAAAATTATTTATGCTACGTAGTCGCCATTTTCCTATAAACTATAAATAACAAGGCTGTGGGACAGAAAATGGAACTTACTGGCATGAAAAAACATGAAAAACTTTGAACCTTCCTCTTTTCATAAATGTCTTTTGTAGTTTGTTTATAAAACCCCTAAATCTGTTCCTTTTTTTTGTTGGAATAACCCAGTGTGTAATAACCAGGGGCGTAGCTAAAGGCTCATGGGCCCAGGTGCAAAAGTTTATCTTGGCGCCCCTCAACTTTTTTTAACCCCTTAACGCAGAGGTGTAACTTGAAGCTCCTGGTGCAAAACCTGTAACGGGGCTCCTAACTATTATGCTTCATTCATAGTTCTGGGCTTCCTATATGGAGAAGAGAGGCCTTATGGGACCCCTAAGGCTCCTGGGCTCGGGTGCAACCACATCCCCTGCATCCCCTATAGTTACGCCAGTGGTAATAACCCTATATTTATGGTGACCACCACTAATGAAAGACATGTTGAGAATCTATGGTGTCATGCAAGCCTGTTTAATGACCAAAAGACTGAGTAGCCAAGTGACCTGTGGTCATAAAATGAGACTAACACTGTTGCCAAGATTCCAGAGTCAGTATTGTTGAGTACTACAGATTACACTGTGGCGGTTCAGTAAGTGAGGAGGACAGAGGACACGGGACCCACATTCTCAAGATCGGCGGCGGTTTCAACAGTGAGATCCCAACCGATCAGCAAGTTATCCCCTGTCTATGGATACTGGATAACTTGCAATTGTAAAACAAGCCCTTTGAGTGTTCTGTACATGGGGGACCGCTACAAAGGTAGCAGTTCTTGATGTCCGAGAGGGCACAAAGTTACCTCTACTACATAGGAAGACACCAGTGTTATAAATGGCACATACTCCCTTTCCCTGATAATAAGCCCTACCCTGATTTTCAGAAAGGCAGGGGGAAGGGGCTTGAAATATAAGCCCTCCCCTGAAAATAAGCCCTAGATACACCACATGTATCTCACCTAGCAGCCGACATACACGTCTCTCACGCTGGTTTGTGGCGCTGCTACAGGCTTCCGTGATCTCCAGCACGCCGACAGAGCAGTTCTTCCTGGTAGTGGGCCTTGAAAACCCCGCTTCCAGCAAGCTAATGCTCTGATTGGTTAATTGAGCGCCGCGTCAGCCAATGAAAGCCGGTGCTCAATTAACCAATCACAGCCATTCAATGATGTCATTCAACAAAAGGCTGTGATTGGTTAATCGAGCGCCGGCTCTTATTGGCTGACATGGCGCTTGATTAACCAATCAGAGCATTAGCTTTCTGGAGGCGGGGTATTCAAGCCATACTACCAGGAAGAACTGCTCTATTGGCGTGCCAGAGGACATGGAAGCCTGCAGCAGCGACGAAGACCACCGATAGGAATGCCAACACTGGTTGCTAGGTGAGTATTATAAGACACCCCCGAAAATATGACACTGAGGCAAAAATTAACATAAGACAGTGGTTTTTTTGGGGGGGAAACACAGTAGTAGATGGATTTTCTGTTCCATATTGTGCATTCAGGCCCAGGAACTCCAAGGCACGTCTATGTCTATAATATATTCTTTTCGACAACCTGAACCTACAATTGGGAGCATTAGAGCGGATTGTCTTGCATTCATCTATTTAAAGCAAAGTGAAGCAATGAAACTATATTTTAATCCCCCTTGTAAAAGCCTCCAAGTTCTGGAAAACAAATTATTACTAAGGATAATAGTAAATTCACTAAAAAAAACCCCAGAAAAGTAACTTGATTACCAGGAATTGAAGAGATGAAACCTGAAAACTGGCCAGCGAAATAGACTCATAAAGCAGAAGCAGGCAGCACCAGCCCTGTGGGTTAAAGAGTTGCCACAAAGCCAGATGCTGCTGTAAGAACTACTCTATATCTTCAGTATTTGGCATCTGGGTCTTACAAAGAACATCCATCCCCAGTGTGTGGCCAACAATACAATTGCTTTATTTCTATACTTTTCTAACGGAGGGCAAAAAAAGAGAAAGAAAATTGATTTTGTTCTTTCATCTGCACATAAAGAGATCTCCCTTGGCAGGCATTACCCGGGTGTAGAATAAGCTGGACAAAGTATATCTTTTTTTTTAATAGCCAAGCAATGATTTCAAATGCAGATGTAGCATAAGTATATTGTAAAGTACAAAATGGCCTTCATTTGTCTAAGAATCTTCCTGTTGTTTAAATGTGCTCTGGTGAGCTACTGTCAGGCTGATTACTGAACTCAACCTTATAAAAGTCCCAGCAAATTCACACGAGTCTGGCTAATGGACACTGGCCAGACATCATCATTATTTTAAAATATCCAGGGGCCTTCTGTAAGGTGTAAGCGAGGTGTCGGCACTGAAACTACACAACGCTTTTTACTAATTTCCTTTCCTTTCATTCTCCAACTGTAAATGGAAAGGAAATCCATTTAACATGTTAATAAGAAATATGTGTCATTATTACTAATTAGGCAGTCACGGCTATTTCACAGGATGTAGTTGCTGTTGTATCCAGGTTTAGAGGGGTTGTCTGAGAGTTATTAAAACTTGGCAGACAGCAAATAAGGGTGTAAAAATTAAAAACAGAGCTCACCCTTCAAGTATCCCGGTGCTCCGCACTGTTCTGGGCCGCACCAGTGACATCATGTTCAACGTTCAAGTGACCGGCTTCATTGGTCATGTACCGTCCACGCACACTTGATCACCGAGGACAGTGATTGGCTTTAGTGGTTACGTGAATGATGAACAGCATGTGACGGATGGAACGATTCATTCAAAAAATAATTCACATGAGCAAAAGTGAATGATAATCGTTGCGTTTAAAGTGTATAAACGAACGAATGATAACACTGAGGAACACAATTTTAGTAGTAGTGGTCTGCCATCATATGTGTATCCCATCGTCTGCAGTCCTGTTCTTCCACGGTCACCAGTAGTCCGCCATCATATGTGTATCCTATCGTCCGCAGTTCTGATCGTCCGTGGTCCTTATTTTCTGGTGAGATCGCTCACCCTGTTCATCACTTACATCACCAAAACAATCTGAAAATCGATCCAAAATAACTGCAGGTCCTGCAATCTGATGCTCATGTTACACCCAAGTGTTCAGAAACAGAAGTGCACATATTCTCTGCAAATTCTCCATAGTCTGTGGTCTTATAGTTCCCAAGGAAATGCTTTGCAACCATACAAAACTACGACCACGCCGCGCCTCAAGGTTGTCCACTGAATCTTGTAAACGTTGGGCTTTCATGAGTTCCCGGATTTGTCGTCCATCAAATTTACCTGCTTTTAGCTTCTCTGTGCTCATTGCAGGAAATCTTCTACATTTGTAGCCAAAACACGTTCCCTTTCTCTTCAATGTCTTTACACATTGTTTCATATGTACTAATATTAAGCAAATGCTGGTGGGAAAATAAAGGAAATATAACACAAATAGATAATGACATCAGCAATATCTCAAAAACTAGAGCTTCTAGAACAAAATGGGGTGGGATTTTCAGAATCAGTGGCACAAAAAACCCAGGCATGAAGAAAAAAATGTGAAAGACTGAATGATTCTGGCTGCATGAGAGCGAACAAGCGAACTGTGACATCATTCAGTAGTTCGCTCATCTAAAAGTACGCTAAGGAATGAGGCCTCATAATTACTTGTTACACTTTTAGATTTCTATATTGTTATAGCACTGTTATTGGGTTGTGTGCTGTTTGTCTACCACAATGTGAAATGTATAGCCAGGGATGGCATCCTCTGGTAAACTCTGATTGTAAGCCTCTCTACTTGAGAGCAAATGCTACGCTCATCATGGACTGCACCAAAACCCTGTGGGTATTTTGTACCTGAGCAGTCAGGACAGACAAAGGAAGGCCCTAGCATCCATTTACTAACGGACGAAGGGGAACAGGATAAGTTTTGGGCGTCCGCCTACCAACGGATGGGAAGGACAAACAAATAAGAACTGGACGTCCAACAACAAACGGATAGGTGGATCAGACCCAGAACGGAATACAGACATAAAACCTTGACAAACACCCAAAACACTCACCAAGCATACCTGCACGCATAAACAGATGTAATTACTTAAATACGTACAAGGTATTGGTTTATATTTTGGCCAAATCACTTAAGCCAATGAGCCTGCAACAAGGGTCCTCTATTGTTATATGCATCCCTACCCTCACAAGACAACTTACCCCACTAATCCTACATGCAAGCGGGGCTATCGTCCCAATAGGGACGGCCCCACGCTGGAATCTAATGACCTGCCTCACCCTAGATAATAAATAATCCAAGCAGCACAGGACACAGTTCACACCAACACAGCATGGAATGCATACAAAATGGAACACCACATGTCCAGCACCCATCTCAGACACATAGAACAACAAGCATAAATGCAAACACGAGGGGGAAAGAGGAAACCAGCCCCCTCTAGCCAGGGGGGCTGGTATTTATGTGCGGCAGAACGGTGGGGAGTGGCTGGCTGCAGAACTCCACA
Source organism: Eleutherodactylus coqui (assembly GCF_035609145.1). Classification (NCBI taxonomy): domain Eukaryota; kingdom Metazoa; phylum Chordata; class Amphibia; order Anura; family Eleutherodactylidae; genus Eleutherodactylus; species Eleutherodactylus coqui. The sequence goes on along the minus strand of NC_089844.1, from coordinate 72,133,435 downwards.
CCCAAACAGCACAAACATCCCTCACCTGTGAAGGTGTGCTCCTGGAAACCCATAGAACTGCAGGTCCCAGAAGCACAAACAGCAAAGTTGTCAAAAGCACAATTTCTTTTTAATTTTGTGTTGTTAGAAGAAAAATTAGGACCTGGTATATTATGTGGTTTTGCTAACACCATCTGAGATGGGAATACCCATTTAAGTTGTGTGCATTTCCAGGAAACTTTATATTCCAATGTCTTGAAAGCATATGAGAATTACTTTTGATTAAAGTTAAAAAGGTAAGTTCAGTTTTATAGAATTCTAACAAAACCAATATGAATTTATGTAAATGATTTCACTCTATATACTGAGTCTTGTTTCATTATCACACATATTTCCGGTACATATGCTAACATAGTCTCAAATAGGAAGTTCATCGTTATCTTCACTTAAAGAGTAACTGTACTTTCAGAAAATGTTTGACATGTCAAGAGTATTGATCAGAGGGGGTCTCACTGCTGAGACCCCTACTGATTGCTAGAATGAGGGGACTGCAGCGCTCACCCAAGCGCTGTGCACAATCGGTTATGTTCGCTTATTTTCAGCTGCATCCGGCAGCAAAAGTTGGCCTAATAGAAGTCTATGGATGGTTCCTATAAACCTCTATGAGGTGTGTATGTATAGAAGCTTTCTACGCACTTCTAAGAGGCCGTCTTCAGCTGTCAGAAGCAGCCGAAAAGCTGCAAACATAGCCAAGGGGGCACAGCCCTTGGGTGAGTGCTACAGCCCCCTCATTCTAGCAATCAGTCTCAACAGTGGGACCCTTACTGATCAATACTTTTGACAAGTCCCGATGACATGTCAAAAGTTTTCTGAAAGTGTAGCTATTCTGTAAGATTTTCAGGTTTCCTACTTGTTAAATAGTTACAGCCGAAATCTGGTAGAATACAATAAAATACATTTTCTCCTATTACATTGTGAAGTTGGTCCCAGTTTGCCTCATAGGCCTCTTTCTTGCAGCTTCAAACTTCCAAACACCTTGACAAGCAAATGTACCGTATTCAGTGACCGTATTCTCTTTTTTTATTGCGATTTTGTAATATACAAATTTATAACAGTGCATTATAACCAAGTGGCAATGTACAGCTGGCTATTAGATTGATTCACATTGCTACTAATTTGCAAATTATCAAAGTATTAACAATGGGTAATAACTAGAGATGAGCGAGCACCAAAATGCTCGGGTGCTCGTTACTCGAGTCGAACTTTTCGCGATGCTCGAGGGTTCGTTTCGAGTAACGAACCCCATTGAAGTCAATGGGCGACTCGAGCATTTTTGTATATCGCCGATGCTCGCTAAGGTTTCCATTTGTGAAAATCTGGGCAATTCAAGAAAGTGATGGGAACGACACAGAAAAGGATAGGGCAGGCGAGGGGCTACATGTTGGGCTGCATCTCAAGTTCCCACTATTCAGCCACAATAGCGGCAAGAGTGGCCCCCCCCTCCCAACAATTTTTACTTCTGAAAAACCCTCATTAGCAAGGCATACCTTAGCTAAGCACCACACTACCTCCAACAAAGCACAATCACTGCCTGCATGACTCTCCGCTGCCACTTCTCCTGGGTAACATGCTGCCCAACCCCCCCCCCCCGCACGACCCAGTGTCCACAGCGCACACCAAAGTGTCCCTGCGCAGCCTTCAGCTGCCCTCATGCCACACGCTGGCCTCATAGCCACACCACCCTCATGTCTATTTATAAGTGCGTCTGCCATGAGGAGGAGCCGCAGGCACACACTGCAGAGGGTTGGCAGGGCCAGGCAGCGACCCTCTTTAAAAGGGGCGGGACGATAGCCCACAATGCTGTACAGAAGCAATGAGAAATCCAATCCTGTGCCACCTCCATCAGGAGCTGCACATGTGGGCATAGCAATGGGGAATCCATGTACCACACAGTATTTATTCTGTCAAGGTGTCGCATAGCTCAATCCACACTGCAAGGGTATAGCCATCTGCGCTCTGCCCCCTACCCAAGTCAGTCAATGTCTTTGTGCCAGACAGGTCAAACACCGCGATGGGAGCTAAGTTTGCACCAACAGCATAGGTGGGTCCTAGGCAACCCAAGACATGAACCAAAAATTGCTTGAGAAAGGTCACAATTGTGACCGAAACGTCGCAGGTTTTACCTTTGTTGGAGGAATAAAGATTGGAAAATTGTTTTGAAGATCCATCTGATGCTGCCTAGTCTTTGCTGCATATATGAACCAAAAATTGATCTGACTGGCCAAACATGACAGACTTGCACCGCGGCCACGACATAGGCCTCGGCCCCCAGCTTCAGCAATCCTAGGCAGGAAGCAGACTTTCACTGCACCCAGGACATAGGCCTCTGCACAAACCCTCAGCAATCGCGGGCCTACAGTGGACTCCAATGCTAGCGTAGCTGTGCACGTCTCATTAGCGCTGTATTGCTCCTGTAGTTTGTCCCAATGCAGTGCCCCAGATAGTAGAGCTAAAGTCAGATTAAATACAGGTGGGCTTCGGCCCACACTGCATGCCCCAGTCAGACCGGGGTTTTTTATAAATAGTCACAGGCAGGTACAACTCCGCAATGGGAATTCTGTGTGCACCGACAGCATGAGTGGCTCCCTGGAACCCACCGGTGGTACATAAACAAATCCCATTGCAGTGCCCAGCACAGCTGAAGTAACGTCAGGTTTAATGCAGGTGGGCTTCGGCCCACACTGCATGCCCCAGTCAGACTGGTGTTCTTTATAAGTAGACACATGCAGTTACAACTCCGTGTGGACCGACAGCATAGGTGGGTCCCAGGAAGCCACCGACGGTACATAAATATCCCATTGCAGTGCCCTGGACAGCAAAGCTAATGTCAAATTAAATGTAGGTGGGCTTCGGCCCACACTGCATGCCCCAGTCAGACCGGGGTTTTTTATAAATAGTCACAGGCAGGTACAACTCCGCAATGGGAATTCCGTGTGCACCGACAGCATGCGTGGCTCCCTGGAACCCACCGGTGGTACTTATATAAATCCCATTGCAGTGCCCAGCACAGCTGAGGTAACGTCAGGTTTAATGCAGGTGGGCTTCGGCCCACACTGCATGCCCCAGTCAGACTGGGGTTCTTTATAAGTAGACACATGCAGTTACAACTCCGTGTGGACCGACAGCATAGGTGGGTCCCAGGAAGCCACCGGAGGTACATAAATATATCCCATTGCAGTGCCCTGGACAGCAAAGCTAACGTCAGATTAAATGCAGGTGGGCTTCGGCCCACACTGCATGCCCCAGTCAGACTGGGTTTTTTTATAAGTAGACACAGGCAGGTACAACTCCCTATTGTGAAGTCCGTGTGGACCGACAGCATGGGTGGCTCCCTGGAACCCACCGGCGGTACATATATAAATCCCATTGCAGTGCCCAGCACATCTGAGGTAACGTCAGGTTTAAGGCAGGTGGGCTTCGGCCCACACTGCATGCCCCAGTCAGACTGGGGTTCTTTATAAGTAGACACATGCAGTTACAACTCCGTGTGGACCGACAGCATGGGTGGCTCCCTGGAACCCACTGGCGGTACATAAATAAATCCCATTGCAGTGCCCAGCACAGCTGAGGTAACGTCAGTTTTAATGCAGGTGGGCTTCGGCCCACACTGCATGCCCCAGTCAGACTGGGGTTCTTTATAAGTAGACACATACAGTTCCAACTCCGTGTGGACCGACAGCATAGGTGGGTCCCAGGAAGCCACCGGCGGTACATAAATATATCCCATTGCATTGCCTAGCACAGCAAAGCTAACGTCAGATTAAATGCAGGTGGGCTTCGGCCCACACTGCATGCCCCAGTCAGACTGGGGTTCTTTATAAGTAGACACATACAGTTCCAACTCCGTGTGGACCGACAGCATAGGTGGGTCCCAGGAAGCCACCGGCGGTACATAAATATATCCCATTGCATTGCCTAGCACAGCAAAGCTAACGTCAGATTAAATGCAGGTGGGCTTCGGCCCACACTGCATGCCCCAGTCAGACTGGGGTTCTTTAGAAGTAGACACATACAGTTCCAACTCCGTGTGGACCGACAGCATAGGTGGGTCCCAGGAAGCCACCGGCGGTACATAAATATATCCCATTGCATTGCCTAGCACAGCAAAGCTAACGTCAGATTAAATGCAGGTGGGTTTCGGCCCACACTGCATGCCCCAGTCAGACTGGGGTTTTTTATAAGTAGACACAGGCAGGTACAACTCCCTATTGTGAAGTCCGTGTGGACCGACAGCATGGGTGGGTCCCAGGAAGCCACCGGCGGTACATAAATATATCCCATTGCATTGCCCAGCACAGCTGAGGTAACGTCAGATTAAATGCAGGTGGTCTTTGGCCCACACTGCATGCCCCAGTCTGACCGGGGTTTTTAATACATAGACACTGGCAGGTACAAATCCCTTTTGTGAAGTCCCTGTGGACCCACAGCATGGGTGGCTCCCTGGAACCCATCGGCGGTACATAAATGTATCCCATTGCGGTGCCCTGCTCAGCAGAGCTAATGTCACATACAATACAGGTGTGCTTCGGCCCACAGTGCATGCCCCAGTCAGAGTGGTAATATGTACCTTAACAGTAACCGCGTTGGTGGGAATGTGGTGGTGACTGCGGACCTAGTAGTGCGGTTTTATTGTACTGCCTGCGCTGTACATGCTGCCTGATCTCCGCGCCTCCCCTGCTACCTGGCCCTCGGAACTGCGCTTTCTGCCACTAGCGCTGTCGGATGGGAATTTTACCATCAGTTTGTCTGCCAGGGTCCTGTGGTATAGCATCACTCTCAAACCCCTTTCCCCATCGGGTATGAGAGTGGTAAGGTTCTTCTTATACCGTGGGTCGAGCAGTGTGTACACCCAGTAATCCGTAGTGGCCAGAATGCATGTAACGCGAGGGTCACGAGAAAGGCATCCTAACATGAAGTTCGCCATGTGTGCCAGGGTACCTGTACGCAACACATGGCTGTCCTAACTAGGAAGATCACTTTCAGGATCCTCCTCCTCCTCCTCAGGCCATACACGCTGAAAGGATGACAGGCAAGCAGCATGGGTACCCTCAGCAGTGGGCCAAGCTGTCTCTTCCCCCTCTTCTTCATGCTCCTCCCCCTGCTCCTCAACGCGCTGAGATATAGACATGAGGGTGCTCTGACTATCCAGCGACATACTGTCTTCCTCCGCCTCCGTTTCCGAGTGCAAAGCGTCTGCCTTTATGCTTTGCAGGGAACTTCTCAAGAGGCATAGCAGAGGAATGGTGACGCGAATGATTGCAGCATCGCCGCTCACCATCTGGGTAGACTCCTCAAAGTTTCCAAGGACCTGGCAGATGTCTGCCAACCAGGCCCACTCTTCTGTAAAGAATTGAGGAGGCTGACTCCCATTACGCCGCCCATGTTGGAGTTGGTATTCCACTATAGCTCTACGCTGCTCATCGAGCCTGGCCAACATGTGGAGCGTAGAGTTCCACCGTGTGGGTACGTCGCACAGCAGTCGGTGCACTGGCAGATTAAACTGATGTTGCAGGGTCCGCAGGGTGGCAGCGTCCGTGTGGGACTTGTGGAAATGTGAGCTGAGTCGGCGCACCTTTCCGAGCAGGTCTGACAAGCGTGGGTAGCTTTTCAGAAACCGCTGAACCACCAAATTAAAGACGTGGGCCAGGCATGGCACGTGCGTGAGGCTGCCGAGCTGCAGAGCCGCCACCAGGTTACGGCCGTTGTCACACACGACCATGCCCGGTTGAAGGCTCAGCGGCGAAAGCCAGCGGTCGGTCTGCTCTGTCAGACCCTGCAGCAGTTCGTGGGCCGTGGGCCTCTTCTCTCCTAAGCTGAGTAGTTTCAGCACGGCCTGCTGGCGCTTGCTCACCGTTGTGCTGTCACCCCGCGCGACACTGACTGGTGGCGACGTGCTGCTGCTGACACATCTTGATTGCGAGACAGAGGAGGAGGAGGGTGGTTTAGTGGAGGAAGCATACACCGCCGCAGATACCACCACCGAGCTGGGGCATGCAATTCTGGGGGTGGGTAGGACGTGAGCGGTCCCAGCCTCCACTAAATTCACCCAATGTGCCGTCAGGGAGATATAGCGGCCCTGCCCGCCTGTGCTTGTCCACGTGTCCGTTGTTAAGTGGACCTTGGCAGTAACCGCGTTGGTGAGGGCGCGTACAATGTTGCGGGAGACGTGGTCGTGCAGGGCTGGGACGGCACATCGGGAAAAGTAGTAGCGACTGGGAACCCAGTAGCGCGGGGCCGCCGCCGCCGCCATCATATTTTTGAAAGCCTCCATTTCCACAAGCCTATATGGCAGCATCTCCAGGCTGATGAATTTAGCTATGTGCACGTTTAACGCTTGAGTGTGCGGGTGCGTGGCGGCGTACTTGCGCTTGCGCTCAAACAGTTGCGCTAGCGACGGCTGGACGCTGCGCTGAGAGACATTGCTGGATGGGGCCGAGGACAGCGGAGGTGAGCGTGTGGGTGCAGGCCGGGAGACGGTTGTGCCTGTGTCCTGAGAGGGGGGTTGGATCTCAGTGGCAAGTTGGGGCACAGGGGAAGAGGCAGTGGTGCAAACCGGAGGCGGTGAACGGCCTTCGTCCCACCTTGTGGGGTGCTTGGCCATCATATGCCTGCGCATGCTGGTGGTGGTGGCTCCCCGGCTGATCTTGGCGCGACAAACCTTGCACACCACAGTTCGTCAGTCGTCTGCACTCTCAGTGAAAAACTGCCACACCTTTGAGCACCTCGTCCTCTGCAGGGTGGCATGGCGCGAGGGGGCGCTTTGGGAAACAGTTGGTGGATTATTCGGTCTGGCCCTGCCTCTACCCCAGGCAACCGCACTGCCTCTTCCAACCTGCCCAGCTGCTGCACTTGCCTCCCCCTCTGAAGACCTGTCCTCAGTAGGCTTAGCAAACCAGGTGGGGTCAGTCACCTCATCGTCCAGCTGCTCTTCCTCCAAATCCTCTGTGCGCTCCTTCCTCGGACTTACTGCCCTTACTACTACCTCACTGATAGACAACTGTGTCTCATCGTCATCGTCCTCCTTACCCACTGAAAGCTCTTGAGACAGTTGCCGGAAGTCCCCAGCCTCATCCCCCGGACCCCGGGAACTTTCCAAAGGTTGGGCATCGGTCACGATAAACTCCTCTGGTGGAAGAGGAACCATTGCTGCCCAATCTGGGCAGGGGCCCGAGAACAGTTCCTGGGAGTCTGCCTGCTCCTCAGAACGTGTCATTTTCATGGAGTGAGGAGGCTGGGAGGAAGGAGGAGCAGCAGCCAGAGGATTCAGAGTTGCAGCTGTGGACGGCGTAGAAGACTGGGTGGTCGATAGATTGCTGGATGCACTTTCTGCCATCCACGACAAGACCTGCTCACACTGCTCATTTTCTAATAAAGGTCTACCGCGTGGACCCATTAATTGTGAGATGAATCTGGGGACCCCTGAAACTTGCCTCTCTCCTAATCCTGCAGCAGTCGGCTGCAATACACCTGGACCAGGAGCTCGGCCTGTGCCCACACCCTGACTTGGGCCTCCACGTCCTCGCCCCCGTCCACGTCCTCTAGGCCTACCCCTACCCCTCAGCATGGTGTATTACGAGATTAGCAGAAACAGAAAGCTGTAATTAAATGTGCCGCTTATTGGCCTGTGGTTGGAGGCTGACTTCGCGTACGTAACGCACTGCAGAGGAAGGAAACAATTATGCGCAAGGCTGGGTATTAATTCAACAACTACTACCCCCAGCAGAGACGCTGTAAACGGAAGGCACTGACAGGCAGGCCTAATATTGTATATTTTTAAACTTTGTGGAAACAACCACATTGCCTGTGATATGCACTGTATTTCGATTGCCCTGTTGGAGGCTGACTTCGCGTACGTAACGCACTGCAGAAGCAGGCAACAATTATGCGCAAGGCTGGGTATTAATTCAACAACTACTACCCCCAGCAGAGACGCAGTAAACTGAAGGCAGTGACAGGCAGGCCTAATATTGTATTTTTTTGAACTTTTTGGGAAAAAGCCCACTGCCTGTGATATACACTGTATTTCGATTTCCCTGTTGGAGGCTGACTTCGCATACGTAACGCACTGCAGAGCAGGCAACAATTATGCGCAAGGCTGGGTATTAATTCAACAACTACTACCCCCAGCAGAGACGCTGTAAACAGAAGGCACTGACAGGCAGGCCAAATCTTGCATATTTTGTAACTTGGTGGGAACAACCACACTGCCTGTGATATGCACTGTATTTCGATTGCCCTGTTGGAGGCTGACTTCGCGTACGTAACGCATTGCAGAGTCAGGAAACAATTATGCGCAAGGCTGGGTATTAATTCACCAACTACTACTCCCAGCAGAGACGCTGTAAACGGAAGGCACTGACAGGCAGGCCTAATATTGTATATTTTTAAACTTTGTGGAAACAACCACACTGCCTGTGATATGCACTGTATTTCGATTGCCCTGTTGGAGGCTGACTTCGCGTACGTAACGCACTGCAGAAGCAGGCAACAATTATGCGCAAGGCTGGGTATTAATTCAATAACTACTACCCCCAGCAGAGACGCAGTAAACTGAAGGCAGTGACAGGCAGGCCTAATATTGTATTTTTTTGAACTTTTTGGGAAAAAGCCCACTGCCTGTGATATACACTGTATTTCGATTTCCCTGTTGGAGGCTGACTTCGCGTACGTAACGCACTGCAGAGGGAGGCAACAATTATGCACAAGGGTGGGTATTAATTCAACAACTACTACCCCCAGCAGAGATGCAGTAAACTGAAGGCAGTGACAGGCAGGCCTAATATTGTATTTTTTGGAAGTTTTGGGGAAAAAGCCCATTGCCTATATAGCCAGTATACCTCTTTCCCTGCCTCACCAGTACTGCCCCTATTCTGAGTAAAATGACTGCAGACTGCGGACACAATGCTCTGCACGCCCGATATACAAAAAAAAAATAATTGTGCAACACTGTTAAAAGCAGCCTCAACAGTACTGCACACGGTCAGATGTGGCCCTAAGAAGGACCGTTGGGGTTCTTGAAGACTAAAATAACACCCAACACTCTCTTATAGCAGCAGCACTGTCCCTGATCTATGTCAGAATGCATGTGTGGCGAGCCGCGGGCGGGGCAGATTTAAATACTCGGGTGTCATCTGATCTCCCCAGCCACTCACTGCAGGGGGGTGGGATAGGGCTGCAATGTCACAGGGGGAAGTTGTAATGCCTTCCCTGTCTTTCTATTGGCCAGAAAAGCACGCAAATGTCTCAGAGATGAAAGTGAAAGTAACTCGAACATCGCGTGGTGCTCGTCTCGAGTAACGAGCATCTCGAACACCCTAATACTCGAACGAGTATCAAGCTCGGACGAGTATGCTCGCTCATCCCTAGTAATAACAAATCAGCACTTTGTAGTCAGCTGCTATGGGGCAACTATGAGCTGGAGGAGGACACCTTCATAAAACAGGAGGAAGACCACTAAAAATACAATATGCTCAGTGTGTGACATAGTTGCAATTGTGTGTTTTTGTGTTTGTTATATCATGGACATAACAACAATAGACCGTTCAGGTTAGACTTGCCGAGCAAGTGGCCACAAGGGGGACACATTTCATTTCTGTCAATAGACACCATGAGAAAAATCCAACTGAAGAGGAATGAACCATCCAACATGTTAAAAAGAAGCATTTCAATAGAGTTAGAATCTTCTCATCTAGATGCACTTATTTTGTGGGTATGAAATTATATAGTTATTATGTGACCTCAATACTAAGGGATCACGTAATTGAGAATAGTCAACAATTGTACATTTTAATGTCTAGACGTACTTCCTAATAACACAAGCTAACAAAGTAGTTTTTTATGTTGTGCCTCGAAATGTAACAAGTTTTATTTTGCATAGATCACATATAACTGACCTTGTGCTTTTATAGAGTCGGGCTCAACCAATTCTTGCCTCCCGCCTCCACAACGCTATGGCTGCTGATTGGTTTTTCGACCGCTGCTCAGCCAAGCAATGCAGCGTTATATGAACCAAAGCAATGGCTGTGATTGTTTCATCGAGTGCTGCATTGATTGGCTGAGCAGCGGTCGAAGAACCAATCACAGCCACCGCTTCCTGAAGGCAGGATTTATGAATTCCCTAAGCAGGAAGTGATGTTGAGTAGCCGAGGACTGTGGGAACTGCGCCAGAGCTCTTGAGAGCAGAAGGAAGGAGCTGGACCAAGCCTGCTAGGTAATGTATTCTTTTTTTATGTAATGTAACTAGGGCTTATTTTCAGGTTAGGGCTTATATTTCAAGCCTCCCCAAAAATGCCAAAAAAATCTGGCTAGGGTTTATTTTTGGGATAGGTCTTATTTTTGTCGAGAGACAGTTATATTATTTGTGTTTGAATAAATGTAATTTTACTGGATTTGAATTACGTTTACTGATTTTATGCAAACAAGAATAAGAAAACATCACAAGTTTTATTGCGTAATAGGAATTTTTCAAATAAATCGTTTTTCCGGCCACAAGCCTAACGTTTAAAGCTACTGATGGATATTTTCTAAACATTTGTGACAAAAGACATTAGGAACTAAGGATTACAACCTGGTAACAAAAAATGTGTTATGCAGTGTAATAGCTGGTTACTACTATGGAAACATAGTTCTTCTTTTATGGTATATGATATTTAGAAGTGGTATTCATATAAATTGTTTAAAATTTCCATAAACTGTATATATGTATGTGCAAAGGATGGATATTATATACAGAAGATAGTAAACATGTATGTGCTGTGACACTGGAACACTGCGCTGCAATGCTGATTGGAGGGACATATGTGGATAGTCTGCGCAAGGAGCTTGAAAGACCTGCAGTTGGCCTATATGGTTAGCAGACTTGAGCTTGTCCATTGGTGGTGTATTAGGAAGCTGGAGGCCAGAGTGGCTTATTCATTGTAGGTGCATTGGTGGGCTGGAAGCTGGAGTGGTTTGTTTATTTATTGAGGTAGTGGGTTGGAGGCTGGAGTGAGTGACAAGGGGTTTGTGGAGATGATGCAGAGTGGGTCACCGGTGGTGCTGCTGTGAAACTTGTAGGGTAAGAGGTGTCATTGTGGTATCGCTTACCAAGGCTTGGAGAACATCACTGGGAAAAGACCTGGGGAATCATTGCCATTTGAGAATAGTGGGCTAGGCCTAGCTTGCAGGGTTCTGTATGGCTGTTCTTGAAGTGGTATGGTTAAATCTGCTGTCAGTCTTGGGAGGGGTCAGTTCTGTAAAGTCTGCTGAGGCTGTAAAGATGTCAGCCCAAAGGGGAGCCAAGGTGGGTTAGGTTGTGTGAGATGTCAACCCAAGGCTATAACTGGGACAGGAAGAGGTTGTCTTAGACATCAGCCTGAGTAGCAATAGATGGCCCAGACAGACCACCAGTAGAGAGAATCGTTTGATCCGCCGACAAGCATGAGCAGATCTAACAGTTTCATTCTCCACCATCCCAACACAGGTTGCACCTTCAATACAGACCTCTGCCTCTGCCAAGACCATTACCAGGCATTTAGCAGTATGAAATTTGATGTAACAGCACCCATTATGTGTCCTACCATTAACACTCCAATGCCATAATTTGCAGTACTATCGTGAAGGAGAAACGTGGACTGCTATGAACTAAAACTTTATTGTCTTTAGCGACAAATCCAGGTTCTGTTCGGTCGTATTCGAGTGTGAGTATGAAGGCCTCATTGTGAATGCTTCAATCCTGCCTCTGCTGTTGAGTGACACACTAACCCAACTGCTGGGGTGATGATCTAGGGAGCCATCGCATACAACAGGTGGTCACCCCTAGTAGTGATCGAGAGACAATACAATACCAGCTCAGATATATGTACCAGAAATCCTGTATCCATATGTGTTCCTCTCATTGCAGGGCTTCCAACAGGCATTTTCAGCACAATAATTCTCGCCCGCACACAGTAAGGCCTCCTTCCCACGAGCGTGACGGGCTCCGCAGCGTAATATTCCGCTGTGAAGCCCGTCACGGCGCCCCCCAGAGCCCCTATACTTACCTGCGGGAGATAGCGTGAAATCGCTTCCCCGCCCACCACCGCCGCGTCACCGCTCGTCACCGCTCGTCACCGCCCACCGCTCTCGCGTCACCAGCCGTGTCACGTGACGTGGCCGGACCGCGTCATTTGGCGTCATATGACGCTCGGCGGTGGGCGGGAAAACGTTTTTTCACGCTATCTCCCGCTGGTTACAGCGGGAGATAGCGTGAATGGACGGCTTCCATTGACTGCAATGGAAGCCGTCAGTGCGTACAGCCCGTCCTCACCCGCAGAAAATAGAGCATGCTGCGGGTGAGGACGGGAGAAATCGCGGTGCGTAATTCCGCGGTGGAATTACGCATCGTGAGCATGGAGCTATTAGGTTCAATAGAACCTAATAGCTGCGTGCAACGCAGCGGATTTTCGCCGCGAATTACGCGGCGGAAATCCGTTCGTGGGAAGGAGGCCTAAGGGTTTCCCAGGAATGTCTCCATCAGGTTGCTACACTTCCTTGGCCAGCCCACTTGGCAGATTTATTGGTCACTGAGCATTTATGGGACCAGCTGGGATGCCAGCTTTGGTAATCTATGAGTGTGCAAGATCTAGAGGCCCAGTTGCAACATCTGTTGGCTAATGTGCTGCAGGATAACATATGAAGCCTATATGCCTCCATGCCCGACTGTATCTCATCATTTACTCTAGCAGGGTACTAAAGCCCTCTTTGAATTGTATAGTTTTCTCCAATAAATGTATCTTTTTTCTCTAGTATTCAAATTATTTCCATATATCATCATTACATTCACACATGTAAAGTTTCATTCGATTCCAACAACTTCTTCTTGATGCATTATTTTTTTTGTCAGATAGTGTATATTGTAATCCTGTGAATGTGAGGGTGCAAGGAAACTTGAGGGATGACGAGAAGTATGCATGGTTATAATTAGAGATGAGCGAGCGTACTCGCTAAGGCAAACTACTCGAGTGAGTAGTGCCTTATGCGAGTACCTGCCCGCTCGTCTCAAAAGATTCTGGTGCCGGCGGGGAGCTGGGAGCGGCGGGGGAGAGCGGGGAGGAACGGGGGGAGATCCCTCTCTCACTCTTTGCCCCCCGCTCCCCCCTGCTCACTCCCGCAACTCACCGCTTTTCCCCGCCGGCACCCGAATCTTTTAAGACGAGCGGGCAGGTACTCGCATAAGGCACGACTCGCTCGAGTAGTTTGCCTTAGCGAGTACGCTCGCTCATCTCTAGTTATAATATCTTATATGCATTCTAGCCTAGCTCTCGTTCTGTCTTCACAATTGTAATTTCATTCGTCTTTGGGAAAACTTCTGTGGAGGCTGCTAAGATCTGACATTTGAAAGTGTGAAGAAAAGTGTTGAGAATAATAAGAGATAATCCTGCTGCATACAGCCTTGAATCGAGAGGGTTGATAATAGCACCCCCATTAACATTGTCTGTGCTAAGGGCATTTCATATGGTTATCATGCAGCTGTAAAGAAAATGTCTTGGAGGTTAAGATTTTGTAGAGCAAAAAACATACTGTAACTAAGAAAGTCAAAGAGGCATTTATAAGTATGGTTGGATGCTAAATGGTCCCTATGGTCACTATGCATTAAATTGCATTTTGGTTGAGATGGTGCCAGTTAAAGGGGCTATCTAAGAAATACTTTTTTAGAATAGTAGCACCACTATTGTCAATGGGTTGTGAATGTTATTGTAGCTCATCCCCATTCACTTCAATGGAAATAAACTGCAATACCGCACATAATCCATAGGGTTTTGTGGTACTGTTTATGGAACAAAAAATATACCCACTTTCTAATTGTCAACAGCCCCTTTAATTGGTCAAGTGGCAAAGATATGTAGTAGGTTGCTATAGGATCTGTCACTTATTGTCATTTTTATGGTATGAACAAATCATGTTTGACAGTTTTTTGAGCTTTTGCTCTTCAGGCTAAAGGCATATTTGGTCTTGCGATACTTCCTAAATGTAATTCAAGAACTTTAGCAAAATATTTTTAAGTCACTTCCATTACCTCTTTTGTTTAATCCAAATTACAAGAGCACATGATAAGTTCGGTGATACACAAGCATATTCCGTCTGCATTTATCTGTCCGTAATACCGATGAGCGTCCCTGCCCGACAGCGAGTCTCCTGACCTAATTGTGGAGCATCACAGTTCCTGTGTTTAGGGTGGAGTTCCACTGATGGAGAGCAAAGAATGAAATTGACTTGTGCAAAAGGGTCTCATCAGTCTGGGATTTGGAGTGGTTGGGAGAAACAGCTCAGAGACTCCACACGGTCCTACATGACACTATAGTGTGCAAAGGGACTAGATATGAACCGTTAGACGGTTATTATGATTAAACCTATTTTACTCATACTCCCAACCTGTAGATGTAGTTTTTACCAAATAAACATTTGGCATGTCTTAGTTGTTTGCTTGGTGTTTCAGTTGTTCTGTCTGGAATCAAACCCTTCAGTTCCTGTGTCCCAGGCCAGGACTCTTCCCAGTGAGCTATTCCCCCTATGGATACCTTCCTTACTGAACTTGTTCTTGATTTTTTTTGCTCTAGCTTCTGGTCCTGTGGAGACTCCACCTAGTTAATTAGTCTGGTTATTTAAACCTGGTCCTGGCACTCCTCCCTTGTGTGGTTATGGAGCCATTAGCCTTTAGTCAAGCTCCTGTACGCATCTGCCTGCTGCCATGCTGTTACCGCTGCCTACATGTATGACCCTTTGCTTTCCTGTGACTACGCATCTGCCTGCTGCCTTGCTGTTACTGCTGCCTCAGTGTATCACCCTGGATTTCCTGTGACTACGCTGCTCCTGCTGAGTTGGCGACAACCTAGGGACTCCTATCCAGACCCTCTCCTAACATGTTCATTCAGCAACTCACACTGTTTACGTAGCCCATTGTAGTCTACTGACTACCAGGCTATGCAGATAGTATAGGTATGCTACAATAATGCTTCAGCGCACCTCATCCATCAATTTAAGAAAGAATACATCAGTATATCTAATTTTCATCAATAGACTTTGCAAAGATGCAGATTCTGCTCTCTAACTCACTAAAGCACACACAAAGAAATAACACCATCATGGAGGTCACTAGAGACATACTGAGCAGTACAGATGTGATTTCAGTCACCTTAATTCACTTACTATTACTGGCAAGCACATCTGCATGTGAATCTATCTTCCTCTAGCAGCACGCTCCCTCCTTCCCCTCTCCATAGATGGCTATGGACAGAATGAGTCATCACCCTTCTCCACCCCCTGTTCTCATTCCTGTTATCTCTGTTACTAGAGACAGGCTTTACTTGACAACAGGCAGTGGGTAGCAAATTAGAAAGAAGTGAGGCCCCTAGCGACCAGCAGTTTAGTATGATTTTTTTTTAGCACAAACTAGAGTTGAGCGAACATACTCTGCCAAGCTTGATGCTCGTTCGAATATTAGCGTACTCGATGGTGCTCGTTACTCGAACGAGCATTAAGTCATGTTCGACCCTGCCCCAGTTTTTAGCTCCTCCCCGCTGTGATGTGCCTGTTTTGGCCTCTCCCCGCCGCGACGCAGTACGCATTAATGGCAAATTTTTTGTCTGGCAGGCAGGGGAGAGAGAGAGAGAGAGAGAGAGTGGGGGGGGGGGGAGGGAGGGGAGAGAGAGAGATGGATGAACCTAGAAAAAAAAAAAAAAAAGCTCGGGACCCGGCGTCCCACATACAAAAATGCTCAAGTCTCGTATTGTAGTCAATGGGGTTCGTTACTCAAGTAGAGATCTCGAATTTTATGAAAAGCTCGACTCAAATAACGCGGACCCGGGCATTTGGGTGCTCGCTCATCTCTAGCACAAACACGTCATATTAGGTAAATTAAGGGATTAGCATTTTTGCTACTTATCACATTGGCTACCATATATGCACAAAATGTTTGAAAATGTTGTGACCATTTAACATAATAAATAAAGGTGTCGTAAATTCCGATCTCAATGATCTCGGTGGCCCAATGATTTCTGTATATTCCTCTGACTTGGCTAACAAAGTAGTCCAAGTAGAGCAGAAAATGAAAAAAGCTAATTTTTGCTGAGAACAGTATAAAAGATTTTTTTGGTCAGTTTAGGATATAGAAACATGTTTTTGGTAATAGGCACTATTGAAAAGGTTAGATCTGTAAATTTGTGCTCTAAGAGAGGATTAATTAATGTTGTATTATTTCATAATACAGATTTAAGCAGCGTGTTCTGCACTCACAAAATACACTGACCTTTTTCAAGATGCTCATTATCCTTAAATGTGTTCTCTTTTCAAACATTGTCGTCTCATTTATTTTGTTCATTGCTTTGTAATTTAAGATAATTCAGAGCATGGGGGTTGCAACAGCTTCTTGGAAGAAGAAAAAAAATACGCAGTAAGGTGGACGAAGTTAAAAATAGAATAAAATTGAGTTTTTCTAAGGCTTTAGAATATGGTCTAATTATTCACCAGTATCTTACTGTCATCTCTTCTGATGCATACAGCCATGCGGAAATATAAGTGACTTCTACTATTATACATAATGTAGCTGCTTAATTGGCAAGGAGAGGGTGAAAACTGGGGCAGTGAAACTCCTGAGAGACTGATAGGGCACATATTAGTGGCTTCATCACGGCAGACGTCTTCAGCCTGATTGAAGTCAGCAAATATTTCACAAGAAGTGCTAAAGAGGTTTCCCATCCTGGTAAGAACAATTACTCGACAAGTTTGTAATGAATCTTTTGACAGTAATTATTTACAGGGCACTGGAAAACAATGATTGATGCTAATTCCTTAATTAGTACTGGATATGCAGTCACATTTTATCTTTTTATAAGCCTTGAAACGTAGCGGGGCACCTGGAAATTCAAAGGTACAAGACAGAGGTGGTTTGCAAGTTTGACAACCCACCACAAATTTCAAAAATTCCCATAATTTTACTCATTATTAAATGAAATTTGGAAAAAAATACCGAATGTATTTTATAACATAACAAAATACATTTTTGGATCATCTAGGGAGTGAACAGTGTCGAAAGGAAAGGTCTTCAGATCTCTGTGACATTCAGTAAAGAGCACCGGGATAACAATTGGGAGGGTCTGGGCAAGACGTACTGTTGCCTTCTGGAATCATCTCTTCTTCTTCATACAGAAAATGCCCCAGAAATGCAACCTTGGAATCAATCCATAGTAGGAGCTGGAACGATGTTTATCATCAGAATCCCATTGGTATGAAATATAGCGGTCCCCAACATGGCATTAAAACACTATCCGAAGAAAACTCACAATAGTATAGTACCTTTAAAAGCAGTAATGAATTACTTAATGATCGTGCAAAAGTATAAAACATGTCCAATGTATGCGTGAGCATGCCAAACAATAGCCCAACCTTGGGTTTCACCGGATGCCTTCTTTCAGGGCATGATGCGCCAGAAGATGGCATTTGATGTAATCCAGGGTCGGGCTGTTGGATCATATCCTGGAAGATCCCATCAGATAAAACCCAGAGTTGGGCTGTTGGATCATGTCCTGGAAGAACCCTTCAGATGAAAGCCAGAGTTGGGCTGTTGGATCTTGTCCTGAAAGAACCCATCAGATGAAACCCAGTGTTGGTCTGTTGTTTGGCGTGCTGATTAATGCAGTGGTCATGTTTTAGTGCTGAAGCCATTTATAGTTTTGTGAGTATGATCATAATCCTTTACTGATTTTAAAGGTACTACACTTTTAAGTGCAAATTAATCACACTGTCTGTGCCTTGTCATATGTACGTGTGTATATTTATGCATGCCTCTTCGGATCTATTTCATTATGCCTGAGGAAGAATCCTGAGAGGCTCGAAAGCTCGCTATAACATTGTGTATTTTTGTTAACCATTAAAATGTATCATTTCTGCTACCAAGATTACTTGGTTTCTCTTGCTGGTAACAATCACATTTTACACTATTGTGAGTTTTATCTGTGATGGGGACCGCTAGATTTCATACCAATGGGATTCTGATGATAAACATCGTTCCAGCTTCTGTCATGGTCTCATTTCAAGGATGCAGTTCTGAGGCATTTTCTAAGTGTACAGAAGAGGAGGTTCAAATTAAAAAAAAAGAGGAGATGATTTCGGAAGGTTACACATCTATTTGATTCCTGTGTGAAGCGGTGAAGTATATTGTATGTTCACATATCTTGAAATTAACTGGACTTTGATTTCCAACTCTACCTGCTCAGACATGTATGCTCACTTTATTGTGTTTTACTAGGACCTACTGTAGGTAATCTTGCAACGGACTAGCAACAAAATCCCAAAGTTCAGTTACAAACATTTTAACCTCAGCAGCTTTAGTATACCCAAATTGAAGTTGCAATTACCACCATTGATAAACCCTGTCCCCCAGGTAATGGATTGAAAGTACACTTATTCCAGTTGCAGGTCCCATAAAATATTTTTGCATTCTTACTTTTCATGACTATGAGTAATACAGTATTTCTGTAGTCCTCCGGTAATAGTCTTGTTAATCTAGTTGTCAAGGTTAATACTCAATTCTACAAGTGTCCATCATCTTCAGAAAGGTGAAGACTGAAGACACATCTTCAGAAAAGATGAAAACATAAATCATTGTGAAACAGGGAAGCATGGCCAGAAGTGTCAGATGAAGTTCTTCTGGCTGGTTAGAACACCCAACACTTAAAGGATGAAAATGAAGATGTGGAAATCTGAAAATGCAGTGGGTCATTACTTTATGTGATTATCTCATAATTTATAGTAATTTTCTAAGCTATATAATAAATTCTATCTATCTTAAAGGGAATGTGTCATCAGAAGTAACCTACTGTGTAAATCAAGTTTTTATGTTAACCCTTTCCAATCCAATTTATATCCTGGTTTTCCTAGGGGGCTTACTCTTTTTCTGCCGTTATACAACAGTGCTATCTGCTATCTAAAGCCAGTACTGCATGAGCTGACACGTTGGACAGCAGAGAGGCTGGCAATGTACAGTAAGAGAACCCTGATGGACGCCTTCCAACATCGGAGCTGTACAGCCTAAAATCATAATGTCTTAAGACGTCAGACAGTGGATTGGAAAGGGCTAAAAATGTTTTTAAAACATTTATTAGTGATCTTTTTTATTGTTGATGTCACAATCTATATTTAAAAAAATATCTTACAGTTTTCACACTAACCACTAGCCATAATATTTTCAGCAGTCATCTAGCTATCATCACAAACAAGTTTTTATAATAACAGGGAACACATATATATAGATAAGGCAGGATCTGCTATTCACAATAGCTGATGTCCATAGCTCACCTCCTTCCCATGCCAGCACAATGACCTCTGTCACACAGCCTGCCTACAACACTCTTCCATAGAAGTCAATGAGTCTTCTCCAGTCTATTGTTTCTGTGGTCCATAAGATTGCTGTATAGAACAGGAAATGTCAACTTATTATTAGGCTTAGTGGCCATGCAGAAAACTTCAAGATGCTAGGATTTTTTAAGACATGAGTTAATTTTCCATATTGCACGGAACATGGGTATTTGTTTGGCATTGTATGACTTACCATGTCTTATGCCCTGTGCTTCCTGTATGTAGTAGACTTACTAGATCTATAAAAATACACCTACCGTGGCTACTATGTTTTTTCTGTATTGGCAAAAGAACATCTTAATGAGTATCAAGGTAGAATATTAGGAAATATATGAAATGCAGATGTCCGTTGCCTTCATAAACATTCACCGGATTTTATTTATTTATCACGAGGCAAGCAAAGAGCAAACAAAGGAGACGAAGACTGTTAACAGTATTTATTTATGCACATTACGTTCCCAGATTAGTTTGAATACTGTTAGCAATGCAAGGACACATTCATGAAAACATAATCACTTATTTATGCAGCTTCAGCAATAACCCAGAGGAATCACTCATTAATGGCACTATCTATTTCAGTTAATGAAGCGTTATGGCATGACAGGGGGTGTGGATAATGTTAGACTTTGCGAGGAGAACATCTTGAAATAAACTTGAGTGACATCTGTGTGCAAAAAGTTTATAAATAGCATCAAATGTATCTACAACCCCTGAAGTGTCATAAGATTATTATGATGGGTCTGTAGAGGAGACAGCAATAAGACGTGATTCCTCAGGAGGAGGTATCGTATTGAAAATAAATAAATAAGTAGGAATATGATGCAATAAGTGTTTCATGGCACAGAGCTAGCACTTGCTCGATTTGCTTCCTCAACCCCTCTAGGATTTAAAGCTGAAAACTTACTGTGATCTTGTGATATCCCATGATGTTTTATCCTCAATTCTAGTAAACAGTACCGGTATATACTATAAATGTAAGTGCTTAACTACCCATGCGTATATACACACATATACACACATATATATATGTGTATATGTATATGTATATATATATATATATATATATATATATATAATTATATATATATATATATATATTATTGCTGGACTTTATATATTTTCCTTCTAGAACCTTCAGAGAGGTCACGTGATTGTATTTTTAACTTTAACTTTGTTGCTATAGACTGACAGAGAGTGAGCTGTCTGTTGATTGGTTGATGGGCTGGGTATAAAAGGCAGCTAGGTAGTGACGCAGCAGTTTTTGTAGAGAGCAGAGAGCCTTGTGATGATTGAGCTGCCCCAGTACTACTACAAAGCTGAGTTTACCTGTACCAGAGAGAGAGAGCACAACTTGGATTCCTGGAGTAACACTAACTAGCTGATGCAACATGAGTACCAGAAAGAGCTCTGCCAGTCATCCAAGAAAATGTCATCTGCAATTACTGATCAAAAGCACAAAGTCATCACCGGGGGAGAGACCTAGAAAAGCAGAAACACCAATAGCCAGTATCTAGATATTCAAGTTTTGATGGCATGTAATCGTGAATACCATCACGAGTAAAATGGATTATTTTGACGTCACCACTGTACAGTCTCTCCAAAGATACTGTGTTAGTATTTTTTTACAGGGCAGTGACTGCATATTTCAGTTAGTGGATTTAGTTAAATGAAGTTCCAGCAAGATGTTAGTAAACTGTTTGCATGGTATCCTTAAAGGGGTTGTCCCGCGAAAGAAAGTGGGGTTATACACTTCTGTATGGCCATATTAATGCACTTTGTAATGTACATCGTGCATTAATTATGAGCCATACAGAAGTTATTCACTTACCTGCTCCGTTGCTAGCGTCCCCGTCGCCATGGTGCCGTCTAATTTCAGCGTCTAATCGCCCGATTAGACGTGCTTGCGCAGTCCGGTCTTCTCCCTGGTGAATGGGGCCGCTCGTGCCGGAGAACTGCTCCTCGTAGCTCCGCCCCGTCACGTGTGCCGATTCCAGCCAATCAGGAGGCTGGAATCGGCAATGGACCGCACAGAGCCCACGGTGCACCATGGGAGAAGACCCGCGGTGTATCGTGGGTGAAGATCCCGGCGGCCATCTTGCTAAGGTAAGAAAGAAGTCGCCGCAGCGCGGGGATTCGGGTAAGTACTAAACAGTTTTTTCTTTTTTTAACCCATCCCTTGTGTTTGTCTCGCGCCGAACGGGGGGCCTATTGAAAAAAAAAACAACCCGTTTCGGCGCGGGACAACCCCTTTAATGATACTGCTGGATATAGTTACCATGGTATTCCTTTTCGTAGATTCAGTAAAGTATTGTCTGTTGCTCTTTGGTGTAAAGCCTTTCCATAACCATTGTCTTATTCCACACATAAAATCCATTTCTAATACTCATACAAAGTTAAAGGCATATGTGTTAATGTACAGGGCTATTACAAATGATCTACTTGATTTGAACCACTCATAACTTATCTTTAATGACACGCAGATACAAAAATTTGTTATCAATGGAAACAGAAACTCAAAAAGTTTTATTGCACAACATAAAAAATGTTTTCCACATCAGAGGTGTTCAATATGTGCTTCTTTTGCCACTAACATTGATTTGCAGGAATGCTGCCTTCTTATAGGTGGTGCTGCAGAGGTATTGTTCCATCTCCCTTATTTTCAGTTGCCACTCAACGCACATCGAGACTGTAATCAAGTTCCTGCTATATATGTTATAATGTATCATGATTGACTGATGCAATGGCTTTTGTAATGCGTACTCCCAGATCATGCATGGTGAGGAGTGGTATGTAGACTCTCTTTAACACTCCACCAGAGAAAAAAAATGACAAGGTGTAAGGTCCAGGAAATGTGGAGGCGAAAGAAGTTCCCTATTATCACGACCTTCCAGGGCCAATCCATCTGTTTGGTAGTTGCCTATTGAGCTCATTTCTATCTTCATTGTGAAAATAGGGGGGAAGAGGGAGTGCCCCGTCCTGTTGGAAGATGAAACCTGAGATTTCCTGTTCTAGCTGAGACAGAAGCCATATATGTAACATGTCTAGGTATGCAATCCCTATTTCCCTTGGGGAGGTCGTGCATAGGCTCCACATAGGCATGTGGGTTTTCCCTTCCCCAGATTCTGACATTACATTTGTCCACTGTGCCGAAAGGTGGAAGGCCGCATTATCACAAAACACTAAAGAATCCATGAAACCATCGATTTCCATTAGAGTTTGCATACTCTTACAAAGAAAATCATCAGCTCGCTTTATCGTCCAGTTTTAGGGTCTGTAAAAATTGTAATCAGTAGGGATAACATTCCAAATTCCTGCGCAGAATCTTCCACACAGTCAGCTGCCGGATGTCCAATTCTTTGCTTGCTCTGACGGTGGATTTCTGTGTGAATCTTGCATGGACACGCTCCACTGTTTTCACACTTATTGGAAGACAGCTAGATGATTTTCGTTAGCAGGTGCAATCTTTTTTCCTTAAAATTGGAGTACCACTAACAAGGAAGGGTCAACAGGAAAGGGTGTAACCAGAAACTAGTGTAAATTATACTAGAAAACATTGCCAACTGGTAGATGGCATCAGGGGCGTAACTAACGGCTCAGGGACCCTGATGCAAAACGTGAGCTGGGGCCCCTCCTCTATCTGTATCTGTACCCGTACCCATACCTAAAGCATGCTGCACAGAGACATAACTTGAAGCTTCTGGGCCCCAATGCAAAACTGTTAACAGGGCCCCCAACTATAATGCTTTATTGATAGTACTGGGCTCCCTATATGGAGAAGAGAGGCCTTATGGGCCTCCTAAGGCTCCTGGGCCCGGGTGCAACTGCATCCCTTGCACCCTCTATAGTTACGACCCTGGATGGCATACATTTTTATTTAGGTCTGCAAACGCCTAAAGATGTACCCAGTGTATGTGGAGACATGCTCCTCTTCATACATTCGGCATATCTTGCTCCAATGGGGATCATATTAATAAATTCCAACCTACTGTGTATTTTTAATAGCGGATCGACTATTTATCTGAGCCCACCCAATTTCTAGTATTGGCTCACTTTGTGATAGCTACTACCCTTGTGGTTACATCTTCGTAAGTGCCACCTTCCTCCTGTTATCTTGTGTCAGGATTAACGATCTATGATGTGCGCTATTAAATACTCTTTTATGTTCCTGTTTAACGTCTGCTCTTTTTCCTGTGCACTTGGTGTGTCGCGCTGACCTTTTGTGATATACTACATTAATACAGAACATACAGGCAGATAGCATAGTAGATGGGTGACAAGCCCTTCATGAAGGCATGAGATTGATATTACTGGTTTTTTACTGTGTCTTCTGTTTTCTAAGTAGTTTATATTAATAAAAAGTGTTTCAAACATTACGACTTCTGAATTAAGAATGCTGAAACTTTAGAAAAGATTGCTAAATAAACTTTACTTAGCAAATAAGTTGAGTTATGTTTGCACAAGGCTTTGAGGGTTTTAGTAAGCATTTCTACAATCAGCATTTCACACTGGTTTAAAGTCATTATCACAACAGGTTTTGGGTATTTCCAGCTGTTTCTTCTTCCTTACATAGAACAGTGGCTTTCTTTTCTTAAAAATATTCACAATGGTCAAAAGATTTTTATATTCTGTTTGTGTAATCCGACCGAATATTCCTTGTACATTTTAATGTACTATTTGACAAATTCTCCGTACCTCACTCTGTAACAGTAATTGCAATTCAAGGGAAAAAAATTAACCGTTTCTTAAAGGGAACCTGCCAGGTGTTTAACGCTCCCACACCCCCTTTCCATCTCTAGTTCTCTGTGGTTTCTATAGCTGTTCATATTAGTCAAAGCAGGATTTTTTAAAATAAAGAACTTTAATTCATGCAAAGTCCATTTTTTGGAGTCAAGGAGGTGGACCCACAGCATCTTTAATATTTTCAGCGATGTAGCTGTGTGAGTGTTTGTTTTTTGTGTTGCGAGCCGTAATTATTATTGGTACCATTTTGGAGCACATGCGACTTTTTTTTAGCAATTGTATTGTTTTTTGAGGGGGGAGGTCATGTGAACGAAACCAGTTTTTTTATGTGAGGTTTTTATTATATTGTTCTATATGTGGGACAAAAAATACATTCCATTTATTGTATGCCTTTTTACGGATGTGGTAATAATAAAACTGTACTTTTTTCTACTTTCTTTTAACAGAAAAAGTTAAATATGCACACAAAAGCAGTTTTGGTACTGTTTTATTTTGTCTCCACCACTAGAATGGGTGGATACTTAGTGATCACCTTTATCCGCCCTATTAACGCCCCCAAGCTACTGATTGGCTAGGATGGCGGTTTGTAGTGGCAGGAGGATTAGGGTTAGGCTAGGCTAGGGTGGAATTTTGCTGTGTCTGGAGGTTTAGGGTTAGCCGTAGGGTTAGGCTTACAGGAGTAGCGGCTTACTGGGATGGAGGCAGCTTGAGGAGGTTGGCGAAAACCACTGCTGCATTCAGGGATCGGACAGTGGATAGAGAAAGGGGGGCCAATCAGCAGCTGTGGACGTAACCTATACCTTCCCCAGGACAATCCCACGTCTCCAGACTTTGCAGAGCTTCAGGTATTGTATTTTTGGCTTTTTCAGTGAATAATGTCTTTGTTTTTTTCCCTCATCTCTGTGATTTTATGTAATTTATAGTGAGTTAGCATAGGTACTGACGGAAGCGGTGTGGCCTCGGCGCGGCCCGTCAGCCTAAGCGTTTTGGCCAAAATGCAGTACCAACACCCGCATTTTATTAGTATGCATTAGTACTTTTGTATGTAGTTTGCTAGTTGGTGGGGGAGCCCAAGATGTCAACCAGTGTGGCCCACTTTAGAGATACAGGGCAACCTGCTGTTATATCAGCCAGGGTTGATATCCTGTATGGTGGGTCACCATTCATCTATGGCTGGCATCTTTGGTATTGTTCACATGTGCAGGCTATGATTATATGCAGTCACTCCTCCCCAATCTGGGCTGGGTTGAGTGGGTGACTGCATATTAGCCTGCCAAGAACAAGCTGCTCCTCCACATTATTGTCTGGCTGACTGCATATCTCCAGGGCTTACGGCCATTGCGCCTGCCCTACGGCGATTGTGCTGGTGGCGATTGTGCCTGCCTTATGGCGATCGTGCCTATGGCGACCGTGTCTGCTTTGCAGACCTTCAGGTATTGTATTTTTGGCTTTTTCTGTGAATAATTACTTACTGAGTGAGGAGTGCATATAGATGCATCCTCTCACGATGCAGGTAGCTGACTACCAAATGGAGGAACGAATAACACCTGTGCAGGACACTGATAAGACAGCCACTCACACTGCCTCTTGATAATGAGGGGGGTGGCTGCTTGGTGTATACTCCCACACATAGTGGATACAGGGTGCCAGACCATTCTGATATATGTAGTTCACCATGCAGACCAGCAACCTATTAATGACGCCATGATAATTCGGCAGATTGCCCTGCATTTCCAACAGTGAATCACATTGGTACTGCCACCCTGGGCTCCCCCTGGTGTCTTAAAGCCACACTGCATGTGAATGATAGATAATAAATGCAAGGCATTGGTTGGATGTTGGCCAAGATACATGAGCCCACTAACCACTTCACGGTTCCTTGCGTTGTAGTGGGTCCCTACACTAATATAAATGCATCACAGAAGGGGAAATAAAAAATTAAAAACAATCACAGAAAATGGCCGTTACTTACTGAGTGAGGAGTAAGTAACGGCCATTTTCTGTGACTGCATCACACTGTTGACTCATGTTCAGTCTATGATCTATTAGTATGCCCAAGTCTTTTTCACATGTGCTGCTGCTTAGCCCAATTCCTCCCATTCTGAATGTGTTTTTAATTTTCCTTGCCAAGATGTAGGACTTTGCATTTCTCCTTGTTAAATACCATTCTGTTAGTCGCCACCCACTGTTCAAGCTTTTCTAGATCTTTTTGAATAATCTCTCTGTTCCCTAGTGTTAGCTATCCCTCCTAGCTTTGTATCATCGCAAATTTGATCAGTTTTCTATAAATTCCCTCCTCCAAATCATTCATAGAAATGTTGAACAACACTAGGCCTAGGACAGAGCCTTGTGTTACCCCACTGGATACATTCTTCCACTTATGTGCATTTAAATGATAGGAGCTTGGATGCATAGAGATAAAAGCTTTCTTCTATTTATTCAGTATGTGCCCATAATACCAAGAAAAATACAACCGTCCTGAGGATGCGTTTCAACCTTCTCAGGTCTTGATCACTTCATTCACAATATGTTACTTCCTTCCTTAAATAGTAATCTTATTACATTTTCACCTGTTAATTAACCCTTACATATTCCTGAGTGCAAATGCAAAAGTATGGGCTCCCCGCTCCTATGGGAGTTACCACTTATATACATTGCTTTTCAGTTTATACTAATCTTGCTAAGATTCAATATTATAAAAAGTTTCAAATATTAAGTCTGTTCATTACATTAAATGGAATAATAATGAGGAAATATTAGATCATCAGTTCAAATATGCATAAATCTTTCAATAAATGAAAATCTATCGCCCTACACAATAAGGATTATAGGTAATATCCGGTGTACACCTTAAACAACCTATATATATTTACCTTTCATCAATAATCATTCATATAACAGGATATGCATCTTCCACTTAGATGTGCAGCCATTCATGACCACTCTTTGAGTACGATCACTCAGCCAGTTATGAATCCACCTAACAGTTGCCTTGTCAATCCCATATTTGGTCATTTTTTTCAATAATTATCGTATGAGATACTTTGTTAAATGCTTTTCTAAAGTCAAGATATACTATATCCACCGCATTTCTCAGACGGTGATTTTGTCATAGAAGGAAGTAAGATTAGTCTGGCATGACTTGTTTGTTACAAACCCATGCTGGCTCTGGTTAATTACTCCATTTTCATCCAAGTACTTGCATACATGCTGTTTAATAATTTGTTCTAATATCTTTCTTGGTATAGAAGTCAGGCTCACAGGCCTGCAGTTTCCTGGATCCACCTTCTTCCCTTTTTTGAAGATAGGGACATTTGCCCTTTTCCAATCTTCTGGGACTTCTCCTGTTCTCCAGGAATTTTCAAAGATTATGGCGAGTGGTTCAGCAATTACCTCTGCTGCTTCCTTTAGTATCCTAGGATCTAATTCATCTGGACCTTGAGACTTGAATTAGTTTAAGTTAGCTTTGTGTTCCCTCACCATCTCTCTGCTTACAGATAGCCTGCATTCTTTTATTCCCCCAATAGCACGTGGAAGATCAGTTGATGTTACATCTACTTTCAAAATAGGAATTTAAAAGTTCGGCCTTCTCAACATCATTCTTAACCAATTCACCATTTTCATCCTGTAAGCATCCAATAGCATCTTTGTAGGTCCTGAACTGGGTGGTATCCACCTGTATAGTTAGTGTCTATCAAGAGCGAGGCCCACCTTAGTTGGTCGTGCTGATAACACCATTAAGAGCTTTTCAAATGTAATTGCTGCAGGCCACACCAGATCCTTTCCATGAAGTGATACTAGTCTCATTTGCTTGGCGATAAGAATGAAGATAACAGGAGAAAAGCAAGATCTATCTCAGGTGCCACACAGAAGAAAGGGGAAGAGACAGTCATGTGGAAATCAAGATTCTTGCATTATTAATCACCTATGCATTTCAAGAGTGGACAGCACTCTTCTTCAGCTCTGGTGCAGATGACTGGACCTCAGGTGGAGAGCTGCCTGCTCTAGAAACCTGTACTTGTAATGGGACTGTAGCATTTATGAATTCGTAATATAAATGACTTTCTCGGTCTGACCATGGGTCTACTGAAACGAATTTAGAACATCATAGATCCCATCTATATCCAAAAGGAAATAAAGAGATAGCAATTGAAAGAACTCCCGAGTGCAGCAAGTTGCAATGACTGCCGCCTGGGAGTCCCCTCATCTGCTTGACACAGTAATTGGAGAAGATCTTTTTCCCTTAAAGGAACAGAGGCAATTAAAACACAACATAAATGGTGCTCCTCTTCTCATGCTTTACTATCCTGGAATTAAACACAGGCATAGGTCATCAATAGTTGATCGGTAAGAAGTAGGTCAGGGATGCGTCAGGTGAATAATGCAGTACTATAAAATGAGTCAATATAAACTCATCTGGTGCCTGACGGGGAAATCAGCCTGATAAACCCCGTCGGCACCGATGTCCAGGAAGACTTTACACAGGTTCTTTTATTCCCACATCCGCGGCAAGACGGAGAGCAGCAAAAGAAATACAGCAAACAAGCACCTGTAAGTGCACATGTATTCATCAAGCAGCCTTTTTTTCCTTTTACAATAGTTGATCGGTGAGGGTTTACCACTTGGGACCCCGCTGATCAGCTGATCCTCCAGCCCACTATCAGTGTAGTGGAGCCAGACATTATGATCAGTGTTCAGGGCCGGAAGTGTAATAGAAGGCTTCACTCTCATTGAAATCAATGTGAGCACTGCCTCCTATTACACTTCCAGCTCAGACCACAGTGAGGAGTCCGAAAGGGAATAAGAAGCATCCTTCCCATTGATTTCAATGGGAGTGAAGCTATCTATTACACTTCTGGCCTTTACCATGGAGTCTGGCCTTGCTGTAGTAACATTGGGTGGAAGAACTAGCTGATCAGCAGGGATCCTGAGCAGTGGACCCTGCCGATCAACTATTAAGTACTTATCAAGAAAAAGGAAAAAGTCAGTACTTTCCAAATATAAATCTATGGGTGCATCATCAACGTCCAGTTGACCATGTTTTCCATGTTTTCGGATGGGTCCTAACAATAATACTAGGCATATAGTTTAATTATAACCTGGGAATGATGGGTTCCTACTAGAGATGAGCGAACGTGTCCGTTACGGACACATCCGCACCCGGACACCGGCTTTAGCGAACACTGCAGTGTTCGCGCGTAAGTGTCCGGGTGCCGCCGGGGGGCGGGGAGATGCGCGGCGGCGCGGGTGGCAGTAGCGGGGAACAGGGGGGAGCCCTCTCTCTCTCCCTCTCCCCCCCACTCCCCGCCGCACCCCCCCGCGCTGCCACGGCGGCCCCCGAACTTTTTCGCCCGAACACCGAGGTGTTCGCAAAGTTCGGTGTTCGGGCGAAAAAGGGGCGGGGCCGAACGTGTTCGCTCATCTCTAGTTCCTACCTTTTAGTATACATCTCTCTTGGACCTAAGCCTACAAATAAAACCAAAGAAAATAGGATACCAATTTATATTGTCCAATTTAGGGGACAAGAGGCAGATGAGCAGGATTCCTCCACCACTGAGCGAAAACCTTACTAGCCCTTTACATACTACTCTGCCCAATAGATGAAGAATCTTGATCTCCACAACTGTCTCAAAACACAGATGCATTCACTTGTGTTTCCACTAAATCATATATATATATATTCCATTTCTAACTGTCTTGTCATTTATGCTCGCATGGTTTAATCCATTTCACTACTCGCTAATGGGAGCAGAGAATATATGTAGGTGAATAGAGCTTCAAAGTCCCATGGGCCGGAGGATTTTGCAGTTTCTTACTATTTTATAGTCAGGAAAGGTCAGAGTGTATAAAAAGGAATTCTCTCACTATAAAAAAAATTACTTTCTGCCATTATTCTTGAGCATTATCTCAAGCGAAGTGAGACCATAAAATCTTTTGATTTGCCTTGAAATTTAGTCTCATCAGATTGCCTAACAGATAACTTAGTTCTTAATAAACTGCAGTTTGCACTTGAAAGGTCATTATTTAAGCTCATTGGATAAAGTTAATTGGCTATGGGATTCTTTGGACAGCACATATTATGAAACAAAATGGATTGTGAAACTCGTGATCAAGGAATGAACTGTAATCAGTGTTGGAGCCCTGAAAGATCTATTAAGGACCGTGTGTTCTAGTTGACTTGTTGGCCAAGCATTCATCCACGTATGTTGCCTGAATAGGCTATTATCTCATGATTATATACCGTCACCATAGCAACTCGGGGGAAAAAATGATCTCATTAGTTGATATCTCTGCAAGTCCCGGTCTCTAACAAAACATATGTCGACTATCTGTCAGAATCGCAAGATAATGTATATGATAGTTTGACACATGTAATGATAAAGCCTGTATTTCTATTCCTTAATCAGATCACAGTGCACAGCGTTTCAAGGATAGTAGAAGCGATAAATAAATCATGTTTTTGTTCAACATGCTCATCTATCTATCTATCTATCTATCTATCTATCTATCTATCTATCTATCTATCTATCTATCTCTCTATCTCTCTATCTCTCTATCTATCTCTCCTATCCTACCAAGCGTATTTGGACGCCCCTATCAGTAGAGTGAATCATGTCTAATTAGCATGTCACATATCCTAATTCATGCTACATAAGATGCGGACCCTTGGTCAGCCATAGTTTATTATAGAGATTACACAGTACTACTGTCCATTACAAAGCGCAATGCATTGGCTTGTCTAGACTTGTGCAAGGAACATCGTCATTGAACAGTTGAGCAATAAAAGAACATTCTATAGAGTAACAAATCATGCTACTCCATCTTCAAATCAGATGGACTGGGTGTGGAGGACTACCGGGGAATGTCTGTTGACTGAGTGTGTTGTACCAACAATTAGGTATGGTGGAGGTTCCATTATGGTCTGGGATGTTTTACATAGTATGGTCTTGGTTGTATTGGTAAGACCCATGAACCCGGAAGTGTACCTTGACATTCTAGACAAAAATGTGCTGTGGGCACTTTCTGGGAATAGTCAGCAATACTT
This sequence comes from Eleutherodactylus coqui, assembly GCF_035609145.1. Taxonomy (NCBI): domain Eukaryota; kingdom Metazoa; phylum Chordata; class Amphibia; order Anura; family Eleutherodactylidae; genus Eleutherodactylus; species Eleutherodactylus coqui. The sequence goes on along the minus strand of NC_089844.1, from coordinate 72,102,240 downwards.
CCAACATGATAATGCGCCTTGTCACAAATCCAACACTGTTTTATGTTAGTTGAAGGATATGGATGTTTCACAATTGGACCGACCTGAACCCCACTGAACATCTTTGGGACACATTGGAACGTCGGGTCAAGAAATATGAAGTGTCGATTTTCTTTGAAAGAACTCGCCAGATGTTTGCAGGATAAATGGAGGGAAATATTAGCTGAAGTGTATCAGACAAAATTATTTTTAGTAGTCTATCTATTGATATTTTTGGAATGTAAATTATTCTCATAAAATAGTATAGATCTAATCAACTAGATTTGTTTCAAAAAGGTGCGCACCTGTTACGATCGTGTGGGTAGCCTAAGCCCGGGAGCCCACACGATCGTACCCAAAAAGGGATAGAATGGATGGCATGGACGCACACAGGTAGCACCAGGGTCACACGGGATTCACACAGGTTTCAGGCAACTGACCCTGTTCTACACGGGAGGATGGCATGGCCCTACCTAAGCGGGGAACATTGCCCCAATAAGGGCAGCCCAGCGGTCTTCGGATCTGGGCCCTAGCTGATCCTAGGAACCACCCATTCCTAGGGGGGAATGGGTGGGAGAGAGAGAGATCCCCCCCCCCGTTCCACTCCGCTCTCCTCTTCCTCCCTCCGAATTTTTTCGGACGAGCAGGCAGTTACTCGAAAATGCCGATGCTCGCTCGAGTAATTTCCCTAACCGAGCATGCTCGCTCATCTCTATTAACGACCTATCACTTGGTCCTAACCAGACGGTTCAGCAACAATAAGGGGCCATAGCTTTTTTCTCTCCCTAATGTTTAATCAGTCACAGTATCTCATCATATAAGCAACTGCGTCCGCAGCTCTATCCACTCTAATGCAGCTGATATGCAGTACCAGGTACAATCGCATGTACAGATGAGCCAATGTACTTGAATAAACATTAAAGCAGATCTGTGATCTGAATATGCCGACCTAGATAAGACACCATATTACACATATAAGTTCATTCACTTATTAGCCAAAATGGCAGAAAAAAACACATTTTGATGCATCCCTCTCTGCTAATCCATTTAGGTCTTAAAAATATGCTCTCCAAGAAAAACCCAATTTAAATAAAATGTATTAAAATAACCTTACACTTTTTATAAATCCAACAACCCCCCCCCCCCAAAAAAAGTCCTCATTAGGCCAAATAACTCACATTAAAAATAATAGATGGCTTTTCAAAAAATGTCTAAATGAATGTACAAACATAAAACTGTATACGGACAAAAAGCCTCCTAATAGATTTTATGTGAGACGTTCAAGGCGCTAATGAGCTTCTCTAATTAAAAAAGGTATAATGATCATCTCCGCGCTCCGTGCCTTTAATGGACTAAATCGTCTTAATTTCTTTGAACTCTCTGTTAATGCCGTGGGTTTTGCTTTCACATTTAATATTTGTATAGAAGCCTAATTAACATGAAGCTACCCTACGTTGGGAAATGACCGCGTCCCGGCAATGAATTGGTTAAGATGCAAACGCTTAAACCATATAGACCTGAGAGATTATGGTTTCATTAGAGGAAAGGCCATAAAGTTAGACGTAGGTAATTACCTTTCCCATTAATGCCGGAGCATTCTTTGCTCCGTTGAAAAGTGATCGTGGAATACTCTACCTTCTGTGCCTCCGCATATTAACGGCAGGAGCCCCCATTCCATCAGAACAAAACTGCCGGCAAACACTTGCTTCATTCCAGGTGTACCGAGCAAATTGGGGTTTAAATGTGGAACACATCAAATTAAAATACAATATTAATTATTTTGTCTTGCTAGGAGTCTGAGTAGCTTAAAGCAGCACGGATAATTGTCTAATTCATTGTATGTGTCTACAGTGAACTTAATCATTGTGTCAGTTCCTAATAAAAGGTTATTACTGAAACAAAGATCCTGGTTTTACATATGGTAGGCAAGAGAGACTTCGAGGAGCGGGTCTCAGAGGTAGACTTGAGGTTCTTGACAAATGATGTCCATGCTGTGATCAGATACTTAACAAGAAATCTCGTTATTAACTAGGCCTGTACAGATAATTAGCACTTGAGCTTCAAATTTTAAATCTGGCTTGAGATGTATAATTTATCAAGGGCACCAGCAGCCTGTCATCCCATAAAAAAAGCAGCGTTATGGATGAATTAAGATTAGGAACAGATTGAAGGAAAAATTAGGACACTGCTTTGCCCAAAAGGTCTGATTTCAATATTTGCTGTTACTAATTTGGTATTATTTTGGTAAATTGCTGCAGTCCCTAAGTGCATGGTTGTACCCAGGAATAAACTATGTATCATTGCAGGAAACGGAACTGTTTAGTTGTGATGGATTTCTTTTACGATCAGCAGCGGCTGCGTTCAACTAAACGAAGCAACAGCGATATCTTATGTTGAAAAGGAACGCTATCCAACTTTACCTATAGTTCATCCATATCTTATTATTATTAGAACGGGCTGGTCATTTTGCCGTTCTTAGGCATGAGCGTATGCGTATTTGCGTGCACCTGAGTGCAGCGTATTGGCAGACTGAACTATTTTTTTGCCCATGCATCGGCGTATTTTGCTGCACTTTTTCCGCCCACAAGGCACGGCAAACAAAGACGATAAAGGTTAATAAGTTTGAGATGTGTTCTTTGTCCTGTGCAATTCTGCAGTGTTTCACGCATTTTCTAGCGTATTGTGCATGCATTTGCGCATTCCCATTGACTTCTATGGTGACGATTGGTGTGCAAAGGCGTAGGAAAATAGAGCATGCTGCGTTTTTGTTTGCACGATAGCAATGCACAGAAATCAATGGGTTCTATTCTTGGTGCACTGCATGCACAAGTACGACCAAGTGAAGCTGGCCTTAGGGCTTATTAACACAAGCGTATATCGGCTGCCGTTTTCACGGCCGGCCAATATACGCTACCATCTGGGGAGTAAAAGCTCGTGAACGGGCACACAAATCTAACGTTTGTGCACCCGTTTACACAGCATGGCGTTGAGCCTTCCTCTTCCTTCCCCCTCACCGGCTCACCTCTTCTCTCCTCCCCTCCAGCTCATTGCAATGGGAGGGGCAGGACGGAGGCGGAGCTAAGCACTGCTCCATCCTGCCTCTTCCTATTGCTGGCTACGGACAAGGGGCACGGAGCTGCATTCACGCGTGTTTGTGCATGTACGTGGGTGCGCAGTTTTGTGCGCACCTATGTACGCACACACTAGTGTGAATGCACCCTGAGTCAGTGTGTGTGTGGGTGTTTGCAAAGAGCCTGGTTTAGCAGCAGTCTGATCTAGCCAGCATGTCTGCAAGTAGTCTAGCCTAAGCTACTAGGAATGGAGGAAGCTGAAAGGTATGACCCATCTTCCTTGGACTTATCTAATCTCAGGAGACCGCGGGATAACTACAAGCCCCTGTGAGCAAGAGGAGTTTAATGTAGCATTGAGAAGTGTCTGACAAGTGAGTGTTGACAGGTTGAGAGTCCGGAGAGGAAAGAGTGTGTGATTTTCCAGGAGCAGAGCTGCACAGATAACTAGTACTGTGGGCCTGATATTCATCCTGTGTTCTGCCTCTGTCTCACTACTTATTCTGTCTATAGCCGACCGTTCCTGGCTTTGTTTTCAACTACTCTGTGTGTGGACTATCTTTCCATAATCCAGCATCATCACAGAGGAAGAAACACTGGTGTCACCCGTGACAATGCAGTAAAAGAGGCCAGGTAACCAAGTCCCCGGTTACTCCCACTTTAATAACCTGCCCGAGGCCCTGTTGGACGGGCCCCTGGCTACCCTTCAGGTGGGAGATGGTAGAGCCACTGTGACAAGGGCCTACCACTAATCCACGCTATCTCCTAGGCTAGGGCCCACTCCTCGGCCGCTGCAGTATTTACGGAGGCATTCCTGCACATGAAAATCTCGCCTTTATAATGCGATAAAACATTGCCTTCGATTTCAATAGACGCATTCAGACTAACGTGTTTTTTCAGCTCAAAATTTTCATCTGCGAAGAGATCGGTCCTGGTCTTTCCTTGTCCATATTATGCAGAAAGCTGCCATAGACTTCTATGGCAGCTCAAAAAAGGGAGGGGGATGGAGTTACCCTTCGTACAATGCAGGGAAAAGAAGACAGCTAATTAGGCAATTAATTGCTAGTCTGTTCCACAGGAAGGGTGTAACACGCGATGGTGTGAACTGCCATTTAAATTGCAAAAAAAATGATTGATCTGCTAGCACGGACCTCTCAGTCGGCTTCCTGCCATCTTCTAACTTCATTCATGCAAAAATACATTCTGTACCAGCAAATGTATTTAGGCATACGCTTGTCTGAATAAGCCCTTATACCTACCTTTCTCAATATTCCAGCGTTGTCAGCATTCAAACCCACCACTGCAGTGCATTGAGTGCAGTGCGTACTGGCAGGGGGCGCCGGGGTCGCAACGGCGACCCGGCCCCTGCGCTTGAGGGGGCCCAGAGGCCGCCCTCCACCATATATAGGTGCAGTTTCATTTTGCACTGTCGGCGGCCGCGTGCTTAGTCGAATCCGGCCAACAGCACGAGCCAGAGACAAAAGTAGGAGGAAGGACTCAGAGAGAGGACAGGGAAAGAGGAGGGGGTATGGGGGAAGGAGCAGAGAGGACAGAGATACAGACTCACGGCACACGGGCACAGCACGGCATCGAGTGGACCAGGGATGATGATGTCATCTCTCTGCTGCTTCCCTCCTGCTGACACAGCTGCTCTCCTCACCAGACAAGTAGTCCAGGCACCAGGGTATGTATCTATCTATCCATCTGCTTGTCTGCCTGTCTGTATGTCTTTCTATGTGTCTGTCTATCTATCTTGCCTGGTCTTCTATCAATCTATCTATCTATCTATCTATCTATCTATCTATCTATCTATCTATTTATCTATCTATCTCAGATCTATCTATCTATGAATCTCTCTCATATCTATGTATCTATCCATCTATGTATCTATCTCTCTCTCTTAGGCCTCATACCCACTTGCCCACTTGCACGCACAGATTTCACGGCTGAATCCCGCAGTGAAATTCGTGCATGCCCGCAGACATGGAGAGGGAAAATACATTATACATACCTCTCCGGATGCAGCGGGGCTCCCCTCTGTGCAGGCTGGATCTTCTTTCTACCGGTTGGCGGACGTGCTCGGCAGGCTAACAGCGTGCGGCGTGCATGTGCACCATTTTAAAAAAATCTTCTGTTCTCCCGTGTATCCGTGGCACAGTACAAAAACAGCTGCGGCTGTGCCGTGGATACGAACGGCTTCCACAGGCTTCAATGAAAGCCGCGGGAGCCGTCCGTGTGGCAGATCCACAGGAAAATGGAGCATGCTGCGATTTCTTCCTGTCCGTGTGACCCGCACGCCGGGAATGAATCCCATCTGCATGCTTTTAGCTGCCCTACCGATGCTAATGCATCCCTATGGGCAGCAAGACGCACGGATCTCCCGTGCGGATTTTATAAATAAAATCAGCACGTGGACATTGGCCCTCAGGCATAGGTACGGGGTGAGGGGGAAAAAGGGCCTGGGGGGCGGGCCGAGTTCAACTTTTGCACCTGGGCCCCTGAGCCTTTAGGTACGCTCCTGGTCCTGCCTTGCTGTTAATAGAATAGGAAGACTACTTAGTGCTTGCGCCCATGTGACACTTGCCTGAGGGGTTAAAAATGCACTAAAAGCAACCGAGTTCTGCATTAAATACATTTACATGAGAGATAAATTCAAAATCTACAGTAAAAAAAAGTCATTTTCGGGAGGGTTTTTTCCAATTTTAACATGACTGTTGGGGGGTTAAGGGAGTTCACCGGGATTAGAAAAACATGGATTTTCCAAAAAGAGTACGACAACTATTTATGGGGTTGCTTGTGAGATGAAAGATCAACTGTGCTGAAGTAAATGAGGCTAAGATTTAAAAAAGAAAAATCTTTTACAAGTTTCTTAACCCCTTCCTACCCTGTGATGTACATGTAGGTCATGTGTGGGAGGGGCTTAGCACAAAATGCTGCACCATTCACAGAGGGAGTAGCTATGACTGACAGTCGGCATCCCACTGCAGTGGCTGGGATCATCAAGAACACTGATCCCCCTGTTGACCGCTCACTTGTCAATGTTGATCGTGGCATGTACAGAGTTAATAGAGGGAGGGAATTACTTCTGTGATGCAATTGGCCATCTGCTATGCAATCACTCCTCCTATGGCTATGTCAATTAATAATTAATCGCCAGGTCCTACCACTCAGGATTCCCAGCAATCACCTGATTGCCTGGCTCACTGCCAATGAAATCAATGGAAGCTGAAGCGGTTATTACAACTTCGCATCTGTCCCCAGTGTTGGAGGTGGAAGTGCCAGAAGTGTGATAGCCTGCTTTAGCTACCATTGATTAAAATGGGAGTGAAGTCAGCAACAGCACTTCCGCTCCCATTTCCCATGACACAAGTCCAGCCCACTGCACTGAAGCGAGACGGTCGATCAGCTCATTGCCGGGCATTCAGAGTAGTGGGTTCCCCATCAATTAACTATTGATGACCTATCCTTCAGATAGGTCATCAATAGTTTTTGCCCTGAAACCTCCTTTAAGTGAATGGCTGAGCTGTAGTATCACACACAACCTATGACAAAAAATAAAAGAAGGATAGAGCCTCAGAGGTTTGGAAGATACAATAGGAGCTAGAAAATAAAATACTCACCTGGTGTAAATGGCCTACCCTTCACGGTCAACCATCACACTTGTGGTCCCCACAGACGTAACAAAATAACGAATGAGACATTCCGTCAAACAAACATCCACCAACGGGAGAGCGTAACTAGGTAGCGTCTAAGGGAGAGTCCAAAAAACTTCCAAAGATCTTGGAAATGCAGGAATGTAGACAAAAATGTAATTTCTTTTGATCTTAAACATGAAAAATGGCCTTGCCCGACCTTTCCTAGTGATGTGATTCATATTTGGGTGGCATCCCTGTTGTGAAAATTATGACAATGTCTTGACACGCTGTCTTTTAAGTAGCCATTTTAAATATTCAAATGATATTTATTGGCTCTGGTTTTTGGTTTTTCCAATATGCCTGAGGCCAGATGGGCATTCCAGTAAGTAGATAATGTAGATAATGTATGTTTAAAAACGTTGTTTCAGTCGATAAAATTGTATTTTCTCCCATGATGGATATTATGACAACACCTGCAGTTTTTTTACCCCACATATGAAAGAACCCCTCAAGAGCCTAGAAGTAACCCTCCTGACTGGGGTAACAGTGAAGGTTTTATTGCAGTGACAGGAAGGGCCTAAAATATTTTTTAGGTTTTTCAAACACAAGTGGTCCTGATCAAGTGATTTCTGAAATATCAACAAAGACATCAATATACTGCAATACTGCATTTAAATGGGGGTCTTAGCATTCATCAAATTCCCCTTTCAAGTATTTGCCTGTTTACATCATTTCAACATTTTATTCATTATATATAGAATTTGGAGACAGACTCTTTGAGCGCCGAAGTTTACCCTATATACTTGAGTATAAGTCGAGCTTTTCAGCACATTTTTTAAGGCTGAAAAAGCCCCCCTCGGCTTATACTTGAGTGAGGTAAAAAAAAGACCAAACAAAGAAAAAACGCAATACTCACCTCGCAGCCAGCGTCTGTATCCCCGGCGCAATGGTCTCCCCGGTGGTGTGGAAAGTTGCTTGAGAATTCTCTCTGCTGTCACCTCCCTGCTCGGCTTTGAATTCCCCCACCGTCAGCGCTGTGTAAGTAAGAGCTGTGATTGGATCAAGCACCAGCCAATTACAGCCTCGATCCAATAACAGTGCTTACTTACACAGTGCTGACGGCGGAAGAATTTAAAGCTGAGCAGGGAGAAGACAGTAGGCAGAATTATCAAGTAGCCTGCCACACCGCCAGGGAGACCATTGCGCCAGAAACACAGACGCCAGCTGGGAGGTGAGTATTGCGTTTTTTTTAACCTAGTAAATACTCAAGTATAGCTCGGCTTATACTCGAGTCAATAAGTTTTAACAGGTTTTTGTGGTAAATCTTATTGACTCGGCTTATACTCGGGTCGGCTAATAATCGAATATATACAGTAATTAAATTTTTCTTTTGTCAACATTCACACACAACTCAATGGACAGGACTGGATTAGAGATGAGCGAGTATACTCACTAAGGCACATTACTAGTGTCTTAGCCGAGTATCTCACCGCTCGTCTCTAAAGATTCGGGGGCCGGCGGCGGGCGGGGAGCGGCGGAGGAGAGCGGGGAGGAACGGAGGGGAGATCTCTCCCTCTCCCTCTCTCACCGCCGCAACTCACCTGTCACCCGCCGCCGGCCCCGAATCTTTAGAGACGAGCGGGGAGATACTCGGCTAAGGCACTATTCACTCGAGTAATGTGCCTTAGCGAGTATACTAGCTCATCTCTAGACTGGATATTTTTATAAACATGCAGAAAACTTTTGAGAATGTCCTACTATTCCAATGCTTTTCCTATGAAATCTCCACACATTTAGGTCTATGTGCACCAAATTCTGATCACAGCTACTGTATAAACCTCTCAGGGATCCATGAAACAGAAAGCTCAGTGGCAGCAAATACTGTACATTACAATAACATGTTCAACAATTTCATTACCATGTAGTGTAAAGTATATAACTAGGAACACTAGAAATGGCGATAATTCCCTTATAAAGTGGAATGTTGTGAATTTCGATTTTTTTTTTATACTAATAGTAAAAAAAAAAAAAAATGATCACAAATGAATACATCCAAATTGCAGTTTTTATTTTTCTCACCTTCATGGCCAAAGCATCACCGCCATAACATAATATTATATCCGTTTAGCTATTGTTACTTTGTCCAACACAATATTGTCCATGCAAAATAATTTTGCTACAAGCAATAAAGAAATGCATTGGACAATATCTGAATGGCAGACTCATAAAGCAGAACAGAAGGCTGGTATAAATGTTATTAGCTATTTCTCACTCTTAAAGGCTAAAGTAAAACTGATGGTTTAAGCATTGAAGGTTCTTTTCATTAAAGATTTTTTTTCCCTTTTTTGCCATAGGCACCAAGAAGGAATGGAGCGGTTCTTGTTTCCTATATAGAATCAAGGGTTTTATTAATTATTTCTAGCTGAGTCATAAAGTCAGTTACTGCTTGTTTCCATGAAACTGGGCATTCAAATTCCCTTATAATGTGTTTTTGGCAGCAGATACTATACTCAGTTTCCAGCTGTCCAAAGGGGGATGCCAAATCACAGCAGGAATTGAAGAGTGTTTGTATTCAACTGCAGCACTGAATTTTATGGTGATTTTCTTTGTATATTCTGTACTTGCAGGCTTCCAAAGACCCTGCGGGGACCCTTCTGTGTATATGTTAGCCTAGTCAGCCTACACCGTATTGCAATTTACAGAATACATGATCAACTAAATTGTTTTCAATAAAGACTTGTCCGTGGGATCAAGAACAGTTTTTTTTTAATCAAATGTAATTCTACTTGTGGCCAATTTACCAAAAAATAATGCACACTCGTTATAATTGCATCATTTTTAATGTAATTCGTATGAATAAGACAGGGATTTTTTTTTGTTGCTTGCATGAACTATCTGGCCATGTTTAGGTAAGTGAAATTGGAACACCCATAGTTGTACAGAGCCCCCCCCCAATGGGTGTAGACACTATCATGATATTGGGATCCAGCCACCGTAGTGCCCCTGAGCTCCAGCAGTGAGCGAGTTGCCAATGGAACAGTTTCAATGTTAGACTGGGATACATTGCATCTTCAGAGGAAATAACTATGAGTAGAGATGAGTGAACTTTTCAAAAGTTCGGTCAGTCGGTTCAACAACTTTCAACAAAAGGTTCGGTCTAAACCAGAAGGTCATAAAAACCACTAAAACTAGTATTGAACACTGTCTAAGATTGGGTGGTTGTTCAATGGATGTAGCTCAGTGGTCAGCACAGTTACCTTGCAGATGTTGTCCTTGGTCAGATTTGAACCTAAGACTCCAGTGCTGCATGGCAACAGTACTTACCAATAAACCACCGTGTGTCTTCTTCCTTCTTTGAAAGAGGAGACAGAGGAGAAGAACAAGAAGAAGAAACATAAAGAGAACATACAAACCTCTTGCAGATATTATCCTTGGTCAGAATAGAACCTAGGACTCCAGTTCTGCAAGGTAACAGTGCTAACCACTGAGCCACCATGCTCCTTATTTCTTCTCTGGAGGAGGAGAAGAACAAATACAAACTCCTTGCAGATTTTGTCCATAGTTACATTTGAACCTAGGGATCCAGCACTGAAAGGCTAACATACTTCCATTTCCTTCTCCGGAGGAGGAGCAGAACAAGAAACACGTACAAACTCCATGCAGATGTTGGCTGTGGTCAGATTTAAATCTAGGACTCCAGAACTGCAAGGCAACAGTGCTAACCACTCGGCCACCATGCTTCTTCTTTCTTCTTCACAACCACTATGCTCTTAGACCATGTTCATTGCTAGTTTTAGGGGTATCTATGAACCTCCAGTTTGTCTGAAACAAATTGCCTGAGGTTTGGGTTCTCACCGAACTGAACTTTTAGGAAAGTTCGACCTGAATTTGTGTTCTACATGTTCTGCTCACTCATCTCTAATCATGAGGCACATGGAGGACCCATGTGTAGGAGGTTGCATAGAGACATACAAAATCCCTGTGATTCTGTACTATGAACAGGACAAAAGTGCAGAAGCTTCCCATAGTAACCATAAAGTGCAGAAACTTCCCATAGTAACCATAAAGTGCAGAAGCTTCCCATAGTAACCATTCATATCACTGCTTTTAGCTTGAAATGTCCAGCGGATGGGGATAGCTGGGCAATAGCGCATTTTTTCCTCCATTTCTTGTACTTACTGTATTTTAGCTATGTAGACCTTCCGTTTAATATGTGTCATGGACAGAGTAATATTTGTTGTGTTTTTTCTATTGAGTGCCTGCATCGTACAAAGTGTTTTCGTTTCATCAGAGATAAATTACATAATCATTTAATAAAATAGTTGTTTTTAACATGATGAAATGAATTGCATTGTGAGTATATTAGTCACCAATTCGTGTCAGTGAGATTAATTGGGTGTATTTGTAGTTTCTTTAATAAGGATCAATGTGAAATGCACACAGTGTGCTAGATTATCAGATATGCACCAATTAGCCTCAACTACATCCTGACTTTTTACTGAGTTTTATATTAAAGAGGAAGATTAACATGAAAATATAGGTATATGATAGGGAAAACCAATATTAAAGGCTTTGATCATCGTTGCATCCAAGGTTTTTATTTCTCCAATGCATCTCAAATGGAAAAATGAAAAATAAATTAACTTTGCAAATATCCTAAAATCGTATCCACCAAACATAGTCATAACTACCAGGATAGCAGTCTTAAAGGGCTGTTCCCAAAAGTGACTCAATACCATAGGATAGGCGATAAAAGTCCAATTCTGAAAACAGGGGTCTCAAGTCTCTCTCCTCCTCATGGTAGGCTGAATGTACCCCTCAGAGTAATGTGGAGATTGATTGCAGTGGCAGCCAAGCATGTACCATCCTGCTCCATTCATTTCAATGGGGCTGATGGAAATAATCAAGTATAAGTGTTTCGCTACCTCCAGAAGTTCCATTGAAGATGAATGGAGCGGCATCGTGCATGCTTGACCAACACTGCATTCAAACTCCTTCTCACTGTGGAGATGCAGTGAGCCTACAGTGAGGAAGAAAGGGGGATCAGTAGACGTCTCAGCAGTGAGACCCTCACTGATCACATTTTTATCACCTATCCCATAGATAGGGGATGAAAGTCAATTCTGGGAAGACCCTTTTAACAGCTGCAGTGGGGCCCAACAAGTAAATTAGTTGATTTTCCACTTAGAGTTGAAATACAGTCAGGGCTTAACAATAGGGGGTGCAGAGGTAGCAGTCACACCTGGCCATTGATGCTAGAGGAAGCCCAAAGGCAAAAACAATAGGACATATTTTTTCATATACCGGTTTGAGTAAACAGTACACCCAGCTAGAAGTGACAAATTTATCAAGAGGCGTAAACGTCTTAATACGTTTGTCTCATCTGGCAGCACCTCTAAGTTAAGCATAGAGTAGAAATTATTCAATGTGTCCCAACAATCAAATATGACAAAAGAAGAAAGCATATATCATATAATGGATGTCATCTTTTTCAAATATCCCTGACACCAAAACACAAGAAAAGCGCTAAAGAAAAGAAAGAGAGGGAGGAGTTCTAGCAGTAAGGGGGTTTCTATGAATAATCAATAAATTGTCTTATTATAAGTGGCCCAGTTATTCCATATTGACTCAAAATGGCACCTAGTTTCATTTTCCCAAGCCATGAGTTCCTCAAGACTGAAAAGTTCATCAATTTTATCAAACCACTAATGTACTTTAGGGACAATTGAGATAGTTAGAATTTTGGGATTAATAGTTTGGCAGCTGTTAGCATCCAGGTCATCAGATCATGCCTTTTTGTTGTAAAAGTTGGGGCCACAGTTGAATCAATTCAGGTGAAAGGTGTAAGTCAATCTTATCCACCTTCTTAATAACCAACCTAACCTGGTTCCAAAATCGTGAAAGCATGGGACATGTAAGCCACAAATGTGACAAAGTTCCTGGAGCTGGGCAACACCTTCAACAAGTGTAGAAAATAAGGTAAGGCTGGTGTTGGACTGGTCATCAAAATCAATCCATCGTCTGCAAGGGCAGCAGTAGTACGTGTACAGGGTCCTGTACTCAGTCCCTCAAATGACTTGGATTGTATAATGGTTTGAATGAGAGGCTCTATCACTAAAATAAAAGGTTTCGGAAATGAAGGACATTCCCAGAGTGTGCCGTTTGTGATATAAAAGGGATGTGATAAAGTACCATTTATCCTAATTCTAGCATAAGGTTTGTGGTAAAGACAAAAGATAGCTGAAATAAAATTAGGAGGAAAGCCGAATATCTCAAGTGTATACACATAACAATAGTGAACAATGGGCTATCTCGCATATATACGCAGCAAAATAAAACATGCTGCTTCCTCTTTTGCGCCTGCGTATTGCACAATTCTGACATGCTAGTAAGGCTGATATTAGCGATAATATACCATTGTATATCTGTCACATCATTATACTTTGTGCTCCTGGGTCTTGTAGTACTATGTACTTCCAGGAGTATATCGCTGCAGGTGTAGGTGATTTGGCTGACTGATTGGGTGGATTCTACCAGCCAGCCAATCACCTGTGCACATAAGTACCAGCCCCGCTTACTAGAGGATGCCGGTCAGTATAGATCTACATCTCCAAACTGAACATTAGTGTTAGGATCTGGCCGGCTGGTTTGGCATCTGCATGCAGTTTGGTTTATCTCTGAATTCCCCTCTGTCTGTAGGTATGCAGATGCCTGGTCTGAACTATGTCCTGTTTGCTTATGTCTGAATCTCTTTCTGTCCGTTGGTCTGGTCTGTGGATACCTGTGTGTAGTCTGCTGTGTCTGAAGCTGCTCTCATCCAGTCTGGTGCCTAGCTAAATTTGCTGCTCATACACTTTAACCCCTTAAGAACCAAGTGCGGTAAATATACGGTGTTTGGTCCTGGGCAATAGCAAAAATGCGGTGCGGGATTAAAGCCTCTGCTCCAGCAATCAAGCAGGAGCAGGTCGGGTCGTCAACTGTTAGTCTCAGCTGAGAACCCGGAAGACAAGAGAGAAGCGGTTTTTAACAGCTTCTGCCATCTCCTTTCCCAGGTACATAGTGTTCCATGAGTGCTATGTACTAAAAAGTGAAAGTAGAAGTATTATTTCCCCTATGCAACCCAGTGATCATGTGACCGCCAGGTACCCCCTGTTACAGCAGAGTTGCAGGGTCCTAGCAGACCCTAATTAGCTCTGCCAGTGACTATTGTCACTAGACGGGAATGTTTCCCCTGTAACTGGGGCTCCTATGGATGCCTCAGCTACAGTGGAAAAGTGTGAAATTAAAAAAAAGACAATGTGAATAGATGGTAAAAAAATAGTTATGAAAATAAGTTAAAAAATTACAGAATAAAATAAAAATATATACATAAAAAAGAAAATGACCCAAAGCCAACGCCAACTAAAACCATTACCATCACTATACATGTTATATATCAAAACATCCCCCAAAAAATGAGGAACCCATTAAAAAAAAAAACAACTATGAATGTAAAAAAAAATCATTTTTTTCTAGGTTTTTAACTCCAATAAAATAAAAAACAGGAAAAATAAATAAAAAATAGCCCTATGTTACGGAAAAAAAGGGTAGAAAAAATAATTTTCATAGCTAAAGGAAAAAAGATAGGGTAGTAAAACCACCACATGGGTAAAATGCCTAAAAAGTATCTGGTCCTTAAGGGGTTAATATCTGCTGATTGTGTAGCGAGCATCTCACAGCCCTGACTCTTAGAAGTTATATAATAGGCAAGATTATAATATAAATAATCTTACCTATTTTCAGCCTCTATCCCTATTTCCACCCAGGGTGAGTCAGCTGTGCCCATGGTTCCTATGTGTGGTCGTCCTTGTCAGGACGATCTCTTCACCACTTTTAGGCAGGGCTCTCCTACTTCTCTGGTGTAAGGTCAGATTTCCCCTTTTCTTTGTTGCTCATTTGGCCTATTTGGTGATCTCTGTCTGGTTAATAGTGTATATTCATCCCTTTAGCTTTAAATATATTGCAATTGTGTAGGTCGCTATTCACACGACCTGCATGGACGTAACAATATTCCTAATTTTCTATATGAAATATATTACATAGTACATAGAGTTTCCTTATGGATTCTGTGTCAATCTCTAATAAAGATATATTATGGACAAAAACTAGCATTAAGGGAGAGAGTATGGTGCCTTATCGAGCATTACAAGTCCATAATATGGACCCATACAGACGCCAGTTCACCTAGTGTTCAGAGTCTGTGCACACAGCATTGCAGTGTTCATGAGCCCTAAGGCTCTCTGTGAAATAATATCAATGTGCAGTATGCATCTATACATTTTCTATGTATGACTACCAGAGATCGGGATATCTGTAATGGACCTATGAACTGGTATGATAAACTACATCCTCATCAACTCATCTTCACTTAAAGCAAACCTCCAGTCCAGAAATGATGGTCACACCAGCTTCTCTGACTGCCTGATACACTGTGCATTAGTTTAGCGTGCCAAAATGGGGAATTGTGAAGGTGTGATGATGGTGGCCATTTTGTGGAAGCAACGGAGCGACTGGTAATCTCAGAGCAAGACGCCTGTTCACGGTGGCTACACATCCTCCCCAAAATGGTGGCAACTAACAGAATTCAAGTATACTATTTAAACCGCTACTCGTAGTCGAATAGGGATGATGGTGTTATTTGTCGTGACGCCAGTCCATAGCCAGGCCTGATCCAGCTATGGACAAAGTTCTTATGAGGGAAATGGGGATGTTGGGGTTGTTGTCTCTTCCCCCTGGAGGGTGGTGTGGTACTCAGTGCTATGCAGTTAACAGGTAAAAATATTTATTTTCTTGATTTTTGAGGATTTGAGCCCTTTTCTCTTTCTTTACCTGAATTCTCTGTTCCTCCTCTCTTCCATCAACCCATGCGGGACTTTCCCTTATTTTCACCCAATCACAGGCCTCCTCTCTCTGTCACTCTACTGTCTGCCAGTCAAGACGACAGCTGTTGCCATCCAGCAGAGTGACCAATGGGAATAGGGCAGCTGACAGCCGGTAGGGGAACAGAGCGGTTGTCAGGCAGATTTACGTTAACCTCTAATATTTCAATCTCCAAAATCACAGAATTACTGTTATTGCTTGCATAGGAAAGAAAACGTTGCAAGCTGCTTTGCAAACCTCACAAAATCTTGAATTCTTTTGTCCCAGGATGACATTTAGCTGCTGTGTAGTCCTACTCTTAGGCCTCATTCACACAAGTGTTGTCCACGTGCATTAGAAGCAGGCACAAGACGCGCATCTATAGGAATCAACGATTGTTATGCACGCTGAATACGTGCACCTAACAAAAATAGGACATGCGACTGCAGGTCGCATCTATGCTCCATGCTGCACACAAAGATAGGACCTGACCTATCCCATAGGAGTCTATGGTGCGTGTCTTCCATAGACTCCTATGGGAGCTGAAAAGCACGCATGTGAACGGGCTACTTCAGGTAGCAGGAATTAACCCATTCACGTTATTCTGTTCTAAGAATTACAATTTCTTGTAAAAAAAAATATACAAATAATTAGATTATTCAGGTCTGTCTAGAAGAGCGGCAAAGGCTCGGTTCACACTCGCATTGCTTACTGTTCTGCATGGAAACTGGAAAACAGAATGCCAGTCAAGAATAGATTTGTTCTATGACAGAAGTGGACGGTGCCTGATGGATCCCATTAACTATAATTGGAACCGCCAGGCTTCTAGAATTCCATTTGGCATTTTCCTGGATGAAATAGCACAGAATGGTGCAATATTTTGTCAAGACTGTGTTTGGATCTGTGCTGGAGGCTCTTAACAGATCCTCTGATGCAGATGTGAACAGACCCTTAGAAAAGTCAGATGTAAACTGATGGCACAACTGATCTTATTGTCTCCAGTTAGAACGACTGCCTTTATTTTCTACCAAAATATCTGTCTGATATCTGTGTCCACCTCTTAAAGTCATCCGTTCTCCCTGAAGGTACATTGCATGCTATGGTCCTTCTAGTACTAGTAGCAGAGTTAGCATGCAGTCATAGGACTGGACAATCACATTAAAGCATACCTGTAGTTGAGATGGCTTTGCAGAATTAGATGTCATGTGTCCGACTGTTCGTACATGAGGAGTAGCAGTTTTTCAATTATATAACTTCTCTATTATATTTATCACCAATTTTACCCTCTGCAGGCTTCATCTCTTTTTCTAGGTCATTCCTAAACTGATGAGTATAGGCTAGCTGCTATAATGTCCTTCATATACTGCACACACACAGAAAAAGAGATCTTGGTCATCTATCTCCTCGCAGCACACCCTTAAAAGCAGCAGTAGTATGGATGATGTACTACAGCAGTACTGAGCAGTGCAGTTGGGAATCCAGTGTTGGGGTAAAAGATTGAGATAAAACGCTTACTAGAGACAGCAGCAGCATCTCTATATATTTCTGCCTCTCTGTTCCCTATCTCTCTGCAGCATACCTTCAGAAGCATGTAAAGGTTACTATAATCAGGGCTTCTTCACATGGCTGGTGTGTTATTGTAATGTGGTGTCCGAGTACATTGCCGCAAATATCAGTGGCATCTGAGACTAAAGGCCCATTTAGACACAACGATTATCGCTCAAAAGATGTCTTTTGAACGATAACCATTGTATACTTTACAGAGCAAGATGATCGCTCAAGATTAGTGATCAGCTTGCGCTGTGAGCGGAAGATGCAGAAGACAAGCTTGGTGTCCCCGCTTGTCTTCTGCATTTAGCTGTTCCCCGCTCTGAGCGCCCGGCTGTTATACAGCCGAGCGCTATGAACGGAGGATGAAGAAGACAAGAGAGGCTTCCATGTTGGGGCGTCGATGTAAGTGCAGTTACACACAATGATTATCACTCAAAAGACGGCTTTTGAGCAAATTTTGAGCGATAATCGTTGTGTCTAAATGGGCTTTAACTGGAGGAGGAGAGTCATATGCAATATTCTGTCATTGATTAGTCTGTCCACTATAGGACCTCAGCTCTTTTGCATAAAGCATGAAATTGGATGCAGCATGTCTAATCGGCATAAGAACTGGCACCTTACACAATATAATGTGAAGAAATCTCTAATTAGAATATAAAGGACATTCATTAAAACACTTATGCAGGTTAACCGTGTGTGGAGCTTGAGGCTCAGCATACCTTCAGACAACTATACAGTAGGTAAAGAACAAAGCTGCTTTTTTTCCTCTCGAATTATAGTTGGCAAAGTGCACAGCAATTAGTATCATATTTTTAAAGATTTACCATATACAAAAAACTTTCATACCGTACATAGGACATAGGAGAAACAAGCAACATATCACTTCTAGAAGTATCCAGAAATATAGAACTATGGTTTTTTGACAGCCTTATTTTTCTTTCTGGTTAGACTGTCTTCACACATGGTGGAAATGCTGTGGAATTTCCTCTGGCGGGATCACTGCAAACATTCCACAGCATTTACAATATAAACCATGTGGAGGGGATTTAAAGAAAAAACTCCTTCTCATGGTGCACCTTTCCCTGCTCCACAACAGCATTGTACTACATGTGCCACACCAAGATTGTTTTGTCATGATGGTCTCGTAGGTATAGACAACATGCAAGATCACCGGCAGGAGTATGGCTGTAATTCACTGTCCTGCTTTCACTGCACCTCCAAGCTTTGGGGAAAAAGAGAGATACAGCTGGCTTAAAGGGGTATTTCTGTAACAGCCTATCATGGCCACAATGTGAGTTCTTTACTGTACTCTGAAACCAGGGTTCCTGGGAGTACGGTAGAAGGCTGTATTATTCGTTTTTCATATTTCCTATTGAAGTGAAAGAGAGTTATAGAAACGGCATATTACAGCGACCTATGCTGTTTCCGTAATTTTGAAGCAATGGAAACAGTATAGCGCACTCTGCTACATTGTTTCTGTAACTCCCATTCACTTCTATAGGAGTTTCCAGAAACAGCATAAGACAGTCCACTGGGCTGTTTTCATAACTCATTATAATCCCCCAGCCACCACATACAGCTGGGATGAACTGAGGGGAGACGAGTGTGAACATGAAATGAGAATACCCCTTTAATTGCTGAAACTAACTTCACTATGAAGACAGCCTGGGACCTGACAAAGATATATAAATGTTCCACAAAATAGTACATATACAAAAATACAAGCCTTTATACATCTGCATTGAGAAGATTTAAAAAGTTATTCTTTCCATCTCTACTTTGTGGATAGTATGTCTCATCCTTGTGGCCCAAATAGACGCTTCCTTATAGCGGTTATTTGGGCTTTTAAAATTGTTGTCTTATCCTTAGGATTGGCCATGAATATCTGATTGATGGGGTTCTGACTCTCAGGGGCTCTGGGTTCATCTCCCGCCTAGAACAACATTGCGGGATGGCTCAGCTGTTTTAGATGGCTCGTGCAAATGCTCTTCAGCATCTTCAATGTTAAGTCAGCTTGGTGTGTATTTAGATTGCCGTTCTTTTCATAGTGGCTGCTCTGAGTATTGCAGTGTTGAATAGGACAATGCTTCAATACTCAAAACAGCTGCTATACAAAGTATGGTATTTTGGTTATAAACAGTGTCCCGGACCGAAAAGGCCGTATCGCTCACACCAGCATTGTGGCCCCTTTATACAGCTGATCGATGAGCGTGCCAAGAGTCGGATGCCCACTAGTCAGGTATTGATAGCCTATCCTAAGAATATTTAATGAAAAACAAAATGGTCAGAAGGCAACGCTCCAGTGGGAAGAGATAATGATAAAATTATATTAGATTACACTCACCCTGACGTCACCGGGTTTCCCTAGGTTGCACCGCTACGTCAATATCCAGATGAACTATGTCACTGTTAAACTCCGAGCCTTCATGAAGCCGAAACGTGTTGCATTGGAATGATAAATTATACCAGTATACTTTGAAAGCTCTCTTCTTGCGCTATACCTGCGGAATCACATGCTATCTGGGATTAGGGGTGCCGAGAGGAAGGGATCCCTGTTAAGTAAGTTCCAAGCCTCCTTTATGTTTATTTCTTTGCCCCACATACACCGGAGCGCTGGGATTTTTCATTGCCTACCATATCCATTTTTAACGAAGAGCTTATGCATGCTTCTTAGCAAAGATGTGTTCTTTGCATTTAGTGAAATCTACCAATGAAATGAGAATACTTTTACCTCTGGAATACTGCACAAATAAATCAGCACCAAAATCTGCAATGAAATCTGCACATGACTTCACTGCAGATTGTGCTGCGGATTTCACACATTACAGTTTTCTGTGACAGCTGGAGCATGCAGGGGTTCATTCCAATGCAGATTTCTTCTATTGGGAGTGAATGGGGTTGGTTAGGACACCATTAACCCCTTAATGACATGGCCTATTTTGGCGTTGAGGACCAAGCGATTTTTGGTATTTTTCCATCTCCATTTTTCAAAAGCCATAACTTTTTTATTTTTCCGTCGACGCGGCCGTATAAGGGCTTGTTTTTGCGTGGCGAGCTGTAGTTTTTATCGGTGCCACTTTTGGGTACATAGATTATATCATAAAACTTTTATTATTTTTTTTATGATAACAGGAAGAGAAAACGCATCAATTCTGCCAAAGTTTTTTTTTTTTACACCGTTAATCATGCAGCATAAATGACACACTAAATTTTTTCTGCGGGTCGGTACGGTTACAACGATACCAAAAGTCTTATATTGTTTTTAGGTTTTTACACTTTTTTGCATTAAAAACCCTTTTTTTTGGAAATCTTTTTTTTTCTCTATAGCTGCATTCAAAGTCCTGTAACTTTTTTGTTTTTCTATGCACGGAGCTCTATAAGGGCTTATTTTTTGCGAGACGAGCTGTAGTTTTTGTTGGTTCCATTTTGGGGAATCAACGGCTTTTTTGATCACTTTTATTGCATTTTTTGGGAGGCAAAATGCTAAAAATTAGCATTTTGCCTCTGTTTTTTAGCATTTTTTGTTACGCTTTTTGCCGTACAAAATAAAAAAGCATGTTCAACTTTTTGTACACGTCGTTACGGATGCGTCAATACCCAGTATGTGGGGTTTTAATATTTTTTTACCTTTTTTTATGCTAATATTAGAAAAAGCATAAAAAGAGGGTTTTTTTTTACATTTTTTTTACATTTTTCTTTTTTTTACGTTTTTATTTTCTTTTTTTTACACTATTTGAGTCCCTCTGAGGGACTTGCAGCACTATGCCTATGATCGCTGTCATAAGGCCATGCCTTATCGCTTATACAGCGATCGTAGACATAGGCAATACAGGACGCCAGTGTCTGGCATCCTGTTGCCATGGTGACAGGCCGGGCTCTCGCGATGACATCGTGAGTGGCGGCTGGAGACACAGAGGTAGTGCGGTCCCTCTGTGAACTCTTTCCCTGCCGCGATCTACTTAGATCGCGGCAGGGAAGGGGTTAACAGCGGGGGGCGCATCTCCGATGCCCCCCCGCTGTTGCAGCGGGACGCCGGCTGTGACTGACAGCCGGCTCCCGCTGAGCGATAGCGCGGGATCATATGTGATCTCGCGCTATCCCCAGGACGTACCGGTACGTCCTGTTGCGGGAAGGGGTTAACTAACATTGTACTGTACTTTGTTGTGGAATTTCAGTGCGCATTCCGCAGCCAAAATTTTGCAACAATTTCAGCACAGTGGCTCAGCAGTTAGCACTGTTGGCTTACAGCACTGAAGTCCCACCAAGGGCAGCATCCACATGGAGTTTGTATGTTCTCCCCGTGTTTGCATGAGTTTCCTCTGAGTACTCAATCCCACCCCCTCCCCCCCACACGCACTCCAAAAACATACTAATAGGTAAACGTAGATTGTGAACCCCAGTGGGGCCATCAATTGATGTAAAGCACTGTGGAATAAGTATGCACTACGTAAGGGCTCAGTCAGACGAGCATTGTTTTTTGCGCACCTATGTGTGCAAAAAAACCAGCTCCATGAATGTTAAAAATGCGCATGACTGAAGCTCCGTGCCCATTGCTTTCAATGGGGCCAGTGCTACTGCAGCCGGCCCTATTGAAAGCAATAGTATGCAGACAACCCCTGCAGTGATTTTCAGGGAAGGGCTGGAAATATAAGCCCTTCTCTGAAAATTATCCCTAGCTGCTTTGAAAAACAAAAAAATATATATACATCAACTTCCGCCGCTGTCGGGGCTCCAGCGCGTCTTCTCGCTTGGCCCCTGGCACTGCTCTGAAGCACTTTCTGCTGGCCGGGGATTTAAAAATCCCTGCCTCCAGAAAGTGCTGGGTCTGATTGGCTGAGTGCTCAGCCAATCACAGGCAGCACTTAGCCATTCATTGAATTCATCTGAACACTACATAGAGAACCAATGGTTCTATCAAACGCGCTTTAGCCGGAGTTCAGCCGCGGCCGGCAGTTCTCCTGAACTGCTCTGTGTAGTATTCAGCAGGCGGGGATTTAAAATCCCTGCCTGCTGAATGGGCTGCCTCTGATTGGTCACAGCCCTCATCAATCAGAGGCAGCTCTCACTCACCCATTCATGAATTCATAAATGGGTTAGTGAGTGCTGCCTCTGATTGGCTCAGCGCAGGGACCAATCAGGGGCAGCTCTCAGCTGTCATTCAATAGCTGAGAGCTGCCCCTGATTGGTCCTTGCGCTGAGCCAATCAGAGGCAGCACTCACTCACCCATTCATGAATGCATAAATGGGTGAGAGCTGCCTCTGATTGGTGAGGGCTGTGACCAATCAGAGGCAGCCCATTCAGCAGGCGGGGATTTTAAATCCCCGCCTGCTGAATACTACACAGAGCAGTTCAGGAGAACTGCCGGCCGGCCGCGGCTACACTCCGGCTGCAGGGACAAGGGGAGTATATATATTTTTTTTATTTTTACACATTTTTGGATGTTTTTCAGGGAAGGGCTTATATTGTTAAGCCCTTCCCGAAAATTCATCCAGCGCTCGCCAGCAGCCCATTGCTTTCAATGGAGCCGGCTGTATTGCCGGCTCCATTGAATTCAATGGGCGAACATCTTTCTTCTCTGCCACAGCTGTGGCAGAGGAGAATGATCTTTGTAGTATATGTTCTCAATGGGGTCAGCGCTGCTGCCGCCGGCCCCATTGAGCGCATATATAGAACACAATAAATCGCAGAACGCAGATAGGTGCGATCTGCGATTCCTCGTGTCCTACAATTTATCGGACATCCGCATAAAAAGCGGCCATGTGACCGATCCCATTGCGAAGCAATGGTTCTATATATGCGCAGATCGCATGCGCAAATCGCGCGAAAAAAAACGCCCGTCTGACCGAGGCCTAAAGGTGTAAAATAACTAAATGAGTGAATTCACACTACGTCTTCCATATGTGCTCAACATTATGTCTACACACATTTTCTAATATGTTTGGTATTGTAGACGCCGGGTTACAATGTCTTTTAGTTGCACATCATTAAATATTAGAACTGAACAGCAGTTGTGGATCTGAATACCGCCAGTAGTAAATAATAACGGATTAGATTCAGCGACATGATGGATGAAGATTTACCTGAGGAACATGATTAATACCAGAGCATTGCATGAATTGTTCAAGGCTATGCCGTCATATTCTACCTTGTGTCCAGATAATGAGTGTTAAGAATGATAAAGAGGTAAACAAGATCTGCATAGGGGTGAAATGGAGCTTACAGCGCAATGTTCAATTTTGGGCAAAGCCCAGAAATCAAGAGGGAGAAAAAATATATAAGAAATATAGAAGTTTCTATAATTCTGAGACATCTCTCATCGTTGTAAATCATAGCTTGTTCACTATGTGTTAAAGTAAAGAATAGAATGGAAATTGCCACTTTATTCTCTCTCTCCACATAGTATGCTTCATGCAGATTACTCTACTGTAGGGTAGCTCTGTACACCTCTGGGTTATGCAGAGACATAATGCACACTGTATAGAATTCCATGGGGCCCCGCTATATCTCTAAGTCTCTGATTTCATGCAAAGCCGTTCAAAAGTGTTTTCTGTTGCATTCGTACAGAATTGTATGGAAAACAGTTCTGGCATGGTATATTAGATTCCGTATGAACTAATGTAATCTCCTTTTGTCAAGAAATTCTGCATGCACGGTAAAGAAACCACAAAATTCCTTCAACGAAACCCATTATCTGACTGAAAACTTGTATTCTTCCATTTACTTACATTTGAAGGGTTGCTCCGAGTTAAGAAAAACCCCTGGCAATGGGTCTCCAATGGATGAAGATAACAAATCAGCAGCTGCCCACCCCTACATCTCCCCTTCACCATTCATCCTCCACGGCTGGCTTAATTCTTCCTGTTACTTCCCTTGGCAGGCTAAGCCTACCTACAAGCAAACTGCAGCAGCCAATGACAGGGCTAAGTAATCATGGCTGAGTGCTGTCATTGGCTGCCAGGCATCACAGCTGCATGTAAACAGACAGCAAGGACTGGAGCCGGTGGCGCAGGATGAACAGGGGAGCGGGGAGAAATTTGTGACTATTAATTCATTAATTCATGCAGAACCTGTGGCATGTGGCACTGCTAGAAAAAAACAGACAAGCCTCCCTAAGTTGCAGCTTGGGCAAATTCTCCAAAGGGGTGAGAGCCAGGCACTATGCAGCGACAACGTATTGTGGGATGTCCCTATATTGAGTACAATACATGGCCATAGCAGAACCTATGGTTGCACCACTGCTTTATGATTTACCCCGATGTACTCCGCACAGCCTACACATAAAACCACATACCAAGTCCTTCTCTTTTGAGCCCTGTCATGTGGCCGAACAGCAGTTTATGCCCACATATGGGCAATTTCTAAAAACTGCAGATTCCAGGTAATACAGTTTGAATTTTGTCTCTCTGCTACTTCCTGCTGTGGTATAGAAAAAATGGTTTTATATTGAAAATCTGCAAAAAAAAATGGAACTGTTCTAATTTCTGAGGCACTTTTCTTTACTTCCTGTGAAACATCTAATGGGTTAATGAAAGACATTTTGAGTACTTTGAGGAGTGCAGTTTTTAAAATTGGCTGATTTATGGAAGTTTTCTTATATATAGTAAATGTGAAGAATTATTGCTAAACTTATAATTTTTGTGGAGTCCTAAAAAAATAAAATAACACTTAAAAAGTGATTGCGGTATAGAGTAGGCCTATGGTAAATGTTAATTATTAACTATATTGTGGTATTTGACTATCTATCTTAGGGCTTGTTCACACGAGCGTATATCGGACGGCCTTTCCCTCCCCCTTGCCGGCTCTCTGCAAGGGGAGGAAGCAGGATGGGGTGGGAGCTAATGTACTGAGCTCTGGCCCCTCTCCGCCCCTTGCCTCTGTTTGCAATGGGAGGGGTGGGGATTAGCTCCACCCCCATCCCACCCCTCCCATTGCAAACACCGGCAAGTGGTGGAGAGGAGAAGAGAAGGGGATGGAGTTTAGCAGTCACGCATTTAGGAGTCAATGCATCTGCTGGCGCTTGTTCGCTGCAGAGATACACCCCTGTGCACTGATGCATTGTTACCCAATGCATCATAGGGGCAGCGTATATTGGCCCAAGGCGTGAAAACCCGGCCGATATACACCTGTGTGAATAAGCCCTTAGGCCTCATACGCATGGGCGAGTGTGATATCGCGCCAAGAAACTCGGTCCAATATCACGCTTATTAATGTCCATTTTACCCGCAGATACAAGACGTTTTCATGCTGTTAGGTGATGTATTGTGTTATTTTTATTGTTTTAATGCAGATAAGCCTTATTTTCGGGGTAGGGCTTATATTTCTGCCCACCTCCCCCTGAAATCCTAGCAAAAGAGTGCTACAAAAATGTGTAACTTAGTAGCGGCACAAAATCGCAATATCACCGCAAGAAAACACAGCAATATCACACAGAACACAGATGCAATATTGCTGCAATTTTTTCCGTGGCGATATTGCTGTCGCCCATGTAAAAAGCCAAAAGGTCAGACAATGGCCTTTCTAAATGCGAATATCAACAGGCAGGCTGAGGAAGTGGGTGAAGGGTCGACTGAACTGATCAGTGCAATCTAACTATACACAAAATGACTGATGGTCTACCAGTCTCTATATCACACCCTACTTAAAGGGCGGCTTCACATGGGTGTATTTGACAGCAATACGCAGAGAATGGAACCCATTGATATCTCATGCCCAAAAAATACAATCTGCTCTATTTTTGTGCGTATTTGCGTACCAAGGGTCCCCATAGAAGCCTATGGGAGTTGCACAGATGCATCATTAGGCTAAGTAGCCATTTAAATCAGGGCATGTTAATCTGCTGCGTGCAAATAAACATGCCCTGTGTGCTCAAAAAGTACACTAAAATGTGCCGATACACAACCTCATTCATAGCTCAGATATGTTGCACATTTGAGCATATGCCCGTCTAAAGTCGCCTTACCTTTGTATACCTCTGATTGCACTCAGGCTTTGCATCTATGGTTGACTATCTCTGTAATGCATCTTAGTACAAAGCACCAAATGGCAGCACACAAAGTCTCTATGGCTCCATAGTACAGAACTACGCAGATTCCCTATCCTTCCTTCTGCCATGTGCAGCATATGCTGGGTGATCTCAACAGCAGGTAAAAACCACTGACTTCACAGCTATTATTTTTCCAGGGCTTGTTATTCCTGGATTGCTGTCTCTGAAGAAATAAAAACTATCTTTGCTATATTCCAAGTTATCTTATAAATGACTCAGTATGGAGCTATGTGAGTTCTGACAAGTAAAATGACCTAACCCAACTGGCAAGCGGCCATTGGGGGTCTTGGGTCATTATATACATTGTGTACACCTCACCAAAACAGCTCGCTAGTTTAAGAAACAAAGCCAAAGAAAGACGGGAAAACCAAAACCACATATTACGCACTTCACTTGGCTGGGGCACGAATTAGTTTGGTGCACACATGTGTCGGTTATATTTCCAGCTCGGTTTTATAAGAAAATATTGAAAACATCATTGTTCAGTAAAAGTTTATGTAAGTATGTTGGGTATGCCGATGGCTGCTGCCACTCATATTTCCTTTAAATGACATCAAGTTGTGCAAAAGAACCAAATGAGTAACAGTTTAATCCATTAAATTGGTTGCTGCAAATTTTCTGCTGCATACTTTAGAGAACAAAAAGACTCCCATAATGTAATTTTATAAAGCCACATGGCCCGGTTGGTTTATTTTATGTGGATGAAAATAATGCAATCATTGTATCCCCAGCCGGTATTTCTACAGTAACAGTATACAGCGCTCGAGACAAAACTGATTAGTGAAAGCTGTCGTATTTATAGTTTTTAAAGTACAATTTTGTATAAAGGTGATAATTATACTTCATTGTATATTGCATAGATTGGAAATTAAATTGTCTATGACATTTATTTCCAATTTAAACATCTAATATATTATGTATTTGTAAAACTGCAGATTCCAAAGCACACAAATTTCATCCTAAATGCCCGTGTTGGCTTGTGAGTCCATAACAGTATACATATTGTGTTATTATAGCAGTGAACGTCTATGTAGCCATAGTATTTATCATTGAAAGCCACTTCTAAAGTCTGTGCTTGTCTGAGGAGGGGATTTCACCATAGACCAAAACATTCTCAGATGTGAAATAAAGGTTACTAGGTGCACTGTGGAGTCTGAGTATTGTTAGTATATGTATACAGTGATTGTGAAGGCACAGTATTAAAGACTATGGAAAAATCAATACATACATATCTTGCTAAGGTCTTGCAAAAAAAATGATGCACTTATCTGTGTTTTTTGCATTGAGTTTTCCTTCTTGTGCATTTAGAGAGCGTCATACTTGGCTAGCAGATTCTCCTACATTTTCAAGCTTCTGGCTGTGGGGAGTTTCTAACACTGACCAGCTGGTCTCTTTTATGAACATGCACAAGCTCAGCTCCCCCTCCTCTCTTCTCTTTCAGAGGCTGTGTAACATAACCACACCCACTCAATACTGCACAGCTAACTCTCCATCTTTCTCATACTTTATTTAAGTAGTGGCTTGCATAAGAGCAAAACATTAACCTGGAGTGAATTACAGCCCTCTGTAATAGTAGCTTTCTCTGCTCTTTGTCCTGCTGACCTCCTCTTCACCATCCCCTTCTATAATAGCCCAGGCAAAAGGCAGTAAATGCATCTTCACAATAGTGCAGCAGGCTAGGGGAGGGTCTGAGAAACAGCCCATCAGTTTACTCTGACAGACAGAATTTGTTAAGATTTCAGTCCTCCAGCCTGCAGCACTTTGGAAAACAATACAAGCAATGGTCAAGCAATCACATTTTTTAATGAAAACCAATTACAAACAATCTTTGTTTTCAAAAACATTGATTAAATATTGTCCCCAGTAGTATTAGTGACCCCCATACTGGTCCCAGCATTAATAGTGACCCCAGTAGTAGTCCCAGTAGTAATAGTAGCCCCCTAATTGGCCTCTGGCCAGGTCATATCCCTACAAGCTTTGCATTCACCAAGTCTACAGCTCCAGTCCAATGGCAACAGCCGCTGCTGAGTTTGTGACCACTGACCACTCACCTCTGTGTCTACACTGCGTACATTATGGCGCACGCAGATGCTGGGGGCGGGGAAGTCAGTGGTCACAAACTGTACTGCCGCCACCGGGCTGCTACTGTATGATCAGTAAGTAGAATTCTTGTTTGGCTTGATGGCCGTCGGACCATATAAAATGAGGTGGCAGGCCGAATTCGGCCCACGGGCCTTGTATTTGACATGAGTGATTTAAGATATAAGACTGTTGAGCATATATTGGCTCATTAGAAGAAAATGATATGAAGTAGTGAGAAATATCAAGTGTATACAGTTAATTTAAAGCGTATTTGTTTTGGTGTCTGTCATCTAGCAGATTAGCTGCAGTACAGTCATGTAATATAGGACATTAGTACTGCAATGAAGGAATGTGCTTCATCAGCTGAATAAAACCTACCATAGAAAAAGCATGAATAGTGAAATGCACAGCCCATGTCCATAATAATATTCCTAGGCATCTGTAAGGCATACCTAAAATGTTACCTCTGGATGGCCTTCAAATCTTTTTAAGAGACTTGGGTTGCATGTATAAGATGACGTTCTTCTAAGAGTTGAGGTTTTCCGCGTCTTACCCTTGAGTGCAACTGTGAATCATACAGAACTGCTATGGCTGAATTATCAGTAGGATGTAGGGAATGTATTCCAACTCAGGGGGTGGGAAGGGGTTAAAAAGCAAAGCCATAAATTATAAGACAACTACCATCCTCTTGGGATTGATCTAGTCTTGCCTGTGGTTATATATTCTTAATTAACTTTAATAATCCCCATTAACAAAAGAAAATATGTTATGACATTTTCAAGCAAGATATAGTCATCAAAACTTTGCCAAGAGAGAAACTAAATACTTTAACAAATCTTCGTTATCCCCTCCTTTTTTCGGTAATGAAGCTAGCATTCTCTCTTTTACATGCTCTTGACAGGAAACATTTTAATAAGAATGATTGTAAAATCCATGCATAAAACTGCTTTTGACATCCATTGAGAAATGAATACTAAAATGCGGAGCACCCCACAGGGTTTTTCGCAAACAGTGCAGCGATGGTGATCCTTACAAATGGCTTCCCCAATAATAGTAGTAGAAAACAGTGCTGCCAGCCTGGGTGAACTCTACAGATCGCTGTAGATCTAAGCAAGGAAACCGGGATGTGGCGCACACATACAACAGCAGGCAATGAGTCAAGGCATGACCTGACTTCTCTTTTATTCAAACTGGAAAATATAGTATGTTTTGGGGCAACAAAACCCCTACATCAAACTCCTTTCATCTGATGAAGGGGTTGTGTTGCCTCGAAACTTGTTGAATTCATATATTAAAGAGAAAAGAGGTCACACCTTGACTCTCTGATTCATTCCAGGTTATTGTACATGGGCGCTACATCCTGTTTTTTCCCCCCTTTTGTCTACCATTTGACATCCATTTAGATTCTTCATTAGCAAAAATGTATATTTCAATCGTCCACTTGAGTAAGTATCGTGGAAGTGTTAAATCATAGCTTACATTTTGTTTAAAAATCTATAAATAAGCAGATTTTTCCATGTCAATTAAAGTTGCAATATATGCTATTATAACCTGTAGCTGCTCCTCTTAAAGGGGTTGTCCCGCGCCGAAACGGGTTTTTTTTTTTTTTTCAATAGCCCCCCCCCGTTCGGCGCGAGACAAACCCGATGCAGGGATGAAAAAAAAAACCCGGGTAGTACTTACCCGAATCCCCGCGCTCCGGTGACTTCTTACTTACCTTGTGAAGATGGCCGCCGGGATCCTCACCCTCGGTGGACCGCAGGTCTTCTGTGCGGTCCATTGCCGATTCCAGCCTCCTGATTGGCACGAGCGGCCCCATTCAGAAGACAGAAGACAGGACTGCGCAAGCGCGTCTAATCGGGCGATTAGACGCTGAAGATTAGACGGCACCATGGAGACGGGGACGCTAGCAACGGAACAGGTAAGTGAATAACTTCTGTATGGCTCATAATTAATGCACAATGTACATTACAAAGTGCATTAATATGGCCATACAGAAGTGCTGACCCCAACTTGCTTTCGCGGGACAACCCCTTTAAGGCCTATTTACATGCATCGATTGTCATTTGAATGAATGAATTAAAGACTGCTTTCAAATGCTGAGTATTTACACGTAAAGATAATCATTTGAAATCCTCAAAGCCATTTTCCTCATTAGCTATGTAAATGCTGTATATGTTTGCTCAGGTGTGGATGTGTTTATGCGAAGAATCTCTGGCCTGGAGGTCTGGACTTAATCAGTGCAAAGAAAAAACCATTGTCTACTGTGGCATGAGTCATTGTGTTTAGCTGGACAAACACTCACCCCCCCCCCTCAAGTCTTTTGAAAGACTGAACAACTGAAGGAATGCCCTTTTGAATCAAAGGACAAGCGAATGAACTAATGACTATTTTTATGTTAGCTGGAACTTAGTGATAAATGACAAATGAATGAATAGTGCACAATGGCTTTGTGTTTACACATAACGATTATTGCTCATATTCCTTCCTTTGAACAAATTTTGAGAAATAATCATTGCGTGTAAATGGGCCTTTGTATGGAGCACCAATAGGCTGTCCTTGACTATCCTGTATGTTTTAGAACTCCTGAGCTTCCCCATGGCAATGCTACATCCACTTCTTACAAGAACTGCAAAATGGACTCCATCCACGCGGATAGACATAAACCAACGACTGACAAATGCTCGAAACACTCACTAAACATACCTGCACAATAGACAGATGGAATAACTATAGGATGCACGAGGTATTCGTTCATATTTTGGCCAAGATACGTAAACGCGCAAGCCCACTTCACGGGTCCTCGTTGTCTTGCAGGTCCCTACTCTAACAAGATAACTAACCCCAGGAAACCTGCCTGCAAGCAGGGCAATCATCCTGATAGGAGTGGCCCTACACTGGAACCTAAGGACCTAACTAGCCCTAGATGATAAACGATCCCAGCAGCACAGGACACAGTTCACACTAACACAGCATGCAACGCATACACAAATGAACAGGACTCTTTGCCCCACATGTCTGGCAACCAGCTCAGACACACAGAGTAACAAGCATGAATGCAAACACAAGGGGGATGAGGAACATCAGCCAGAGGGCTGATATTTATATGCAGACTGTAACAGCCAGCTCAATCATGCCACACCTGTGGAAATGTACTCCTGAAAACCCGTAGTACTACAGGTCCCAGATCCACAACCTAACAGGCAAACTGTTTTCTGGCCATGTGCTCAAGACAAGATGAATTGGGGGTCCAACAAAATACATTTTACTGGTCGGCAATCATTTTAATACCATAGACATAATTGTTATTGCTAAGGACTCTTTTAGTTAATAAGGCATACCTCTAGTAAAAAATAAAACCTTCACAGTCTTCCTAGAACCTCATGTACAGTACCTGTCTGAAACTTTTTCCTTAAATTTCAGCCATTTATGTTTCAGAGCTCTTTCTAATTCACTAACACACATTTCTTATTGTCTACATTTTACAGATAGAGTAGAGCTACAACCCAGTCATGGTCACTTTGCCTACAAGCCTGCTAGCTCACATTGTTCTTGTTAACCTTTCCACGATGTGAGAGGACAAGACACTGCCTGCTTTAATCAGTGCTGATGCTGCTGTAATCACAGGACTTTATTAGCTGGCAAGTTTCCTCCTCAAATACATAGACAGCTTGTTCTTTGTTTTTTGGGTAGATATTTAAGTTATTTTGGCTATCTCTCTCAGCAAAGAAAGGGCAAAGGGCTGCAGTAATTCAAGTTTCCCATTCTCCCACATATTGAAATGATTGGAGTCTGCAGCCTACCAAGTGAATAAAGCTAATAAAGAACATGAAGCTTATTTTTTTTAATTCTTCATTAGGAGCTTGAATTTACACAGTGATGCATACCAAAAAGGATTTAAGTGGATCACTGGCAGTTCACTTTGAGGGCTCCCACACACTTGTGTTTGCGTTTTTGCTAACGCGATTGTCAATGGGACTTTCTAATGTTAAAGGAGATGTCCCGAGGCAGCAAGTGGGTCTATACACTTCTGTATGGCCATAATAATGCACTTTGTAATGTACATTGTGCATTAATTATGAGCCATACAGAAGTTATAAAAAGTTTTATACTTACCTGCTCCGTTGCTAGCGTCCTCGTCTCCATGGTGCCGACTAATTTTCGCCCTCCGATGGCCAAATTAGCCGCGCTTGCGCAGTCCGGGTCTTCTCCTCTTCTCTATGGGGCTCCGTGTAGCTCCGTGTAGCTCCGCCCCGTCACGTGCCGATTCCAGCCAATCAGGAGGCTGGAATCGGCAATGGACCGCACAGAAGCCCTGCGGTGCATGAAGACAGAGGATCCCGGCGGCCATCTTCAGCAGGTGAGTATGAAGACGCCGGACCGCCGGGATTCAGGTAAGCGCTGTGCGGGTGGTTTTTTTTAACCCCTGCATCGGGGTTGTCTCGCGCCGAACGGGGGGGGGGGTTTAAAAAAAAAAAAACCCGTTTCGGCGCGGGACATCTCCTTTAAAAACACAACGCAATGCACCAAAAACGCAAGTTGCACTGCGTTGCGTTTTTAACATTAGAAAGTCCCATTGACAATCGCGTTAACAAAAAACGCAAATGCAAGCGTGTGGGAGCCCTAACAAGAACTGTTGCAGCTATGGTAGAAGCCAAACATTTTTAATATCAGTGGAAATCAATGGATCCTTTAAAAATAGGTACACATCTCTGTATTTATGACTATGTGCAGTTACAAGGAATATTTATTTTATATATAATGCCTCTAATGTCAAAAGTAAAAAAAAATATGAAAACTATTAAAATCAAATATTCACCATGCTTTATCAATAGCCCAAAATGATCCATATGCCTCTGTAAGAAAGCATCGCTGCTTCTCATTTCTTCACTTCTTAAGCTTAGTTGGAAATGTTGAAATTTCCTGTATTAATTAGCTTTCAATTCTATGAACATTGGTTAATAGTTCTGGTGAACGTAACATATTTTTAGCTATTTTCCTCATCAGGATATGAGTGCGTGTATTCCAATCCACATTAACCAAGAACTCAAAGCAAACAGCCTCTAATATTGCTATTAAACCAATAGGGGTCTCCAGTGTACCACAAAACCATTTACAAAGTAGCTGATGACTACATGCTTTATATCAAGCTGAGAGGTTGTTCACGGGACATAATTGCAGTACACAGTATATTATAAATATGTGTATACTTGTATTATACCATATACTAAAAGTGTAACCTAAGGATACATACATATCAATATGCATATTATAGTACTATAGACACAAATATATATGTATACACATCTATCTATATCTATCTATCTATCTACCTATCTATCTATCCTCATATCTATCTATCTATCCTCATATCTATCCTCATATCTATCTATCTATCTATCTATCTATCTATCTATCTATCCTCATATCTATCTATCTATCTATCTATCTATCTATCTATCTATCTATCTATCCTCATATCTATCTATCTATCTATCTATCTATCTATCTATCTCTCTCCTATCTATCTATCTATCTATCTATCTATCTATCTATCTATCTATCTATCTATCCTCCCTCATATCTATCTATCTATCTATCCTCATATCTATCTATCTATCTATCTATCTATCTATCTATCTATCTATCTATCTATCTATCTATCTATCACATATCTATCTATCTATCTATCCCATATCTATCTATCTATCTATCTATCTATCTATCTATCTCATATCTATCTATCTATCTCTATTTATCTCATATCTACACACAAGATGGAAATAGATAGATAGCTAGATAGATGATCAGTTACCCAATTCCCCCTTTTTACCTACACATCCTTCATATATCCATCGTTTCTCAGTGTTACGATAGCTATATAAACATGGCGTTTGTAGGAATGCTGTTGTTTCAATGCAATTATGCTAAAAACGGTAAGTGACATAATAATGAGCCATCAGCCAAATGTGCATCTCACCCTCCTGCAGTGTTTGAGGTATGGGGGTTTGAGGGTGTTGCGCCTAACCAATCTGTATGTCTCTCGCTCCATGCCGTATGCTCTACATTTATTTGTATACATGTTAACAAGCACAATATATACGACATGCAATTTAGGGAGTACACCTAACCTTGTAGAGTTCTGTCTTCTATATACCTGGAACATATGTATTATATATACACACAGTACACATATATGCACACATTGGGGCAAATTTACTAATAATAATCTGGCAGTAGTTTAGTTTGCACTATCTATTACGGCTAAAACACACAGGAGTGAAAATCACTGCCGCAAAACATGGCGAAACAAAACTATTGATTGCAATGGTTTCGTTATCCCTATTTTGCACGTTAATACTATGCGCAAGAAAAGATAGGACTTGCCCTATCTTTCTCGCACTTAGTTTTTCTACCTGTGAGAAAAGCGCAAAATTTGAACGGTCAAAAAAAGTAATAATTATGACTGGTTCATACACTAATACGCTCTATATTGGCCAGCGTATGTGTACATGCGCCCGCCTGAAGCCGGCTTTAGACAGTATCAGTAAATATGGCCCATATATGCATATGTGTGTATATATATATATATATATATATATATATATATATATATATATACACCCCGTTTCCCTGAAAATAAGACATACCCTGAAAATAAGACATAGCATGATTTGCCAGAATTTTTGAGGATGCAAAATTATTTTTCAGGCTTTTTGGGGATGCTTGAAATATAATCCCTACTTCAAAATTAAGCCCTGCTAACAGTTAATTAAAAAAGTCAATTTAAATAGTGTCCAGGCAGCTATACATGTAAAAAAGTTTAAAGGGGTTGTCCCGAGAAAGCAAGTGGGGTTATACACTTCTGTATGGCCATATTAATGCACTTTGTAATATACATCGTGCATTAAATATGAGCCATACAGAAGTTATACACTTACCTTCCCTGCGCTGGCGTCCCCGTCTCCATGGTGCCGTCTAATTTCAGCGTCTAATCTACCGATTAGACGCGCTTGCGCAGAAGGGTCTTCTCCCTTCTCTTGGGTCTCGGCACGAGCGGCGTTCTGGCTCCGCCCTCTTCTACGCGTCATCGCGTAGCTCCGCCCCGTCACGTGTGCCGATTCCAGCCAATCAGGAGGCTGGAATCGGCAATGGACCGCACAGAGCCCACGGTGCACCATGGGAGAAGACCCGCGGTGCATCGTGGGTGAAGATCCCGGCGGCCATCTTGGTAAGGTAAGTAAGAAGTCGCCGCAGAGCGGGGATTCGGGTAAGTACTAAACCGTTTTTTTTTAACCCATCCCTTGGGTTTGTCTCGCGCCGAACGGGGGGCCTATTGAATAAAAAAAAAAGCAGTTTCGGCGCGGGACATCCCCTTTAACCTTTTTGAACAAAAATTAATATAAGACACTGTCTTATTTTCGGGGAAACACAGTGTATATATATATATATATATATATATATATATATGTTTATGTATATGTATGTTTATGTATAAATATATGTATACAAATATATATACACACTTATATACATACGTACACATACACATGTATGCATGCTCTCACTATTGCATAGGCAACAGGGCGATGTTATGCGATGACTCCAGGGTTTGGAACTTAGTTTGAAAAATGTAACTTATTTTATTATTGTATCTAGAGTAGACTTGTTACTTTAGCAGTAATTGATCACTATATTGTCCACATGCCAGGCAAGATGTGCCCCTGAAGATGATAGCGTTTTAAAACTAAAGTATAGCTTAATAACAGCCTGTGACAATACGCAGTGGTTGATGAGTTAGTTCTAGTGGCTTCTGAATTTTAATGATGTTGGAGATGATATTGTGTGTCCTTCAGCTTGTTAGAGTGACGCTAGAACTCCATAAATCATAATACCTGTGTATTGTAAAATCAATAGAAAAGTGCTATCTCAGCGTTAAACCTTAATAAGTTTTCCACTGCTTTAACAGCTTAAACTTTACTGAAATGCCATTGGACCCGTAGGTTAGGAGGATCAGAGCATGCTTAATTTATTTTGTAATAGAGACTTTCTAATCTTTAATGAAGGAGTGATTAGTAAAGCTTTGGTTGCCAGTCTAGTGATCAGATGCTTGAACAGACTTTGCAATTAAACTCGTGTATCTATGTCCCGGAGCAAAAAAGGCCGGCTTAAGCAGTCAATAAATGTTAATCCAGTCAGAACCTGTCTGCGTCTTTGAACGCTGCTTGTGAGGATTTCGGAGCCTTTTCCTCCTCTCTGTTGTTTTAAATGCGTTGGTCTCTAGAGAGTGTGAGTGTGGAACATACAAGACCTCCCACTGTCCTATAATAAGGTCTGGCAGCCTAACCCACCCATAGCCCCCTAAGACTGGCACACAATCTGACTCGTCTCCCTCCTTCTTTTTCGAAAAAATGCCATTTCTAAAATAAATAATAAGCATCATTATGCTGATGATGATCATTAAACCCCATTGCCATGATTATTACATTTCCAGCTATGTATTTTTGTTACAAATAGGTTGTGCGGATTTTACGAAGTTGTAAAAGTCTAGAGGAACACATGTGTTTCTTATATTTTGAGTTAATATCACTCATTAAAAGTTACCTGATTATTGCCTTTCTTCTCCTTGTACAAATGTTATGTCTGCATTTAATGGTTTTTCCCACAGACGAGCTACAGAGAAAGTCAAATGTTTTTTTTTTTCACATCCTAAAATATAATGGCACATTTAACTTAATAATTCTAAGTGTTACAATCAAGTAAAGATAATGTTAGCGGACATCTTACAGCCAAATTATATAATCCTGTGCTTAAAGGTCTTGTCCGGTTGTTTCAAAAAAAAAAAAAAGAGCTTTAAGTGCTTTAAATGTTATAAAAGAACAACAAAAAAAAAGAAAACGACTACTTTCTGTTACATCTGAACCAGATGTAAATTGGGTGTCCATAAAGGACGGATATACGTACTTAGGTCTAAATGTGGAGAGCACAAAACATTTATAAGGAAACTAAGAAGTGGGGGAACTGGAGAACAGACCCTAACTTACTGATTAACCTCTACCTAAAACAGAGTGCTCGCCTTGATAAGGGCAACCCTACTTCGGGAGTCCGGGGTGTCCCTGACTGTCTCTAGATGACAAGAGAGAATGTGGAAACAGATGTTATACAAAAATAAGAACCGCAAAGACATACAGAGTAAGATGTAAAAACACCCCAAATAATATATTACTACAGACAGACTTATCTGAACTGAGACACTACTCGACTAAGACTGGCAACCTCTGATGGGACCAGATACACCTTCAAACTGGAAGTATAACCAGTGTCTGTTGTGAGGAGGAGCCAAAATAAATGTATATAGACTAAAGCTGATTGGCTGACTGGGACACACACCTCCCAGCCAACCAGTCTATCTATATACCAGCAGAGAAGTGCTCTCGTCGGCAGCCAGTGCCCAAGGGACAATGAGCATGCGCCAACATGAGGGTCAGGGCTGATGCCATGATGTCCCAAGCCTCTGTGGCACTCGCCTCTTCAGTCCTCACAGGACAAATGCAGAAGAGCCAGCAGTCCTCAATGGCCTTCGTTTATAGAACTGTTGTAGGCAGTCAGTGGCCTCAGTGGTCATATGCTGTTCGATGGTGCTAGTAAGTACAGCACATGATCGCCAGGGCTACTGATTGGCTGAAGTGATCATGTGCTGGTATGACGCATCATTGCTTGCAAGTTGTAGATGAAGCGTGGTAGGGCACTCTCAGAGTATCTGCACTAGATCAGTGGGAGATTGAGGAGGTGAGTAGTAGCTTTTTATTTTGCTATTTTATAACATTTGTGGCTTTTTTATGTTTGTTCCATTGTTTTTGCCTTTGTTTTGCTTCCACTAGTGCTGAATTTTTCTCAACTCTTTTGTTCTGAATTACAATAAAATATTTATGCATATAAAATGGCATACTTGAATATAGCCTAAACTTCAATTTGTCTTAGGCCTCACGCACATGACTTTATTAAACTCCATACAGGTTCTGAGTTGTACAGAAGCAATATACAGCACCCAAAGAAATGTATTAGCGCAGGCTGAGATGGTTTTTACTGCTTAATCCAGAATCTGAGAGAAAACTATATGCCATGTTCCACTGGATGTCTTATTAAACAGCATTGCTCTTATGGGAAGCTATCTCTGTAATACAGTACTGTACAGAGGTACCATACAGAAACACACAAAGTGCCTAATGCTCCATTCATAGTTTTTTTTTGTGGTTTTGTTTGTAGGAAGTACTTCAACTCATAGCATAGTGACTGCTACGGGGGCTATAGCATCAGGGGGCCTTGACTGCCCAAAGCATAACATTCTTATCTAGAATGTTAAACCTTCCTACTGACGCCGCCTAGCTTAAGGGCATCCTCAAGAGGAGTTACCGTAGTTTAGTGCAGTTACTATAATAGTGTTTGGGCCAGATGGAGATGAAAGGAAAAGCTGTAGCTGCACACAGCACACAGCTCCATGCATTGTTCAGTGGCCTGGGTTGGTACTGCAGGCTGAGTCCCATTGAAGTGATTGGGTCTCAGCCTGCAATTCCAACTCGAACCATTGTGCAATGTATGGAGCCGTGTGTTCCAACATCAAAACTGCTTTATACACTAAGACACTGGCCCAAGAGGTCACAGTTGATGATCTATCCTTGGGACAGGTTTTTAATAGCCAAAAGAACCCCTTTAAGAAAATCAGTCAGCAGATACGTATGTCATTTTCACATATTTACTACCAGATCAGAGTAGGCAGCGGAGTATCTGCAATTTACATAGGAATGTCAAGTACGGAAACACTGAAATTATAATAGTAGTGTCACAAAGATCTGATTTTTCATGGCAACTACTCCTCTTGTCATCTGAATACATACATTTAAAGAGAACCTGTCACCACTTCTGACATGTCTGTTTCAGTAAACACTTGCACTCATCATGCAATAACAATTCCGGATCATCTTTTCTTAGTATTCTGCATTGTGCCGTTCCTCTGATATTCCTTCTGGAAATGTATAAATAAATTGACAACTTTGTGTTACCATTCTCCTTGTCATAAACTGTCAGCACTGATTGAACACACCGGCTGGTAACACCCAGTTGTCAATTTATTCAGAAAGGTCTAGGAGGAATGACAAAGACAATGCAGAGTTCGAAGAAAAGATGCTCCAGAATTGTGGAGCAAGTAGTAATAGAAGTAGTTACTAAAACAGAAATATCAGGACTGGTGACAGGTTATGTTTAAGGCAACAATACAGACTTTTTGCACTGGTAGCTTTGTAGCATTTGTATTCGGCTTATTTCTCCCTAACAGATAAGTCACGGGTCCATGCTTGAATGCCCTACAGTTTACTTATATAGCAAGAAGGCTGCTTATAATTGTACAATATCGTGTTTTTCATAGATTACCAAAATATTTCACCATTTTATATAACACATACATTTTCTGCAATGCTGTTCACAAACTGTTATCATTTACATGGGGTCCTATCTCCATGAGGGTTCACAATCTTTTTTTGCCTATTAGCATGTGTTTGGAGTCTGGGAGGAAACCCATACAAGCACAGGAAGGACATACAAGCTCCATACAGATGTTGTCCTTGGTTGGATTTGAACCCATGACCTCCAGCATGACAAGGCAGGAACCACCCTGCAGCCCATATCATGATGTGTTGACTGAAGGAATGAGCTATTGTACAGAAAATAAAAGCATTTAAAGAGGTTACCGTTGGCAAAGATGAAATAGGGCCTCTGATTTTGGTGTCCAGATTTTCCATTTAGGATAGATGGGCCTGCTGTTTGTTTTCATCACTATGCCTTTTCTCTGAGCCTGGGGCCAATTCCCCACATTTGATGTTCGCACACAATTCTTTTCATCTGAAGAGGGGTGTCCTATACAGGCTCTCGCTAGCCAATAGTAGAACCATCAGGGGTGGACACCCTCCCTCCTTACCCCCCCCCCCCCAGGTAACCACATGGTCCTCCT
Organism: Eleutherodactylus coqui; assembly: GCF_035609145.1. NCBI lineage: Eukaryota > Metazoa > Chordata > Amphibia > Anura > Eleutherodactylidae > Eleutherodactylus > Eleutherodactylus coqui. Next base: position 72,061,940 of record NC_089844.1, on the reverse strand, counting down.
CTATGGTATGCATGACTTGGTGTTTGGGCTTGGTTGTCCAGTAAATTAACTTCCATAACATTTCAACTATACTTCGTATTTAAATTCACCCTCATGGCAGTGCAGGAAAAATTGTTGAATGCTGCACAATCATAACTGTTTGAGACATACATAAAAATATAAATATTATAAAAAATATAATTATATTTATAAATATATAAATAAATATTGTTGGCCTGAGGCCTCATGTCCACTAGCTAAATGGAATTGCGGATTCCGCAGCAGATTTTGCCCATAAGGAATCATTGGCCATCCGTGGTCCATTAAATTGATTTTTGCACCCGCGGATGGCATTTTAAAAGAATTGCGTTTTTCACGCGCGGGAGAAAAAACGCGGCATGCTCCATTTTGCCGCGGATTCCGCGCTGATCGTCAACATTGCTATCACATTGATAGCAATGTGTGCGGATATCTGCATGCAAAAAAAATGCCATTTAAGGCCTCCTTCCCACGAACGGATTTACGCCGCGTAAATTCGCGGCAAAAATCTGCTGCGTTGCCCCCTGCTATTAGGTTCTATTGAACCTAATAGCTCAATGCTCACGGTGCGGAATTCCGCACCGTGAAATCCCCCGTCCTCACCCGCAGCATGTTCTATTTGCCGCGGGTGTACGCGCTGACGGCTTCCATTGCAGTCAATGGAAGCCGTCCGTTCACGCTATCTCCCGCTGCAACCAGCGGAAGATAGCGTGAAAAAACGCTTCCCCGCCTACCGCCGCGCGTCATATGACGCGGCCGGCGCGTCACGTGACGCGGTGGGCGTGTCACATGACGCGACGGCGGTGGGCGGGGAAGCGTCTTCACGCTATCTTCCGCTGGTAAGTATGGGGTCTCTGGGGGGCGCCGTGACGGGCTTCACTGCGGAATATTACGTGGCGGAGCCCGTCACGCTCGTGTGAAGCCGGCCTAAAGCAGATTCTGCGCGGATTGTATTTTTCGAGTGGACATGAGGCCTAAAAGTATCTATCTATCTATCTATCTATCTATCTATCTATCTATCTATCTATCTATCTATCTATCTATCTATCTATGATCTATGTAGTTATATAACCTCCTAAGGCTCCTGGGCCCGGGTGCAAGCGCATCCCCTGCATCCCCTATAGTTATGCCCCTGCTATATATATATACTCCATAACTCCTCTCTCCCACTCTCTTCTCTTCTTTCTTCCTGCTCTCTCTCCCACTCTACTCTCTTTCTCTCTGCTCTCTCTCACTCTCTCTCCTCTTTCTCTCCACAGAAAAAAAGAGTTATGGAGTTATGTAACCTCCTGGATATATTTCTTGACTTCTGCTGGCTTCTGAGTTGAAATCCCTCAGTTTTCTCTTTATAGGTCAAGTAGTCATTAAACTGCTAAGTTGAATATCACTTAAGCCAGGAATGCTAAGCGAATTGCCCCAACAAGGGGACACATGGCTTACAGCAAATTTATTGTGTTTTAGGTTTTTTATGTTTATCGTAACAGTTTTGAAAGTATTTAGAAAAAGGAGTGTTGCTAAGAGAACTTTTAAAGTACACTAAATTGATTAGGCATCCTCTAGTATGTTTCCATAAAATATTGGTGTAGATATACACCAGTCCTGATACAATCTAAAGAGAAGAAAAGGGTCCAGCCGACCCACTGAGTGGTGCCACCTTCATCATGTTACAAGCTCCATTTGAATCATTGCAACACAATTGATCAACCTCCACCGCCGTGTCTTATTTATCCACCACATCCAGATCATTCAGTCTATGTTACTTATAAGCCAATACTACATCATTTAGGGTTGTAGCTTTACTCTCACATTCCTTTATTTGCCTATTACATCTATAGCTATAATAAAATATATATTGCAACCTGCTGATTGTCAACAATATATGTATCCATTATTATGACAATATTATGACCTTGACCCCCTTTTTATGCTTTTACCTCTCATTCTGCTCAGACAACACTGGCAAAACTGTCTAACTACTGACTGCCAGACCAAAAGGTCATTCTTCCATCTGATTCTTCTTGACCTTTCAGTGATTTTTGACAGTGTCAATCAACATCCTGTCTAAGTCATTCTGGTTTTAATCGGTGTTAGGAATACCGCCATCTCCAGGCTGAAGTTTTGTTCTGTTTTGTTTACCCCAGTGAAATAATCAGGTAGCCGATAGTCCGTAATGGTCCCATCCACACAGAACATCATGAACACGGGGATTATTTCATCCGCTTAGTAAGTATTATACCTTTATTTGATATGCTTTGCTTTGTAGTTGGTTGAGTAAACTTATAAACCTGCTTCTTAAAAGCTGAAGTAATATTGAAGTTGTCTTGTAGTCGTTATTGACATATTAGAGGAGCACCGAGACTAATCTTGGGGCTACAGAATGACTTTAGACTTATCATTGTCATGCAACAATATAGTCACAGAAGTAAAGCTTCCATAGTAAAGCATTTAGTTGCACAATTTGTGCGCTCCTGGAACTTCTGTGCTTCTGTGCTTGCTGCAACTTTGGTGCAACTTGGCTTAGCAACATCCTATTAATTTCAATAGAATATACTTAGCAAAATGGTGAATAGTGCTTTGATTTCAAAAGGAACAGTATATGTAAGATATAGATAGACTCACCTGGCATGACAGTGATGCCCATTGATGGGCACATTGGTATACCTAAACCCAGAGAGCCTTTAAACAATCACATTGTAGATACAAGATCTCGATCCTCCGTACAAAATGGACATCCATACTAGAGGGTGTTGGTGTTATCCCAAAGAGCCAGAAGATCTTGGTCACATGATGCATAGCTTGAAGGTGGAAAAATATGCAGTATATAGCAGCGCTCATGGGTACGATAAGGTAGAATGGGGATGTATCCAATAGAAATATAAACTACTTCTAAAAGGGGGTAGTGTAACTTCCACAATACTCCCTTCCAGGTTTGCGAATCACTTGAAACAGTCCACTCTCAAAGATGCATTCCGTATCTCAAGTCAACGAATGGAACATTTCTGTGGTCAGTGAAATCACATGCAATGAATTTTGGAGGTCAATCTGGAGCCAGTGGAGAGACCATGAAAGCAGGAATGGGAAAGCAGAAGTTTTATGCTACCGTGTTTCCCCAAAAATAAGATCCTATCTTATATTAATTTTTGCCCCAAAAGAGGCGCTAGGTCTTTTTTTCCGGGATGTCTTATTATACTTACATAGCAGGCTTGATTCAGATCCCTCCTGCTGCTCTCTAGACCTCTGACGCGGTTCCTGCAGTACTCGTCCGCCCACAGAAGATCACTTCCTGGTTACAGGATTCATAAATCCCACCTCCACAAAGCCATGGCTGTGATTGGTTCTTAAAGCGCTACTCAACCAATCAATGAAGTGCTTAATGAACCAATCACAGCCATTGCTTCCTGCAGGCGGGATTTATGAATCCCGTAACCAGGAAGTGATCTTGTATGTGCAGCCGATGACTGCGGAAACTGCGCCGGAGCTCAGGAGAGCAGTGGTATGGACCTGGACCGAGCCTGCTACGTAATGTATTCTTTTTTTAAATTTAATTCAGCTATGGCTTATTTTTGGGGTAGGGCTTATATTTCAAGCCTCTCGAAATTCCTGAAAAGTCAGGTTGGGCATCTTTTCGGAGTAGGTCTTATTTTTTAATGAAACACTGTATAAAGTTTTTAATGGGAGACGTACAACTTTTTTGTTGTGCAACAGCAACAAGTGTCGCTGAGCAACTTACGAATATCTTAACATGTAAAGCATATTGGGTAAACACAGAAATATTAGCATGGCATTAAAGTTGCATGTTATGAAATTATCAACTTATAGAAAAAAATTTATATAATGTGTAAACACACATACATGCATTATCATATATATATACTGTAGTATGTTCACAAGAGCATACAGCACATTGTGTAGTACATTAGTCCAATTAGGCCAACCAACGCTTTCACATCACACCTTCATTAAATGTTATCGTTAACAAAGTACATTTTATTTTATGGAAGCTTGTGCGCATTTCCTTCCATGTAGGCCCAAAATAAACAATTAGCAGTTTTATTGTTGAAGGTGCCTGCAAGAAGTACAAGCAACAAAGAAGTGCATAGAGTTGTACTAGACATTTGCTGCTATTGAATGGTGTGGTTTACTCGAGGCTATGCAACTACGGATGAAATCACTCACAATCTGCCTGGTTTAAGGTAATATAGTTGCGGTGGTTAAATTATACAAACACTACATTAACATTACTTAAGTAAGGAAGTCCTATAAAACTAAATAGAAAAATTACAATAATAGGTGGAGGAAATAACCATGAACCAAGCCTAACAGCTCCAGATTTCTTACATTATATGTAATATTCTATCTATCCATCTCATATCTATCTATCTATCTATCTATCTATCTATCTATCTATCTATCTATCTATCTATCTATCTATCTATCTATCTCAATATGTTCAATAAAATAAATCAGGACTCATGTACATCATAAATTTGTGTGTATGGACGCTGTATGGTTGTTCAAAGAGTCCCTACTGACTCCTTATTATGTGTTTAACCATATGGTCCCCCTTCAGGCACTATATTGTCCCCTACAAGCATTGCAGATCTTTGTCCTGCGGCATGCAGTTCTACATGCCACACTTTCTTCACTTGCATTCATATGGAATCTATAAAGATTAAAAGTACATTTGCCTTACTTTAACCCTTTCCAATCCACTGTCTGACGTCTTAAGACATTCTGATTGAAGGCTGTACAGCTCCGATGTCGGAAGAAGTCCATCAGGGTATTCTTACTGTAGATTACTGGTCACTCTGTTGTCAGGGGCCTCTCCAGTCCCATACCGCAGTACTGGCTCTAGCCAGTAGATGGCGCCATTGTATTATAGCAGAAAGAGAAAACCCCCTAGGAAATCCTGAATCCAAAATTGGATTGCGAAGGGTTAATATTGAAGACAAATGGAAATATAGTATGGGCCTATAGGTTATTAGCGCTGTATTGCAACTCTATACAACTCAGATTTACAACATGGCCATGGGCATAAGCAATAAGGGGTATCCGTAAATTATTCAAATGACTGTAAATGCTAAAAAAAGTTTCTTCTTGTCTGAAGAATAAATTTAATATAACCAAGTCTTCTATGTGTATCGCATTGGGTATTCATCTTAACAACTTAACAACAATGAAGGGAATTTATTAATGACTTTGTGCGAATATTCTGGTGTAAAAAAAGTCACAAACCTTGGCACATTCCACATTTTCTCAAAAATTTGCGAATGTTTTCAGGTTTACACTTCTTTTGTTACTTTTTGAAAAGTTGGCAGAGCTTAGTAATTCACTATGATTTACCCCATAAACTGGCATAAATTAGACTGCAAATCTATGCCAGCTCACAGCTGGCATAAATTTGTTTTTCTGGCATGTGTACAGCCAAATTTATTAAAAGACATGCACCTCTAAATTTGGAGCATAGTTCTTCCGTACAGTGCTGGTTAAAGGGGATGGCTGAGTTGTATTTTCTCTGTAACTCTATTTTCCATTCTTTAACATAGCAAGTAGGCATTAACTCACCTTAACCCCCATCCCCTTCCCACTGTGTTCCGCACCGCTGCTCGGGGTCTTCCCTCTGATGTCACATTTGCCAGCTACCCCAGCCTTTTTACGGGACATTACAGGTGATGCAGCCAATGACAGAGCTCAGTGCTTGATTGCTGTGCTTTGTCCTTGGCTAAAGCAGCTTGTAGCATTCCATAAACAGACAGGACTGAAGCCTGTAAACAAACAAAGGAGCTAGGACCAAGCAGCGCTGCGGGACACAGCAGGAAGAGCTGAGTATATGTTTATTTGTTATGTTAGTGCATGGAGAATGGGGTTATACCAAGAAAATACAACTCGGACAACCCCTCTAAGGCCATCTGCACACGGCTGAATTTGCATTGTGGAATCCAATGTTGGCGTCCACCTCCAGATTCTGCAGCACATACCTGCCACAGCATGCTATGGAAAAGCGATTTTTCCTGCCCACGAGCGGAAATCAATTGCAATTTTCCGGTTGTGGTGGGAAAGATTGCAGCATGCTTTATTTCTAGGTGGATTCACGACTACCCTTGAAGTCAATGGAAGCCATTTGAGCCACAGTCCTTGTGCAATTATCATTGCGGAAAGGCCACGGGATCCCCGTCATCGCCTAGCGATGGCGCGGCATAATCTGTACTGTGCATGTGCACTGGCGAGATGACCGGCACATCCCCAGTACAGAATAAAGAAGAATCAGGACAGGTACATGGGGTCACTAGCTGGGCACAGCGTCGGATTCCGCATGCAGAATCCGACCTGACCGTGTGCAGGCAACCTAAGACTAGTGTATAACCGCCAGTCTTTGGTAAATGTTTTGAAAATATGGTGGTGGCTCAGGCATTTTGTCTCTATGAAGCAGCTTGCTGCTGCAGAAACCTTCTCCCATATTCTATCTGCAATGGAACCTAAACAAGCTACACCTTCATGTGTTTGGCTAAACCCAACCCTCTGCTGAAAATGGAGTGCTAGAGAAAGCTGCAACTATTTTGTTGCCACATTTCTGTTAGAGGGAAGGGACTTGTTATTTGTATAGCATCAACTCATTTCACATCGCTTTCAGGTAATTTGTTTATTAACCCCCACCAAGCTTGGTACTTATTTTACCAACCTTCAGAAGGATGAAAGGCTGAGTCAACCTTGCACCAGCTACCTGAACCCTGTGGGTATTGAACCTACAACCTTCAGGTCATGAGTGAGAGCTTAGAACTGCATTCTGTTTGCCTTAACACTCTGCTTATAGATTATTATTCGTGTTTCTCTTCATTTCTAGGCTATCTTAATGTCTTTTTTGTGTGGAAAATAAAAGTTAATTTGTCTCAAACAATCAAGACAAGAAAATCTAGAATAAAAATAGTACATGCAAACCAAGCGTAATAAATACATGGATTATATCATTTTGTAAGGGGGAACAAGCTATAGACAAAAACATGACTTTATAGTATAATGTAGGTAATATGTTATAGATGAATATGTCCAAGGAACCCATCCAGTCACATAGTAACTTTCATTATTTTGACTGCACTAGGCTACTAAAATAAAAAATGATCCGCTTGCACTAAGTGCCTGGTCTGTAATGGAACACCCAGCAGAAGGAACATCTACACCTTTGCCTTGTTAGGTCTGTTATAATTTATTTGAATCGACATGCACACATCCAAAGTAGTATTATATATGGCTGCTCACACAGCATTCATCACATGAGGGGCAAATACAGAAAAATGTTTCTGTCCTGCTACTTCTGCATTAGTCACTTTGTGAATGTATAAGGTATGCAACGTGCAGGTGAAACTCCTTGATGTGCAGTTTCTGATTTAATATTTAGAGGCATTTCGGTTATTTAGTAAATAACCCATTCACTGACATGTTTGAATAAAAGTAAGACTATTAATAAATGAAACTGATTGGGCGACACTTAAAGGGGTTTTCCAAGGAAATACTATTGAGGATGTAAGCTCAGGATAGGTCATCAATAGTTGATCAGTTGGGGTCCTTCATTTGGGACCCCAACTGTTCAGTGATCAGACACCCACTATCAGTGCCGCTACACATAGCGGTACAGAGCGGAACCTGCTGCTTCAACTCCAATGTAGGGGCTGGCGTTTGTAATTGCAGGCGCAGTTCTCATTAAAATCAATGAAAGCTGTGTCTAAAAATTACCAGTGCTGCCATTACAAAGGGGTCAGAGTAGCAGCTTGCCCTCCATACCCCTGTGTGTAGAGGCACTGAAAACAGGTGCATGATCAGCTGATCGACCTGATTCCCAAGTGGGGAACACAGCCAATCAACTATAGATGACGTGTGGTGCCAAGTACTGAGGCAGGAGAAATGCAGTCCTAAGTTTTCGCTCATGATCTGAAGGTTGCAAGTTCAATCCCTGAATGGTTCAGGTAGCCAGCTCAAGGTTGACTCATCCTTCCAAGGTCGGTAGAATGAGTACTCAGCTTGGTGGGGGGTAATAAATAAAAAATTAAAGTGAGGCGGAATAAGTTGGCGCTATACAAATAACAAAATTTATTTTTATGCTGGGGATTAGAGATGAGCGAGTATACTCGCTAAGGCACATAACTGGAGCGAGTGGTGCCTTAGCCGAGTATCTCCCCGCTTGTCTCTAAAGATTCGGGGGCCGGCGGGGGGCGGGGAGTGGCGGGGGAGAGCGGGGAGGAACAGAGGGGAAATCTCTCTCTCCCTCTCTTCCCCCCGCTCCCCACTGCAACTCACCTGTCACCCGCGCCGGCCCCTGAATCTTTAGAGACGAGCGCGGAGATACTCGGCTAAGGCACTACTCGCTCGAGTAATGTGCCTTAGCGAGTATACTCACTCATCTCTACTGAGGATATGTCATCAATAGAATTTCCCTGGAAAATCCCTCAATTGGGTTTGTATAAGATTAGAAAAAAACAAATATGTTTTTCGAGAAATAGAGCCAATCTTGAGCATGCATTGTAGCTCATAATGCAGCTCAGTCTCATTCAATTTAATTTAAAGGGGTTGTCCAGTTACTGGACAACATGCCCTCTTCAGCACCCACTGTGCTAAAATAAGAAAGTAAGAAAGGGAAGTGTACTTATCCTTCCTCTGCCGTTACAATCCAGCGCTGCAGCCACACTGTGGTGTGAGGCTGTATGTCCAAATCAGTATCAAATTATATGGATTTTGATGTGGATTTGCTACAAATATTTCTGCTGTGAAAAATACGCAGCTAATGCGCCATATTAAGAGAGTATGTGCGCATGGAGCGAATTGGCCACGGATTTTTCATCCAGACCATTTGCACTGAAAATCCATGGCATTTACAGTAGCAGCAAAGTGAAAGAGATTTTTTAAAATCTGCTGTGGCAATAAACATACAGTGTGGATTATAAATGCGTAACATGTATGGACAGGACCTATCTTCCCGCAATTTGTTTCAAACTCCCGCGCTATGGCACGGTGTTTGAATGGTTGACGAAAAAAAATCCACTCGTACTGGTGAGTGTAGTTGCGCATATGGCCGCCTGAAGCTACCCTGATTCGAATTTTAGTGTAAAGTTGCTTTGGATTTTGTTTAGCTGTTGAGAATCTGCGCAAATCCATCACGTGTGAACACACCCATAGCACTTCTTCAGACAACTATATTTGCAAAATTTGTTTGGACAAGAAAATAGAACCCATTGATTTCAATGGTTTGGTTCTTACTTCACGCATTTCGGATGTGTGGAAAAAATTAGGACCTGATCTATTTTTTTGTGCTCCATAGGAGTCCATAGGAGGCACACTCAATATGCACGCAAAGGTGCAATTCTGTGAAAAAAAGGAACACATCTGGACCTCATAAGGCTAAATAGCCTTTCAAATCACGGTGAGACGGGTCCCGTGCCCATGTGAATATGCCTTGCATGCGTGAAAAAGTACAGTAAAATGTGCAGGTATATGCCCAAATTACCTAATTCTATGTCTTTTGGTGAAGCGTGCACAATTACGCATATATCGGTCTTGGGCAGGAGTTTGAACACTCCGCACGTGTATTTAGCTTTGTACCAGTGTTGATATTAGAGTAAAATGGACATTGTGATATACTGTAAGCTGTTTCATGATCTCTGGACACGAAGGCTCCAAAACTTTGTACTTCATAATTGCAATGATTCTCAAATATTCCAAGTCCCGGCTAGTGATTGGCTGCAGCGCTCACAAGTTTCAACAGGCAGCATAAAGTACAGTGAATGTCCGGAGACCTGGGGAGTGGTAGGACAGGAGCAGCGAGGGAGCAGTAACCTGATTATTGCTTCTTTCTTTGTTTTACAGGGCAGATTTTGAGAAATTTTAAGTGGCGGGATGAGTAAATATTGATATTATACTATAAAGCTGAATGTCCACATGAGGGTCGGATTCGACTTGCAGGAGCCTGGAGAGGAATACCAACTTGGCGTGGCCGAGGACAGTTATTTACCTGTCTTCTGCAGACCTGTCCAGATCTTCTGTGTCCTGGTCTGGATCTTCTTTCTTCTGCACTACGGTTGTGTGCGGGCACGCTGTGCAGTACTTTTTTTTTTTTAACTCCTGCTGTCCCGCGGAATTGAGGCGGGCTGCAGTGCGGGATCTGCAGCTAAATGGAGCATGCTGTGATTGGTTTTCCAGATCAAAAAGTCAGCAAATCAAATCCGCATGCTTTAAAGGAGATGTCCCGCGCCGAAACGGGTTTTTTTTTTTTTAAACCCCGCCCCCCGTTCGGCGCGAGACAACCCCGATGCAGGGGTTAAAAAAACCACCCGCACAGCGCTTACCTGAATCCCGGCGGTCCGGCGTCTTCATACTCACCTGCTGAAGATGGCCGCCGGGATCCTCTGTCTTCATGGACCGCAGGGCTTCTGTGCGGTCCATTGCCGATTCCAGCCTCCTGATTGGCTGGAATCGGCACGTGACGGGGCGGAGCTACACGGAGCTACACGGAGCCCCATAGAGAAGAGGAGAAGACCTGGACTGCGCAAGCGCGGCTAATTTGGCCATCGGAGGGCGAAAATTAGTCGGCACCATGGAGACGAGGACGCCAGCAACGGAACAGGTAAGTATAAAACTTTTTATAACTTCTGTATGGCTCATAATTAATGCACAATGTACATTACAAAGTGCATTATTATGGCCATGCAGAAGTGTATAGACCCACTTGCTGCCTCGGGACAACCCCTTTAATGCATTGGCGGACGCCCATGCATCCCTATGGGTGGCTTGATTTGCAGATTCCATGTGAAGGCTTTCCTTCATCGCTGGGGACTTACTTCATTTCAGCAGGGATGGAGGAATATCCCTTTAGCGGGGAGAGAGGGATTCATTGTTTGCTTGTTCCATGTAAAGGCTACCTTGCACTTTAACTTAATTTATTTTTTCGTAGTTGGTGCTGTTTAGCTGATAAAGATCTCCAAATCCTCTGTCTAGACGTAGAATTAAAAGATAATTTGTCTGTTTGCATCCACCACTAGGGGGAGCTTAATGGCCATTTACACGGGACAATGCGTTCAAACTAGCAAAAATTTGCAAGACTTTTTATGTCTAAATGCAAAGCCATTGTGCACTATTTGTTTATTGCTCACTTCTCGCTGTGTCTAAATGCTCCCCGCTCAGTGTTTCACATAGAATGTGAAGCACGGAGCGAGAAGTCAGCAAGAAGTGAAAGATACTCAGCAGTGATCTGCCTGTCTGAATGATCTGCATGAGCGCTAACAGCCAGCGCCGACGTCACCCACTCATGTAGATCATTTAGCCGACAGTCGTCCCGTGTATGGGTAAAGCACATGGTCGTGTTTTTCTCCCCTTATACTGCCATTATAATCACAGCCATATAACGGGACTAAACTAAACCATTGATCTCTATGGGATTTCGGTGGTTTCATTTTCACCAACTCTTTTCACGGCCGCGATTTGTACGGCTGGGATAAGATAGGACCTGTCCTATTTTTCCTGCACATAGTTAAGCTATGTGAAGGGAAGATCGGGCAGCGGCTATCTTCCAGCCTCTTTTTTCAATCCCCTGCACTTTTACTAAGTAGGACTAAAAAAAGGGAATTGGGCATGAACTCCCTATAAATCTACACCTGGAATCCTCCATCTTGGCTATTGTCCGGTGAATTTGGGTTTGAAGGCAGTGTAGAAATTTTATTGTCGTATTCCTGCAACCAATCCCCAGTGATCCGAAGTCAATAGCACAGAGCATTGGCCTGCTTAAATATTGGCACTGTTATTGTGGAAGACTTTTTAAAGTCTGTAGATGGCCAGCTAACAGGTCCTTGTAGTGTTCACCATTCAAGGATTGTGATATGATGACCAACAGTTCTAGGCCATGCCAGCAAAACACTCTTCAAACCATGACATCACCTGTACTGGCCTTTTGAAACCCAAAAGTACACCCATAGAATACGGCTTCATTCTGTGTACGCCAGATGTGGACCCAGCCATGGTTAAGCAGGAAATGGGACTCGTAGCTCCAGATGACCTTCTGCTATGTGTCCAAGATCTAGTGACATCTTTCTAGGGTCCATGTGAAGCATTGTTGGACATGACACAGAGTCATCAGGGGCACCCTTTTTGTCTTCGGCTATTGAAACCCTGTCTATGCAAGGTACACTGCATGGTCATAGTAGAAATTTGTCTTTCTTCCCCAATATTCTACTGCTGGGTCAGTTAGTCCGTTGCTGAGATACCAGGCGTGCCACCTCACACTTGCCTCTAGGATAAACCACATGTGGCCTGCCACTGTGTGAAATTCTGTCAGATGCTTGTCCATGGTTCAACCAGTTTTGGTACACTCTTGGTGACGTTGTTTGGGAAAAGCCAACAAAAACAACTGTTTCAGAAATACTGCCACCATACTTCCAGCCATCAACAATCCGCCCGCAGTCAAAGTCACTCAAGTCACCACCTTAACCCATTACTGCCAAATGTTGCCTTCTGCTGTGCAGAGGAGAGGTAGGCACATTAGCTGAGAGTATGGGGTACCGAATTACTGATCAAAGGGTGTCATGGGCCAACTGTTCCTAATGCAGCGATCGCTCAGTTTAAAATATGTTATGAAATAATCAAGGGAATTTGGGACCGATTTAATTTGGAGTTACCTGAATTCCTGTATTGCCTAATAATTAATGTTCCTTTCTAGTCATTTGATATATATTTTACGCAGCTTGAAGGTAAAACGTCTATGACGGCATTATGTCTTTAAATAAATCTGGTTTTGAATGCACTTTTAGGTTGGACTTTTTAAAAACCCTTTTTGATTGACAGCTGTATTGTGACCACTCGTTACGTGAATATAAGAAGTGGAACAGTCATGTGGCTGAGGTGTTCCTTTCTTCCCCCTGAAAGGTCAGCAGGTTAATAAGGTGTTTATGTGCTAATAGTATTTGTAACATTTCATAAAACCTTGCTCAGGCCATCAACCAATGAAGGCTGTTTGAAGTGAATGAAAGTTTTGTAAAGCAGGGAAGCATTAAGAATAAAGCCTTATCACCTTCTTAAAGGAGATGTCCCGCGCCGAAACGGGTTTTTTTTTTTTTAAACCCCCCCCCCGTTCGGCGCGAGACAACCCCGATGCAGGGGTTAAAAAAACCACCCGCACAGCGCTTACCTGAATCCCGGCGCTCCGGTGACTTCTCTACTCACCGCTGAAGATGGCCTCTTCCTCCGTGGACCGCAGCTCTTCTGTGCGGTCCACTGCCGATTCCAGCCTCCTGATTGGCTGGAATCGGCACGTGACGGGGCGGAGCTACACGGAGCTACACGGAGCCCCATAGAGAACAGCAGAAGACCCGGACTGCGCAAGCGCGGCTAATTTGGCCATCGGAGGCCAAAAATTAGTCGGCACCATGGAGACCAGGACGCTAGCAACGGAGCAGGTAAGTAAAAAACTTTTTATAACTTCTGTATGGCTCATAATTAATGCACAATGTACATTACAAAGTGCATTATTATGGCCATACAGAAGTGTATAACCCCACTTGCTGCCGCGGGACAACCCCTTTAAGAGTTCCAATACTTGTAGATTTCACTATAGTTTCTTTAGTTAGGGTTTTTCACATATTCACTTTCATTGACTATCATTAGTTGGAAAACAGATGAAAGTCTATAATATTGCACATTCCATTTTCTTTAACTGTGTTTTTTATTTTAATTTTATACCTTGATAATATTATTTTTCAAGGACCCAGAAAATGTTTTTGTTGATAAAACAAAAAAGGTGAACTGTAATTTTACCAAACCCATTTCTTATTCATTCTTTATTTTTTCTAATAGTTATTATTTTATAAGAGATAGTATAGAATTTTAGCTATTTTATTCGATGTATTCCATAATTCCAAATTATAATCTATTTTTTGCTGTCATGTGTCACAACTAGAGATGAGCGAGCACGCTCGTTTAAGGCTGATGCTCGATCGAGCATCGGTCTTGTTGAGTAACTGATTACTCGACCGAGCACCATGCGGGGTGGCAGCGGGGGGGAGCGGGGGAGAGAGATCTCTCTCACTCTCCCCCACTCCCTCCGCATGATGCTCGGTCGAGTAATCAGTTACTCAACAAGACCGATGCTCGATCGAGCATCAGCCTTAAACGAGCGTGCTTGCTGATCTCTAGTCACAACCTCAAATAAATAAGACCATATTGTGATTCAGGAACATTTACAACAGCACTATCATTGAGTATATAACTTTTATGAAAATACACTACTTTTGACTGTTCCAGGATAAAATAGTAAAGCCATAATATGACCATGGTGGATCTCATGGTCATCGCATCAAAAAAATAAAAACTGATAAAGATTTAGGGAATCAGATGCAGTTGGTACTGAATATACAGTGCTGATTGTACACTCCCCCCAATAACACAACCCCGGATTATTTTATATTTTACCCAATCAATGAATGTTTCTAAGAGGGTCTTGAACAAACATAAAAAAATTCCCATAATGAGATGACATACATATGGGTGTGTAGAACTAACAACAAGCACATACAAGAGTCATCCCCAAAGTTCTTGTCCTAAGTAAGAAAGAAATGTTTGTCATTTTTACTCTTCAATATAGTTCTCGGACATCTTGACATATTTGGCCTTCCGATGTTCCAAAGCTAAGATACCAGTGGTGTAGAAGTTTTTGTCGAAGTATTACAAAACCTCCACCGCACAAATGTCTACATCATCTTTTTTTAAATGCATCCCTTGCAGCTTTTTTAGATTTGGTAAGAGATGAAAGCCTGAGGGTGCCAAATCAGGAGATTAGGGTGGGTGCGGCACACTTTTGTAGTCACACTCATGAATAGCAAATACAGCAATGACAGCTTTGTGGCTGTGCGTATTTTCCTGGTGGAAGAGGACACTTTCTGGCTACCTTTTGTTTCCCTTCTGCTTGATCTCCTCATGCAGTTGCTTCTGCAGCTTAGTGTAGCATGCCTCCGTCACGCTCTGCCCCTTTGGAAGGTAGTTCAGAGCCCTATGTGGCACTCATGAACTGAAGGTTGGGGGTTCAACCCCCTCTTGGGTCAGGTCTCATTGACAGCTAGAAACCGTTTCAGGAATGTGTCTTGATCAGCTCTCAACATTCAAATGTTTTGGAACCCATCTTGTTGAAACCTTCTTTATCCCCAGGGTGTCAATGAAAACGGTTTTCTTAGGCAAACCCAGAGTCTCAGCAATCTGACACACAATAAATCTTTGGTTGTTCATGACAATTTCATAGATTTTCTTTACAATTTCTGGGATAGCTGCATCGACAAGTTGTCAAGAACGGGGGTAATCTTCAATGCTGGTTCTTCCCCTCTTGAAAACCACACATAAGGGGGCATAGTCTTCAGGTGTTTCTATCATGTCACTATGAATATCTTTCGGTCCTAAACCATTCGTATGCAGGTACTCAATTATTACTCGGTGGTTGAGTTTTTCCATTTTTCAAATTTATCAGACATTCCAATCTTTAATTATCTGTGAAAATAAGAAGAAAGTCAAGTTTCAGCAAGATACTCCTCATAAGCAGCACAGGGGTCCTAGGACAACATCTGCATGGGTGTTTGTGTGGATTTAAACATTCATACAAACTGCATGGTGATGATGTTGTCTTTGGTTGCTTTTGAACATGGAGTTTGTATGAATGTTTAAACCCACACAAACATTCATGCAGATGTTGTCCTAGGACCCAAGTGCTGCAAGGCAACAGTGTTAACCACTGAGAGGAGGAGGAATTTTAGTGGGTTCAGCCTAGATCAAGGTTCACCCAAGATTTGGGTTTGTGCTGAACCTAAATTTTAGCAAAGTTCGACCCAAAACAGGGTGAGACTATTTAGGTTTGCTCAACACTAGTCCTGAGGTTCTGCACATGTGCAAAGCATGGCCATTTAGGACCAGGAACACTAGGGTACCACAGCGTTAAGAAAACTGGACAGGAACTAAAAGTAATTTGACATCTCTGAAATGGCATAATTCAAAAAAAAAATAATTACAAAGTGGTTTAATTTTTTTAAAAGGCACTTCATTAGGATTTGTGTTAATGGGAAACCCCTTTAATGCTTTAATACTCACACAGATTCCCAATGCCCCCTACAATAACATTGTTTTTGATATAAGAAAGTAGGAAACCAAGTATCACATTTTTTAATTTATTCTTAATTTTTAAATCATAGGTATATGATACCCACATCTCCTGCCAAAAAGTCAAGGAAGCTTTCAGTTCACAACAGGAGTGAAAATAGCATGGTACCGCTGTTAGCCAGAAACATTTGTATGATGTTAAATACACTTATATAAAAAAACACTAGCAATTATTAGGAAATTATAGTAATTGCGACACACAGCTCTGCTACATGCAGGTCACACACACAGCTTTGCTACATTGCTTTCGCATATGAGCTGCACATGATTTACAAACTTCAGCAGCTCACTGAGAAGAAATGTTCGCTCACAGTTTTCGCATATCTGCTGCATGAGATTTACAAACTTCAGCTGGTGGCTGAGGTAAAACCGTGGCTTGTCACTGTGTCATGTAAGCTGCATTAGCTTCACGGTGGCGTTGAACCCTCTGTGGTGACATGTTTGCACGACAGCAACGGTTTGTTTCAACACTCGACAGCGGTTGACGATTAGATGAAGGCTGGACTGGTGTTGGCAGCATTAGCTTTTTAGTTGACATGATATCACATTCAGGAGATGTGAAGATAGCGGTGAAGGACTGTGCTTCTATGATGAAAGTTATCATCTCTTTAATACGTTTGTCTTTTTTATACAAAAATATTTAATATCACATAGCGCACAACAACAAACTCTGTTACATGAATGTTTGATTCCCTTATCAATTAGTGACTGGGACTACAACTGGGACTAAGCAAAGAGCTCATCAACAAGATCGAAAGGATAACTAATCCCAAGTTCAAACAATGATTAAAACATGGCTTTTATTATGTGTCAAGGCTTACCAAATAACCCTACCAACACCATAGCAGGTTTAATATTAACTGAGAAAATACATTGGGATGGATTCTTTAGACATTTTTAGAATTTGTTTTTTGGAACCATTATTCTTTATGCATCTTTGAAAAAAATAAATATAAATCTTATTATTTCACAGTGCTTTCATGAATTTTATCCCCCCCCCCCCCCGAAGCAGGGTACTCGTTTTACTGACCTTGGAAGGATGGAAGGCTGAGTCAACCTTGTACCGGCTACCTGAACCAAGCGGGGATTGAATTTGCAACCTTCAGGTCGTGAGCGAGAGCTTAGGACTTCGTTTCTGCTGCCTTAGCACTCTGCACCACAATGTATTTCTTGGAACCATTATTCCAAATGTATACGCGCTTTTTCCATTGAAGTATTGTTCATACTAGTTTACGAATTATTGTTCTTAAAAAATGCATGTATTTGTTGTTTTGGCCTAATTTGCAGATATGCAAATGTTATTTAGTTAAGAATAGACTTTTGTGGTTGACTTTTGTCTCTCAAGTGTTTATTGACCCACCCCAATCCTGATCCTAGTTGTTGTTTATCTCTCTCACCATTATGGCTATTACAGGGATTACTAGGGTCAGGTTGATAATTGGGGTCACCCATTTTTTGGAGTGGGTGTTCCATCTAGGTAGACTGATATAAGGGTGTTGGTAGCATCATTGGTTACCCCTTGTCCTTTGTGTATACTTCTTCCATTCAGTATTGTATGGTTGTTTAGGGAGCTGCATTTCCCAACCTTATTTTTACTCTTTGACCGTCATCATTGGAAGCACTTCTATAGTGCAAGGCTATCCAACACCAACACCCACATCTTTCACATCCTTACTGCCAGATAGCCATTACATTTGTAATTGGTTACATTATCATTTCCAACAATAATTTAAACCAAATACTTCCAAAAACATTATATCGCCCTTCTCACATCTACTTATAAAATCTTCCCATTTGTAATATCCTTGTAGATTCCTCTGCAGTGCACACCAACCTTTTGCAGAAAATGCACTAAGTGATGATGATAAGCAGTGATAATTCACTGATATGCACGGGCGTATGTGCTTGTAAGTTAATGAGCCTGTGTACAGTCCTTAATGCTAAAAGGTATCCACTATGCATGACTTTCCCCGAGTTCAAGTGGAAGGTAATTCAGGTAATTCATTTCAGGTGGTAATTTTGGTATTTATGGATAGATAAATCACTCTGACATTACTGCGCACATTGGTGCCTCTAGTGATAAGTATGGGGCGTACTCAATAAACCTGCAGTCTCAATTAAAACAATGTTACCCTATGAGGAGTTGAGAAAGAAATTAAATGCAGAATGACCAATTATTGTTTTAAATCAGTAACATTTATGTTGTACTACTAATAAATTATATGCGTGCTGGGAAACCAATTAAAATGTAAATTGCAATAATATTCGGCCAAGTAATTGAAACAGCAAATAATGTGCACTTTGCTGCGTTAAAGTTGTAGCGGAGATGTTCGAAAGGAAAACTTCCTGCATAAATAGCACTCGGCTTCTTATTTTTGCTTAATGTAAGGCCACAAATACGATCATAACAGTTTTATAAAAGGCCAACAAATAAAGACAGCAAATGTAATTTTTTTGCCTAATTTAACATTTCAGGCAGCTTTATAATGCTGTGTGTCTAAACTCCATAATACCAAAAAGTTATGTGGAATAAAACTCAATAAAAACGCATTTAGCAATTGTTTCGTTCACTTCCCTGTAGGTCTTCTAATCTAACGGAATGTAATTTAATCTATTCTAAGCCACACTTTCTGAGGGATGTCACTATGCGCCATTTACACAGGTATGCAATAGTATTTTTACCATTTGACATAAGGGTGCATAGATTACACAGCTGATTGTCTGGCAGGTACTGCAGTTTATAGTGATATTACAGTTGGTCATTGTCACTCTGCTGACAATTTCTCCTTGGCACTTACAACCGTCTAACTGGCTGCCACCGCTACCCCTCCTTAACTCTCCTCTCCAGGGTTCATCTGTTGGAGTTACAGTTTGTTACAAGAAACTTTCTTTATGCTAATTTAACATACACTGGTTTTTAACCCCTACAATGCCCCAGATTTTCATTTCTTTATTTTTGCCCTTTTGTCCCCACCTTCGAAGTGCCATACCTTTTTTTACTTTTCTGCCAACATGGCTGTATGAAGGCTCATTTTTTGCTGGACAAGCTGTATATTTAATGGGCTATTTAATGTAGGTCTGCTAAAAAAAATGTACAATTATTTCAGAGGGTTGAGAGGTAAACGTAATTGCACCAT
This sequence comes from Eleutherodactylus coqui, assembly GCF_035609145.1. Taxonomy (NCBI): domain Eukaryota; kingdom Metazoa; phylum Chordata; class Amphibia; order Anura; family Eleutherodactylidae; genus Eleutherodactylus; species Eleutherodactylus coqui. The sequence goes on along the minus strand of NC_089844.1, from coordinate 72,042,615 downwards.
TTTTTGGAGGTTTATTTTTTGCGGAATTCATGATACAGGTGAACTTTAATCGGCGGGTCCATAGAATTAAGGTGATACCAAATTTTAATAGTTTATTTTATGTATTGCTGCTTTTAAAAAGTAGAGACATTTTTTCTTTTTTCAATCAAAATTGCTTTCTGTTACCATATTCTGAGACCCATAGCTTATTAAAAATTTTTTCTTCAATTGGGCTGTGTGGGGCTTGGTTTTTGAGAGGCGAGCTGTAGTTTTCAAAAGTAACATTTTAGGGTACATACATGTTTTTGATCACTTTTTGTTCAATATTTTGAGGTGCTTGGGGGAAAAGGGAAAAAATGCAGTTCTGGCATTCTGAACTTTTTTAATGGTGTTCACCATGTGGAATAAATAGTGTGATATTTTAATAGTTTGGACTTTTCTGAATACAGTGATACCAAATATGTGTTTTTTTCATTGTTTAGATTTCTATGGGAAAATGGGAGTTGAAGTCCTTTTTTTCTACTGTTTTAAACATTTAATTTAACCTTTTTAAATATTTTTTAAACTTTTTTTAGACTTAAATTTGTGATAACTTGATTGTACTATACTATATACTGCAATACTCCAGTATTGCAGTATATAGTCAATTTCATTGTTGCCTATAAAGCCCTTTCACAGACAGGGCTTTTTATGCATCCATGCATCACAACCCTGGGAGACTTCACTTAGCTCTGGGCTGCCATGCTAACTCTTTGGTATCCCACAGCTGCATCCTGGGGTCCCCCTCTGCTGCCTGTTTAGATGCACAGTCAGTTTTTATCACAGCATCTGGCATCTAAGTAAGTGCCAGGGGTGGAGCTAGCTCTGACTGCGGCTGTTGCTGGCAGCTGTCAAAAACAGCTGATAGCTACCAGGTATGGAGCTTACTTGGCTCCCAAGCCCCCTCCATACACCCTTCACAACCGCATGACACATATTTACATTAATGCAATCGGTAAGGGGTTAAAAAACGCCACTGCCATTTTTGATACACTTCTTTTTGAGCCAAAACCAGAAATGAAAGTAAATAAGAAAAAAAGCGCTTCCATAGCACAGACATCACCAGAATAGAGGAATAAATATTTAAAGCAGATGTGCTCACCTGGGAGCGCTAATAGAATAGTGCTAGAGGATGCAATGAAACAGCTGCAGCATTTCTCGAGTCGGGACACTGGGATCGGGTCCAGTATGTCAAAACAATTAATATATGAAAAAAATCTGAGTATCGCCACTGCAGTCTTATATCAGTGAAGCCAGAAGGGATAAAGAATAATTTTTATTAAGGCTACATGTTACAAAGTCAGACAGACTTCTTCGTCAGGCCACAATACTAAAACCAGTAGCGGGTCCAGCAAGAAGAAGTATAAGTTCTTCCTTTATACTTTCCACTCTTGGTTTGGCTCAAAAAACTGCATCAAAAACTGCACTTGCATTTTTTCAAGAAACCCCTCGTGTGAAATCATTCTTTGGTTTCTTTTACAAGGCCTCATATGGGTGCATTTTAGCTTCCATATTATGGCCACAACTCGTGAAATCTCCCACGCTTTCATTTAAATCAATGGAGCAGTAGTGTGCATGTGCGTCTTTCACTCCATTCATGGGGGGACCTTCAGGACCCTTATGTTCATGGTTGGACTTCCACGAATCACGAGGTTATTCCCTATTCACAGGATGGCGGATAACGTTATACATTGGTACAAGCCTTTTAAGCTTGGTTCAGTAGATCCAAGTTGATCTGGGTACTGTATGCATGCAATACAGTGTATAGGGAAAGGGTAGCTTTATTTTACTCAATGACTGACATCTGGTTCCCCATGTCTTAAAAAGAGCTTCTGCAAAAGCTGAGGCATGTATAATAATCCAGACAATACCAGCCATAAAGATATTAGATGCCACCTCACCCAAAGATTTCCTTTGACAGTATAAAGACATTTGTCCTTTTCGGTGTTGATGTTGATGCATGTTTCCGATGTATACTAAGGTGTATCTTAATGTATCACTTTAGAAAAGTGCTAGAACTGATTTCTTATCAATGATTCTAGTTCTTGGCTTTATTTTATACAGACTTGATTTTCTCATTTTGAGGTATAAATGTTAATATCTGATTGTCCAAAAGCCAATAAAGCCACAACCCTTAGTGGTTACATTGTATGTCAATGTATTACCAAGAATTATGAGCAGGGTTCATGTTATCTAATATACTGCCAACTGAGTTGGGTGCTGAAGGTTCTAATTAGAACTGGAAAAGAAATATAACTACAGGTGCACCAAATACAATAGGCACAGTATTATAAGCCTGGGCCAGGTGGAAGCCAGATGTTTTGATAAGGTGTTGAAAGCCACAGTAGGACTAAAAAAATATAGTCCTGGTACATTTATAGCACACCAGGCCACACTTATAGCAAGGCATTTAATTTTCAATGCCCTTTGATATTATCAGAATGTCCACATCAGGATGTAAGGACCTGAATGTGCAGGTCAACCAGGTGAAAAGTGTCGATCTTCTAAGAATTGTTAAAATTTGTTTAGAAATTTTACACTCCTGCACTGTGAGGTTGATGACGTACTGCAGAAGCAAGCATGGATGCGCAATGTGTGCTTTTCATTGAAGGATCTGAACCTGCGTGCTCCCGTGGAGTGTGCTGGGCAGAGCAGTAGCAGTGGATGAGAAGAGCATTATGGAGAACCTCTCAGCACATTTGTGACCCATAAACGACTTTATTGTTCTCAAAGAGGAGGCAACACGGGTTCCAGGGTGCAGGGTCCACCATTCCTGGGCTGTGCTCCCAAAAAATCTGAAAAACACCACTTCACTGGGGCAGAAGCGTCTAGTATAATT